>NC_142007.1:7731816-8031816 GCF_049901715.1 Pseudonaja textilis | reverse complement strand
TGACCTGTTCCCCTGGTCTTTCTTGCCCCGGATCAAAGCTTGGTTGGGCTTTGGTTGTCCACCTGCCAGGGCTGGAAATTGTTAAGGAGATTCAGGATCGACCTCGGTGGCAAAACAGCTGCTTAGCTGAAGGAGGGAAGGCAGCCAGCCAGCTTCACTTCAGCAACTCCACAGCAACAGGGACCCAGGTGGTGTGGAAAACAATATTATGGTGTCCCAAAGGTGCTTTTTTTCCCCCAAGAGGTGACTGAACTTCCTTGGTTTTTTTTTCTTTTGAAGACGTTTCACTTCTCATCCCAGAAGCTTCTTCAGCTCAGACAGAATAGTGGGGAAGGGAAGGATTTATATTCCTTGCAGACAGCTGGTCATTGGCATCCTTTTAGAGCAGGGGTGTCAAACTCACGGTGTCAGGTGTGGCTCCATTCAAAATTCAAGAAAGGAAGCCTTAGAGCAGGGGTGTCCAACCTTGGCAACTTTAAGACTTGTGGACTTCAACTCCCAGAATTCCTCAGCCAGCAAAGCTGGCTGAGGAATTCTGGGAGTTGAAGTCCACAAGTCTTAAAATTGCCAAGGTTGGACACCCCTGCCTTAGAGAAAAGGACTTTTACTGAATGTGAAGTGGTAGCAACAGGTGAAGTGAATTTTAATGTAGAGAAAAGTAAAGGCCTACACTTAGGCAAAAAAAAACCCCACATATAGACTGGGTGAAACCAAGCAGTAACTGTGAGAGGGATCTCGGAGTCTTAGTGGACAGCCAGCTAAATAGGAGCCAGCCATGTGCAGCAGCAGCCAAAAAAGCCAATGCAATCCTAAATTGCATTAAGAGAGGGATACAATCGAGATCAAGGGAGGTACTAATACTACGCTTTATAAAGCCTTAGTAAGGCCACACCTAGAGTCCTGCATCCAGTTTTGGTCACCACACTATAAAAAAGATGTTGAGACTCTAGAAAAAGTGCAGAGAAGAGCAACCAGGATGATTAGGGGACTGGAGGCCAAAACATATCACAAACAGTTTCAGGAACTGGGCCTGGCTAGTCTAGGGAAGAGAAGGACCAGGGGAGACGTGATAGTGGTCTTCCAATATTTGAGGGGCTGCCCCAGAGAGGAGGAGGAAGGGGTCAAGCTGTTTTCCAAAGCTCCTGTAGGCCAGACAAGGAACAATGGATGGAAACTGAACAAGGAGAAATTTAACCTGGAAATAAGGAGAAACTTTCTGACAGGGAGACCAACCCACCCATGGAACAGAAGTTGCCTTCAGAAGTTGTGGGAGCTTCATCCCTGGAGGCTTTCAAGAAGAGATTGGATTGCCCTCTGTCAGAAATGGTGTAGGGTCTCCCGCTTGGGCAGGGGGGGTTGGACTAGATGACCTATAAGTTCCCTTCCAACTCTGATTATCTGTTATCTGTTACGAAATACAAGATCTGAGGCAAAAGGTATGGAAATCACATATAGAAAGTTACCCCGTGTCCCCACCCCCAACAATTCAAAGTGGACATCCCATCCGAGGTGTGTGCATAATGTCAGGTGGGTTACATCTTCAGGTGGCGTCTCAGACATCAGGTATGCCAAGACGGTTGACCTTGGCCCAGAAAAGATAAAAGGGGCTGCATCTGTGCAGTAAGCAAGCAAGTTTTACAATTCACACAGCTTCAACCTCCAGCACCCTTCCCTCCACTGGGCCCAATTATTCCACCCCACCACCGTTTCTTTGGCAGCTGGAAAGAGTCAAGTGGAAGAAGGAATCTTGGAGACCGACACCTGGCTTGTCGGCAGATGCGTCACGTGCTCCCCCCCTCAGTTTAGCAAAGGGGGGGGAAGTCCTGATATGTCAGGTCCCACCGTGATGACATGAGTTTGACACCCCTGTTTTAGGGGGTCGTGGAGGCCACTTGGAGGTTTATCTGTGTCCTCAGGGTCACTTGAGTAGTGTCAGTGGTTCCTGTAGTCTGCAATTTCTTTCCTCTGGAAATCCCTTCCTTCTTCCGCACCATTCCAAGGGTGTCCATCCCAAATTGTATAGCAAAAAGTCTGCAGAGATTATCAGTCATCCAAGTTATGGTTGTCCCAAAGGAGCTTTTTTCCCCCCAAGAGGCACTTGGACTTTTTTTTCCTGGTTTTTCCTTGAAGGCGTTTTGCTTTTCAGCAGAGAAGCTTCTTCAGCTCTGACTGGATGATGAGGAATAGAAGGATTGATACTCCTTGCAGACAGCTGGTCATTTGCATCCTTTTTAGAGGGTCGCTGAGGCCACTTGGAGGTTTATCTGTATCTTCAGGGTCACCCGAGTGGTGCAAATGGTTCCTGTAGTTTGCAATTGTTTTCCTCCGGAAATCCTTTCTTACTCCCACATCATTCAGCGATACAATCATTCATTGTATAGCTAAAAATCTGTAGAGATTCTCGGTCATCCAGGTCATGGTCATCCCAAAGGTGCTTTTTTTTTCAAGAGGCAACTGGGCTTTCTTATGGTTTTCTTTTTTCCTTTTGAAGAGGTTTCGCTTCTCATCCGAGAAGCTTCTTCGGCTCTGGATGACTGAGAATCTCCGCAGGCCATATTATGGTGTAGTCAGATTGACCAAGGTTGCAAGTTTTCTGTCTCATCACTGTGAGCACACCTGTGAGACTTTTTCTCTCCCAAAGCTGCAGCTGAATTACCTGGGGAACTACGTCCCTCAGTCCTGGACCTTCGAGACGGGCTGCACCGTTTGCAAAGAAGGCCTGAAGAATCTAAGCGGCTTGAAAGTAAGAGGCTGCGCAAGGCTGGGCAGGAATGGGGAAGGTTTCAAAAAACTGGTTTCTTTCTTTCTTTCTTTCTTTCTTTCTTTCTTTCTTTCTTTCTTTCTTTCTTTCTTTCCTTTCCTTCCTTCCTTCCTTCCTTCCTTCCTTCCTTCCTTCCTTCCTCCTTCCCTCCCCTCCTCCCTTCCCCTCCCTCCCTCCCTCCCTTCCTTTCTTTCTTTCTTTCTTTCTTTCTTTCTTTCTTTCTTTCTTCCTTCCTTCCTTCCTTCCTTCCTTCCTTCCTTCCTTCCTTCCTCCCCCCCCCTCCCCTCCCTTCTTTCTTTCTTTCTTTCTTTCTTTCTTTCTTTCTTTCTTTCTTTCTTTCTTTCTTTCTTTCTCTTTCCTTCCTTCCTTCCTTCCTCCCCTCCCTTCCCCTCCCTCCCTCTCTCCCTCCATCTTTCTTTCTTTCTTTCTTTCTTTCTTTCTTTCTTTCTTTCTTTCTTTCTTTCTTTCTTTCTTTCCTTCCTTCCTTCCTCCCTTCCTTCCTTCCTCCCCTCCCCTCCCTTCCCTCCCTTCCCCTCCCTCCCTCCTTTCTTTCTTTCTTTCTTTCCTTCCTTCCTTCCTTCCTTCCTTCCTTCCTTCCTTCCCTCCTTCCTTCCTTCCCTCCCTCCCTCCCTCCCTCCCTCCCTTCTTTCTTTCTTTCCTTTCTTTCTTTCTTTCTTTCTTTCTTTCTTTCTTTCTTTCTTTCTTTCTTTCTTTCTTTCTTTCTTTCTTTCCTTCCTTCCTTCCTTCCTTCCTTCCTTCCTTCCTTCCTTCCCTTCCTTCCTTCCTTCCCTTCCCTTCCCTCCCTCCTTCTTTCTTTCTTTCTTTCTTTCTTTCTTTCTTTCTTTCTTTCTTTCTTTCTTTCTTTCTTTCTTTCTTTCTTCTTAGTTTAGTTTACCTTATTGTCATTGCACCTTATACAACAAAATCGAACACCATTTTCAGGGCACATCAGGCCGGCCTGGAAATAGCAAAGGACCCAGTCCACAGTACCTCTGACAACCAAAGCAGCTGTTTTGGCCTAGGCGGCCTCCTGCAACACTGCTGGCCAAAACGGCACGGGGGGGGGGCCACACACACATCTGTCCCATCTCCCCCCCCTCCCCGGGCGGCCGGCCTACAGAGGAGAACTACAATGCTGATCCGGCCCTTCAAGAAATCCAGGTTGACACCCCTTGCTATGAAGTGACTATCTTCAACTCACCCAATAGAATCGAATCCAGAGCAACTCTGTGAATTTTTGAGCCTGTTCTTCTTTTTCCCACCCTCCCTCCGCCCTCCCCCACCTCACAGGAAGACTCGCTTCCTCTGACCGTGGTGGGCATCTTTATCGAGCAGCCCACCCCTTTCCTCGACCAGTTCTTCAAAAGGCTCCAGCTTCTCCGCTATCCGAAAAAGAAAATCCACCTGTTCATCCACAATCACGTGAGTCAAGATACCTGGCTGAGAAGGTGCCCAGTCCCCAGGTGTGCCTTGTGCAGAGGGGGGGCGGGGCGTTCTCCTCCTGAGTAGTTGGCTCAGTCTGCGCTGTTCTCGCCTTCTCTCCACTCTCCGTACTCTCGGATCAGGAGGGGACGGTCCTTGCTCATCGCCTGAGCTCTGTCTCTCAGGGTCCCTGCTTAGTCTCTCCTGGTCATCCTGCCCCCACTTCCTCCCTGCCTACAAGCCGTCCCAATCCTGAAAGGCCCCGGCCTGATTGGGCCTCTATTCCTCCCCATTTTCCTCCGAAGCCACCACCTCCTCGATCTCTGTTGGCCGTCTTTCTCCGCAGAGTCAGGCTCCGACACTTTGAGAAAGGGGTTCTCTGCCCGGCGGCTGGGTGGGCGTGGCCACGGTGGGCGTGGCCTAGTCAGCCTCCTGCTCTCCAGGCTCCAGAGGCCTCTGGGGAGGGTGAAAATGGCCTCCCTGGGCTCCGGAGGCTCTCTGGAAGCCGGAAACAGGCCCATTTCCGGCCTTCTTGAAATTCTGGGAGGCCCGTTTTTCGCCCTGCACTTCCTTTCATCCCAAATGGGCCGTGTGGGGACTCCGGGGAGGGGAGAGGAGGGCGGAGCCAGCAAGGAGTGGGATTCGGGGGTTGTCTGAACTGCACCGAATCTTAGCTAGGGCGTCTCCCGAACCTCTGCGAACCCCCCAGCCGCCCACCCCTGCATGACATGGCGCCTCTGGGCCAACTCCCTCCATTCAGCCTCCCTCAACACAGCGGAGGCTTCTTCATGGGGCTAGCACCCCGTTCTGATTTCCACCCTCCGCGCTTTCCGCTGCAGACTCCTCCAAACTCCTCACCCAGAGGGGGCTCCAGTGGCAGATCCATGACCGTGAATGAGGCGGCTTTGCCGGAAGGACCGGCCCCTCGGTAACCCCTCTCGCTTCTTCTCCCGGTGCAGGAGGAACATCACCTGCCTCAGGTGAGCTCCTTTGTGGAGAAGCACGGCCAGGAATATCGCTCCCTGAAAGTGATGGGGCCGGAGGATCACCTGGAGAACGCCGAGGCTCGCCACCTGTGCATGTAAGAAACGCGGAGAGGTTCCCCAAATGCGGTGTCAACTCATAAAATATTTCTCTTTTTAGAGGGGGGTGGCAGTGGAGCAGCTTGCAAAACCGAAACTGGATTCCACAAATGTTTTCAAAGATAACGTTTAGTTTTCTTATTTTCAGCACAGAGAACTTAGCCTGAAACGAAAACCACGCTTATCTGACTCTTGTTCTGTGGTCAGGGACTGTGTTGCGTGCTTTCGATCCTTCCGCTCCCTTTGCGGTTTTTAAAGACGTTTGCCTCTTTTCAGGACAGACATCTGCACAGTCCAACTGCCTCCATCCACATTCCCGAGACGGGTAGTCCTCGGCTTACAACTCATAAAATATTTCTATGGTCTTTTTAGAGTTGTCAACAGAAAGGTGGGGGGGAGGAAGCGGTTTGAAAGAACAGTGCGGCAGCTTGGAAATCGAAAGTGCATTCCATAAATAGTTTTTCAAAGATAGTAACTAGGTGACTGAAGTTTCTGCTGGCAAAATTCTAACTGGAGAGCATGATTGATGACTCTGGGCTATGGATGTGTCCCATTGGAGGATATGAATTAGGATACACCTGGGGTGGGGTGGGGAAACCAGGGTCAAGGGTGACCATGAATGATGTGTCTCAGAGTCAGCTGCCCCCAGGCAATGTCGGCATGTTAACTCCCAATAAATCCTTTGGAAGTTTTGGAAGTTTGGCTGGAGATTCGTGATTTAAATGGGGGTAACGGCTGGACTCCTGACACGCGGTTCTTGTCCCCTTTGGCGAAGGGCCTGACTCGTTGGCTTCCTGCCCTTCTAGGAACCTGTGCAAGCAGAACCCTGCATGCGAATATTACTTCAGCCTGGATGCCGAGGTGGTGCTCAAGAACCCAGATACCCTGCAGATCCTGATGGAGCAGGATAAGTGAGCGCTGGGGGCTGCGCTGTAGGTGGGACTGAGAGGGGAAAGAGGAGAGCCAGCTGTCCGAAGTCTGTAGAGATCCTCCGTTATCCAGATCATAGTTCGTTTATTTATTTGTTTGTCAAGCAAGTATTAGATAACTGGTATAAGTATAAACATGATTATGAGTACATGCAATGGGTACGAATAAAAGGGGACATTAGGACAGGGATGGTAGGCACATTGGTGCACTTAAGCATGCTCCTTTACAGACCTCTTAGGAATGGAGTGAGGTCAACAGTAGACAGTCTAAAGGATGCAGTGGATAAATAGCCTCACTATATAATCAAAGAATGAACAGGCTTTCTTATTTTTGGAAGTGTTTCTAATACCTTTTCTCTCTTTCTTTCTGTCTCTCTCCATTTCTCTCTTCCTCTCTCTCCCTCACCCTCTCTCTTTTTCACACTCTGTCTCTCTCCATTTCTCTCTCTTTCCTCTCTCCCTCTCTCCCTCTCTATCTCTCCATTTCTCTCTCCCTCCCTTTCTCTCTCTGTTTCTCTCCATTTCTCTCTTTCCTGTCTCCCTCCCTCCCTCTCTATCTCTCCATTTCTCTCCCTCCCTCCCTCTCTCTCTTTCTCTCCATTTCTCTCTTTTTCTTCTCCTTCCCTCTCTTTCTCTCCACTTCTCTCTCTCCCTCCCTTTCTCTCCCTCCCTCCCTCTCTCTGTTTCTCTCCATTTCTCTCTTTCCTGTCTCCTCTCTCCCTCTCTATCTCTCCATTTCTCTCTCTCCCTCCCTTTCTCTCCCTCCCTCCCTCTCTCTGTTTCTCTCCATTTCTCTTTCCTGTCTCCCTCTCTCCTCTCTATCTCTCCATTTCTCTCCCTCCCTCTCTCTGTTTCTCTCCATTTCTCTCTTTTTCCTGTCTCCCTCCCTTTCTTTCTCTCCATTTCTCTCTCCCTCCCTTTCTCTCCCTCCCTCCCTCTCTCTGTTTCTCTCCATTTCTCTCTCTTTCCTGTCTCCCTCCCTCTCTTTCTCTCCCCCCCTTCCTCCCTCTCTGTCTGTCTCCATCTCTCTCTGCCTGTCTCCATTTTTCTCTTCCTCTCACTCTCTGTCTCTTTCCATTTCTCTCCCTCTCCCCTTCTCTCCCTCTCTCTGCGCCAGGTTTGTGATCGCACCTCTCGTGAGCCGCATCGGGAAGCTGTGGTCGAACTTCTGGGGGGCCGTGAATCCCGACGGCTATTATGCCCGATCAGAGGATTATAGGGACATTGTCCAGAGGCGGAGGATGTGAGTAGAGTGGTGGACTCAGGCGAAAGGAAGGCTTCCAAATTGGTCCTTGAAACTCGCTCTCCAGAGGTTGGAGGGCTGCGAATCTCAGGGCTGAAAACAGCAGAGGGGGTTCAGAAAGTGCTTACTTCGTGCTCCGTTCCAAGGTGCTTTGACTCGGACCCTGAAGGATCGTCATCTTAATACGATGCTGAGCCTTGTGCATTGAGTTGCATTTTGCGCAGGGTTTGACTCCTGCCCTTTCGAAAGCTCTGTGACAAAAAAAAAGCCAAAACAGGTTCTTTTTTCGGTTCGCTTCATCCTTTTATTATCTGGCCTGGTTCTTTTTATGCCTGATTGGCTCTCTCTCTCTCTCTCTCTCTCTCTCTTTCTCTCAGTGGCCTCTGGAATGTCCCATATGTTTCTGGTGTCTACCTGGTCAAGGGCAGCGTCCTGAGGTCGCAACTTGACCAGCTGGACCTTTTCCACCATGGAAAACTGGATGCCGATATGGCTCTGTGCCATAACATGCGTGAGCAGGTTGGTGCGGGAAAGCAAGAAGCGCTCTGCCTTTATTGGTATTAAATTGAATTCTTTATCCACTCAAGCGTGATGGGACCCACAAAGAACTTGTCTCTGGTGCCTAAGCTCACAGCGTATCCTGTTTCCCCGAAAATACGACTTACCCCGAAAGTAAGTCCTAGCTTGATTTTTACACATGCGCCCAATATAAGCCCTAATTAAGATCCCGCCCACTCCAGAGTGGACAGGTAAAAATTAAGATAGAGTGGAGATGTGGGGGTGGAAGAGCTGCCTAATACTTTGGACAGTTGTAGCCAGGCCTCGCACACCCCGACACCTGCCTCTCTGGCCCATTTCTTCTGCAGCCAGCAAAGCTGGCAAGGCTTTCCTGAAGGCCTCTGGAGCGGATAACAAACTCAGGATCGATCCAGACCTCAGTTATGGCCTGCAGAGGCCTTCAGGGGAGCCTTGCTGGCCGCAGAAGAAGAAATTCTTGAAGGCATCTGACAGCGAAAAGGAGGCCGGGGGCGACATTCGCAAGTGAGGTTAGTCAATGGATGATATCCCCACAAAATAAGACCTGGTGCCTTTTTCGGTGGGAAATTTTTTTTTTATTTTGGGGGCAAAAAAGTTTTATTTTGGGGGAAATACAATACATATAAACAGCAAGTAAATAGGTCATAATCATAGCTCTTTGTGGGCTCTATCCGTCATCAGATGTTGGCGATCCTATTTTTATCAACAGCTGCATGAAAAAGTGCTGCTGAGTTTTGTCCAAACCGGTCCCTTAGATTTTGAAGCCACGATGTTCTTCTTCTACCTGGACCTTTATTGCCTTCAATCTTTCCTTGGAGGATGAAGTGAAGGATGCTGTATTTGTCCAGGTGTTGCATTCACAATGGAAAGCGGGCTGGTTACAATTGCTTTTTCTGCAAAAGGGAATTAGGACCATATTATACAAGGTGCCGATGAAGACAAAGAAAGAGGAAGAAGGCCACAAATAAAATGAAGCCTCGGGGATGTTGGGAGTTATAGTCCCATAATAGAGGAATGATTGAGTCTGTCCTCTGCACCTCTATCACTGTCTGGTTTGGTTCTGCAACCCAACAAGTGAGTCACAGGCTTCAGAGGATAATTAGGACTGCAGAAAAAACAATTACTACCGACCTGCCTTCAGTCGAGGACCTGTATCCTGCACGAGTCAAAAAGAGGGCTGTGAAAATACCCCTCACATCCCGGACATAAACTGTTTCAACTCCTTCCCTCAAAACCATGCCATGGAGCACTGCACACCAGAACAACTAGACACAAGGACAGATTTTTCCCAAATGCCATCACTCTGCTAAACAATCAATTCCCTCAACATTGTCCAACTATTTACAAACTATTTACTACGAGTACTATTCATCTTCTCATCACTCCTTATCACCCATCTCCTCCTACTTGTGACTGTATGACTGTAACTTTGTCGCTTGTATCCTTACGGTTTATATCGACCGTTTCCTAATATGATTGATTGCTTATTGTACTCTTATGACTATCATTAAGCGTTGAAACTCATGATTCCTGACTCCTGATGAATGTATCTTTTCTTTTATGTCTACTGAGAGCATTTGCACCAAGACAAATTCCTTGTGTGTCCAATCACCCTTGGCCAATAAAGAATTCTATTCTGTTCTATTCTATTCTATTCTATTCTATTCTATTCTATTCTATTCTACTCCTATTTCTATTTCTATTTCCATTCCATTTCATTTCTATTTCGTTTGCATTTGCATTTGCATTTGCATTTCTATTTCTATTCTAGTCTAGTCTTGTCTAGTCTAGTCTAGTCTAGTCTAGTCTAGTCTAGTCTAGTCCATTCCATTCTATTTCTATTTCTATTTCTATTTCTATTTCTAGTCTGTTTTTATTCTATTCTATTCTATTCTATTCTATTCTACTCTACTCTACTCTAGTCTATTCTATAAGGGTTTGTTTGGTTTTTTTTCTGCAGGGGGTGTTCATGTTTTTGACAAACCAGCAGCTGTTCGGGCACATCCTGTCCTTGGAGAATTATCAGACAAGCCACCTGCATAACGATCTCTGGCAAATCTTCAGCAACCCGGCGGTGAGCAGGCTTACTTTCTCTGGAACCTGAGAGCGAAACAGGTGTGGGGTGAAGTGGGGGCCAGTTTGAAAGGATTAAAAAAGGGGGGAGGATTGTGTTTCTTAGGGGGAAAGAATTTGAGAACAAGGGCTCACCCAGAAAGAGAGGGGCAGAGGCTGAAAAAAAGACCAGGAATTATAGATGTTGGGCGACGCCGTCTCTCAAAGCAGATGTTGTGGCCTGTCGACCGCTGGCCCCTTCAGCCACCGAATCAGAGGAGGAGGAGGAGGAGAAGGCATGGGAATCAGGGCCAGCATCAGGGCAACCTGGGAGCTCTGAGGGAGAAGAGGGAATGGAGCTGGCAGAGAAAGAGACAGAGACGGAGAAGGAAGAGGAGAGGAGAGCAGTGGAAATCTATGGGCCGGTCCTTGGGACGGAAGAGCCACTGCTGCTAGCGAAGCCCCACCCTCGCTCTGGGGATATAAGGCAGGGGGCGGAGATGAATAGGTGTGGCAAACGATTCATCTTCCAGATGAACGGACTTGTTAGCCTGCGGTGAGAGAGAGAGAGAAACGTTTGCCGGGGCTGTTGGCGCTACTAATTAAAGGAATCTTTGAGTTAACTCAGAGGATTCGACACGTTTGGGGAGCTGGGTCGAAGCAGCAGGTTTTGGAAAGGAGGAGTCAGAAGGAATTGGAGCCAAGAACAGCTGGGAAAGAGGAGAATGGGGGAGGGGATTTTTGAAGGGCAAATGGTGCATTTACAACTTCCAGTTTTGAATCCAGCTCCCAAAGTCTCAAAAGAGGGTGGATTTGCCAGAGAGGGAGTCCTTCCTTTAGGGGAAAGAAACAACAAACCAAGCATCCTACCCCGGTTTTCTTTAATTTTCTTCTTCTCTCACACACAAAACAGGACTGGAATGAGAAATACATTCACCCAAACTACACGGATGCCTTAAAAGGCAAATTGGTAGAAACGGTAAACCAGTTTTCTTCGTTGCAAGTAGAATTGGGCGGTGGGAAGTGGGCAGAAAGGAGAGAGAAAATGAGGGCTGGAATCCCACCCCCTAAAATAAAATAAATGAAACATAATAAAAACAAAAACAAAACATAGAAATTGCTGCAGGATGGTGCAAAGTAGCCCCAGGCAGCTCTGAATTTTTATCCCTTCTCAAAGCCCTGCCCAGATGTCTACTGGTTCCCGCTATTCACCGACGCGGCTTGCGACGAGCTGGTTGAAGAGATGGAGCACTTTGGCCAGTGGTCCAAGGGAGACAACAAGGTAAGGTGACCCCTCACAGGTGCAGCTCATCCAAGGGAGATTCCGGATCCTTCCTTTCCAACGGATGTCACTTCCTTAGCCGAGTCACCTGCTGAGGAACGTTTGCCAGGAAGCGGCTGGTTTTAAAAACAAACCGTAGTTTTAAAACAAACCATGGTGTCAGATCTGTGTATCTGCCATTCTCCGATGGAATAAAGGGGTGGGGTTGGATTTGATGCATTTAATTCTTTCCCTCTCTATGTAGCATAAGTGTCCTCTTTTTTACCTTGTCTTTTGTATAACCTTTTACACGATTTATAACCATTGCCTGGTGCCCCAGATGCCTGGAAACTTCTCACCTCTTGAGGGGAGGAGGGACCACGGGGATTGCAGTGCCGGAAAATAGCCTGAGAAACTTTTCTTATCTGCTTTCTCGGAGGTGCTGGTAAAATAACACCTTCACACCTGCGGATTAGTGGAATCCACATCGGACTGTTCGAAGGGGTTTCTCATTCTCTTTATCTTAGTTCAACGGTCCCCAAACTTGGCAACTTTAAGACTTGTGGATTTCAACTCCCAGAATTCCTCAGCCAGCAAAATTCTGGGAGTTGAAGTCCACAAGTCTTAAAGTTGCCAGGTTTGGAGACCTAGTTGCATGCCCTGCGGGAACTCAGATCCTGCTTTGAATTTTGACTTGCTTTTACCTCCCTTCAATAAAAAGATTCCTTTTGAAATACAAAGTTTTCAAAAGTCTACACTTATTTTTTGAAGGGGGGAGAGGCTCGTTGTTACATGTAGAGCAGCTACCGGCTAACTTTACTCACTGTTTTTATAGGACCAGAGGATTTTAGGGGGCTATGAGAACGTACCCACCATTGACATTCACATGAACCAGGTCAACTTCGAGCGAGAGTGGTACAGATTTCTCCTGGATTACATCGCACCCATCACGGAGAAGCTCTACCCAGGTTACTATACCCAGGTGGGTTCAACTTATACAGGCTGGGATTGGAAACTCATGGGAGAATTTGAACTGGTGGCCTTGGAAGACCCCAAAATGAAGGACTTTGAGGGACCTTTTGGGGCAGGCCGAGAGAAAGAAGAAAGTACGAGGCCCACAAACCCCCCAAAAGCAGCCATCACTCCTGGATAAATCCTTATAAGCATTTCTCTAGCTCACTTGCAACTGATGATGGCTTGTGGAAGAATTCACAAGCCATGGTTTGGCCCAGCCTGTTTCTTTTCTACAGACCCAGTTTGAGCTCGCCTTCATCGTCCGGTACAAGCCGGACGAGCAGCCGTCCCTGATGCCGCATCACGACGCTTCCACATTCACCATCAACATCGCCTTGAATCGCGTGGGGATCGATTATGAAGTGAGTGTTAAGAACTTTAGGCCAGCTTGAAGGGGGGGTAACATGGCTGAGTCCGTGTAGGAGGGAGATGGAGAGGCAAAAGAGGGTGGACTAAGAGGGTTTGGGGGTTTTCCCCCGTCTCTGTGCTAAGAGGGCAAGGCCAGCACTGCGGAGAGGGGTGGGGTGTGTGTGTGTGTGTGTGTGTGTGTGGAATATTTGCAAGGCATATTTGATCTTGGCTAAGTCTTAGAAAGCAAGGAGGGAGGGAGGTGAGAAAGGGAGAAGGAAGGAAGAGAGGAAGGAAAGAAGAAGAGAAAGAAGAAAAGTTTATTACAGAGGGTGCCGGAAGGGAGCGAGGAAGGAGATGAGGAAGGAAGGAAAGAAGGAAGAGAGGAAGGAAGGAAGGAAGGAAGGAAGGAAGGAAGGAAGGAAGGAAGGAAGGAAGGAAGGAAGAGAAAGAAGAGAAAGAAGAAAAGTTTATTACAGAGGGTGCCAGAAGGGAGGGAGGGAGGAAGGAGATGAGGAAGGAAGGAAAGAAGGAAGAGGAAGGAAGGAAGGAAGGAAGGAAGGAAGGAAGGAAGGAAGGAAGGGAGAAAGAAGAGAAAGAAGAAAAGTTTATTACAGAGGGTGCCAGAAGGGAGGGAGGAGGAAGGAGATGAGGAAGGAAGGAAAGAAGGAAGAGAGGAAGGAAGGAAGGAAGGAAGGAAGGAAGGAAGGAAGGAAGGAAGGAAGGAAGGAAGGAGAGAAAGAAGAAAAGTTTATTACAGAGGGTGCCAGAAGGGAGGGAGGGAGGAAGGAGATGAAGGAAGGAAAGAAGGAAGAGAGGAAGGAAGGAAGGAAGGAAGGAAGGAAGGAAGGAAGGAAGGAAGGAAGGAAGGAAGGAAGGAAGGAGAGATAGAGAAGAAAAGTTTATTACAGAGTGTGCAGTGAGGGACGGAGGGAGGAAGGAGATGAGAAAGGAAGAAGGAAGGCAAAGAGAAAGAGAAGAAAAGTTTATCACAGAGGATGCTGGGAGGGAAGGAGAAAAGGAAGGAAGAAATAAGAGAAGGGAAGGAAGGAAGGGAAGGGAGGGAGGGAAGGAAGGAAGAGAGGAAGGAAAGAAGGAAGGAAGGAAGGAGAGAAAGAGAAGTTTATCACAGAGGGTGCCCCTGCAGGATTCCATCCTGGAGCCGAGGCTCGCTTGAGGCAACTGCCGAGGGCCTTTTGCAGTGTGGCAACTGGATCCCCTGGCAGGCAGGCAGGCAGGCAGGCAGGCAGGCAGGCAGGCAGGCAGGGGAGCTCCAGGTCACTGCAACCTGGTCTGGGAAGCTCCAGACGGTCTTTTCTTCCCCTGCAGGGCGGGGGCTGCCGCTTCATCCGTTACAACTGCTCCATCCAAGCCCCCCGGAAGGGGTGGAGCCTCCTGCACCCGGGCCGCCTGACGCACTACCACGAGGGCCTCCCCACCACCAAGGGGACTCGCTACATCGCTGTCTCCTTCCTCGATCCCTAGCGCCACCAACAGGGAGAAAAACCAGGGGGCGGGTAGTCGATCCTGCTTTTGCCAACCCATTTCCTGCCCCCCTCCCCCCCATTTGGCTGCACCTTCCCCCCACCCCCGAGGGAAGGAGTGCTGGACTTCCAGAAGGGGTCATTTTGACTGGAGGCCGCTTGGTTGCAAGAGAGATGGCCTAGATTCAGTAGGACCCCTTGAAGGTCTCGCGGGATCCTGTCCATCCCCAACTCCAGCCAGCCGGAGCCGCCTGACCCGCTGCCTTCCGCCAGCGGAGACCAGCGCCCACCTTCTTTCTACCTGCCTCCTCGGGGGAAGGAGACCTGCGTTTCCACCTTTTTTTCCTTCCAATGGAGGCGGCTAAGACAGGCCAGGACCCAAGAGGGCACATTCACACGTTTCCTCTCCTGATGGAATAGAGCAGGGGTGTCCAACTCGATTTCACTGAGAGCCGCACCAGGGTTTTCGTTGGTGCGCATGGCCAGCTTGGCATCACTCGTGTTGGGGGCCACCTGTGGTGGCCAAGGGCTAAGGCAGGACTTCCCTCAGTCTCATTACACTCTCCTTTCCTTCCTTCCTTTTCTTCTTTTTCCTTCCCTCTTCCTTCCTCTCTTTCCTTCTTTTTCCTTCCTTGCTCTCTTCCCATCTTCCTTTCTTTTTCTTCATCTTTGCATTCCCTTCCTTCCTTCCTTCTTCCTTTCTTCTTCCTTCTTCTTTTTCTTCCTTGCTCTCTTCCCATCTTCTCTTCTTTTTCTTCATCTTTCCATTTCCTTCCTTCCTTCCTTCCTTCCTTCCTTCCTTCCTTCCTTCCCCCTTTCCTTCTTTTTCCTTCCTTGCTCTCTTCCCATCTTCCTTTCTTTTTCTTCATCTTTCCATTCCTTCCTTCCTTCCTTCATTCCTTCCTTCCTTCCTTCCTTCTCCTTTCTTCTTCCTTCTTCTTTTTCTTCCTTGCTCTCTTCCCATCTTCCCTTCTTTTTCTTCATCTTTCCATTCCCTTCCTTCCTTCCTTCCTTCCTTCCTTCCTTCCTTCCTTCCTTCCTTCATTCCTTCCTTCCTTCTCCTTTCTTCTTCCTTCTTTTTCTTCCTTGCTCTCTTCCCATCTTCCCTTCTTTTTTCCTTCGTCTTTCCTTTCTCCTTTCCTGTCCCTTCTTGGATACTTAAATGAAACATTTCTCTTTTTGGTTTTAGTTTGTTTTAATAGCCCTCTGCCAGCCGAAATGGGGCAGCCCCAGCTCCCTCCCCTGGCGCCTGGGGGCCTCCCCGTGCCCTGCAACAGCCTCCTGCAGCTCTCTGCCAGAGAAAACAGAGCATGGGAGGTCGTGTTCTGTTTTCATGGGCAGAGGCATCGCGGGCCGGTCCTTCGCTGCTTCCAGGGTGGCCCTGTGAGCTAGATCTAAGCACCCCGCAGGCCGGGTTTAGCCCGGAGGCCTTGAGTTTGACACCCCTGGAATAGAGCCTCTTAAAACCCATCACTGGAAAGTTTACATGGCACATGGGGTCGGTTGCTACAAAAGACTTGGAAATAGGATCCCTGATCTGACGCAGTTTCCCATACAACAAATCCCCTGAACTCAAACGATTCCTTTAATTAGGAGCGTCGGCAGCCCCGGCAAACAGTTTCTCTCTCACTGCAAGGTAACGAGTCTGTCCGGCAGGGAAATGAATAGTTGTCTGCCACATCTTTGCATCTCCGCCCGCTGCCTTTTATCCCCAGAGCTAGGATGGGGCTTCGCTAGCAGCGGTGGCTCTTCCAGCCCAAGGACCGGCCGGCCCATAGATTTCCACTGCTCTCCTCTCCTCTGCCTTCTGTGCATCTGCGCGTCAGGCACTGGACCCGGCTGTTCCTCCTCTTCCTCATCAGCCACCTCCAGACTTGGGGGCTGTTGACTCTCCATCTGAGGGGTGACGGACGGCCCAGGCTGTGTCTCTTTCTCTCTCTCTCTCTTTGCCAGCTCCATTCCCTCTTCCCCCTCGGAGCTCTCAGGTTGCCCTGATGGTGTCCCTGACTCCCACACCTCCTCCTCCTCCTCCTCTGATTCGGCTGCTGGAGGGGTCGACAGGCCTCAACACTCCTTCAGGAGGATAATAAAGAAAATTCGTCGCATCCCTTGTTCATCCTAGCTTTATATTTCTAGGGGAAGCCGGGCAAGGGGAGCAAAGCCAAGCATTTTTTTTTTCGGGAATGCCAAAGGCCCCAAGGGCCCCAATGCCAAAGCAGAGAGCTTTCTATCTGTGTATTTATTTAAAAGTCACACACACACACACACACACACACACACACACACACACACACTTCTTCAGGCACCTGCTTCTTCTGCACAAGTTGTACAGATTTTGCTGGGAGATATATTTTTTTTTTACAATCAACATTAAAGAGTTTTATTTTCAAAAGCCAGCCTGCCTGCCTGCTTTTTTTTTTCTCAGCCTGTAGTGGAAGAAGGTCATTAAGTAAATATTTGGTGGGATTCACATTTTTTTTTACTACCGGTTCTGTGGGCGGGGCTTGGTGGGCGTGGCAGGAGAAGGATAGTGCAAAATCCCCCTTCCTTCCCCACTAACCTGCTTTCCAGCTCCGTTCTCCTGTGCAGGGCAACCAAAGGAAGACCCAGCCGATCAGCTGGGACTCGATGGGAGGCGGAGAAGAGATGGGGTTGGCGGGGCCAGTCAGGGGTGGTATTGGCCGGTTCTCCGGATAACTCAAAACTTCCGCTACCAGTTCTCCAGAACCGGTCAGAACCTGCTGAATACCAACCTCTGCCCCGGGCCCCAGGATAAAATGGGGTCTTGCTGAAAAGCCAAAGCTGGACTATGGATACTATAATTTGTGTGCCTTCATGAAATGTTGTGAAATTGCAATAGGAAAATAATATAACCAGTTCAATATAAAAATACTTATAACTGGGAGATAAATTATATTTACTGTTCTGTGTGTGGATTTGGAGATTAGCAGAGGCATGGGGCGGGGCCCTGCTGCATCCAGCCCCATTAAAGCTGCTGCTTTACCCAGGAGTAAGCCTTTCTGAATTCAATAGAGTTATCCGAGCAGACTTAAGTAGGAGATTTTCAGTCATCCAGTCACTGTTCTCCCAGAGGTGCTTCCTCAGGAGGCAACTGGACTTCCTGGTTTTTCCTTTGAAGACGTTTCACTTCTCATCCAAGAAGCTTCTTCAGCTCTGACAGAATAGTGAGGAATGGAAGGATTTATACTCCTTGCAGACAGTATTTCGCTTTTATACAGATAGAGGGAGAGAGAGATTGGACTCAGTACAATTGAATCCAGAGCATGTGCAGAGTAGATCTCTATCCCCTGCAAAACACCAGCCAAGGAGAGGGAAACACACGGCCTTTCAAACAGTCTCCGTTCCCTGTTTTTTCCCTTCATCCCCACATTAAAAAAGGAGTGGAAAAAAAAACCGACTATAAACAACTGCCGGACTTCAATTCCCAGGAGGCAAAGGGGAGTGGCTGTCGCGCCCGGCGTGACGTCACCTCCCGTCGCGCCCTCTTGACGTTTCCCGGCTGAAGCAGAAGGCAGGTGAAGGTGAGGCGCGAGGGGCGGCAACGCGTGTCGGCGGGTGTAGATGTTACACGCGGGTTCTGGGGTGTGTGTGTTAATTCGGCCCTCCTCCGGGAGTTAGAGAGGGGTGGTCGCGGAGAAGGCGGGGCTCGTTTAAGGGCTCGCTCCCAACCCCCTTTTGCCTCTTCTCGGCCCGAGGGAGCCGAGCGGGGCTCCCCCGCAAGGAAGACGCGTGTCTGAGGCGGTGCACGTCTGCACGCAGGTGACGGCTCGGAGACAAGTTGCAGACTGACGCCCCCGCCCCAAAAGCGGGTTTTGGTTTTTTTGAGGAGGGTAATTTGGAGGCCCCAAGTTATTGCGTGATGGATCTCCATACACTTTCCCTGGGCAGTGCATGATGGAGTTTCTAGTATTCCCCGGGCGGTGCATGATTTGGACCTCTACACACTCCCTTGGGCAGTGCATGACGGACCTGTAGCATTCTCCAGGCAGTGCATGATGGACCTCCACACACTCCCTTGGGCAGTGATGATGGACCGTGGCATTTTCCAGGCAGTGCAGTGGACCTCCACACCTCCTTGGGCAGTGCATGATGGACCTGTGGCATTTTCCAGGCAGTGCATGATGGACCTCCACACACTCCCTTGGGCAGTGCATGATGGACCTGTGGCATTTTCCAGGCAGTGCATGATGGACCTCCACACACTCCCTTGGGCAGTGCATGATGGACCTGCAGCATTCTCCAGGCAGTGCATGATGGACCTCCACACACTCCCTTGGGCAGTGCATGATGGACCTGTAGCATTCTCCAGGCAGTGCATGATGGACCTCCACACACTCCCTTGGGCAGTGCATGATAGACCTGCAGCATTCTCCAGGCAGTGCATGATGGATCCACATACACTCCCTTGGGGAGCGCATGATGAACCTCCACACATTCCCCTGGGCAGTGCACGATGGACTTCCACACATCCCCAGGCGGTGCATGATGGAGCATTTCAGGACTGGCAGGGAAGCCTCTCCTTAACTGAGCCATCCAGGTTGATTCAACAGTGAAAGTGTCTTGGCGGGAAACCTGCCCAAAACTTCTCTTTGTAGGTGTCTTGTAGTTATAAAATATACATCCTGTGAGGAAGAAACCTGAATGTGTTTTATATTAGGGTGATTCATGGCCTTTTGCTCGTTCATGGTTGATTTCGAGCCATTTCAGATTCCACCCCCTGCATTTTCTAACCTTGTCTTGTTTTCCTTTCCTTAGACCACCGCTTGCCCTCACCTGCTCAGGACAGAAGATGGTAACCATGCTTAGCTTATAAAAACTCCTGCTTGCATCTTAATAGTAAGTGCATTAGAGGCGTTTCAGAACTGGAACTGATTAGACTCTGGTTTCCGGTGCTGCTAAATCTGACTCTAATCCTCCACAGGATTATTTGGGGAGAAAAGCCTAGAGATTTCAGAGCGATTAAAAATAAATGTCAGCTTTCTTCTAGCCTTCTCCCAGAAATCCAGGCTTTTTGCTCCTTCCATTTGGGAAATCTCTTGAGTCCATAATATAGAACTTTTCCATGGTCCCTTTAATACAGTGGTGGGATTCATTTATTTTTTTTTATTACCGGTCCTGTGGGCGTGGCTTGGTAGGCGTGGCAGGGGAAGGATATACGGCAACATCCCCCTTCCCTCCCCCACCCCGCTAACCTGCTTTCCAGCTCCGTTCTCCTGTGCAGGGCAACCAAAGAAGACCCAGCCGATCAGCTGGGACTCAGTGGGAGGCAGAAAATAGATGGGGGACGGGCCCAGTCAAAGGTGGGATTTCCCTGTTCTCCAAACTACTCCAAATTTCCACTACCGGTTCTCCAGCACTGGTCAGAAGCTGCTGAATACCACCTCTGCTTTAATAGATTTAGGAAATTTGGCATTTGAGTGGGATTCAAACAGGTTGTAGAAAATACAGTGATTAGCATTCTGCCAGAACCAGGCCTTCACAGTAGCGGGAAATATGGTTGTTTGTTTACCTGTAGCATTTATTAGAACAGTGGTTCTCTTTCCTTCACATAATCCATGCATTTTTTTCCCCTTCTAGCACAATGTCCCTGCTGTTCATTCGCTCTAAGTCCATCATCGCTAGCAAAAAGGACAAGAGACATATGGCGGACGTCAGTGCCTCCCCCCTTAAGCATTTTGTCACTGCCAAGAAAAAAATAAACGGCATCTTTGAACAGCTGGCGGCTTACATCCAGGAGAGCTCCGTGTTTCTGGAGGGTGAGTTGGCCTTAAGTTTCACAGAGTTTGCTGACTTGTGCACACGAGGTGAGTGGAGGCCTGCAGGTCAAGAAGACCAGAAGCGTGTCTTTTTAAAACCAGGAGCCTTCAAACTTGACAGCTTTAAGACTTGTGGACTTCAACTCCCAGAATTCCTCCTCCTCCAGTCACGGTAGCTCAGGAATTCTGCGGGGTTGAAATCCACAAGTCTTAAAGCTGTCAAGTTTGAAGACCCTTGTTTTAAACAAATTATTTTGCGACCTGAGGTTAGGATTTGAATCCGGGGCCTTCTGCACTTCTATTTTCTTTGTTTCTGACTTTTTGTTCTGTTCTTTTGTGTTGGGTTTGTCTTAAATTTGATGGCGCTTGTTGGTTAGCTTTAATTCTGTTTTTAAAGTTGGCTGCCATTTATTTTATTTGTTTTTGTCAATTGCTTACAAGATAATAAGTATAAGTAAAAACATACTTATGAATACATGGATACTTTTAAAATTGGCTGCCATATTTATTTATTTATTTTATTTGTCTTTGTTAATTGCTTACAAGATAAGTATAAGTAAAAACTTAGTTATGAATACATGGATGCATATAAGAAAAATAAATAAAAGAAACAATAGGACAGGGACGGTAGGTTTATTTTCTTGCTTATGTTATGCTGCCTGCTCTAAGGATGCAGGTATAAGTGAGGGGTCTTTGGAGCTCTCTGAGGCTTCCTTGTTTCCTTCCAAATGTTTCATTAGCCTAATTAGGTAGCATCCTCAGTACTAGCATTAGGATGCACCACGACAAATTCCTTGTGTGTCTAATCAGAATTCATTCATCTTCCCTAGTTAGCATCATGAAACATCTGCAATAAAACGAGCAAGCTCAGAGAGCACCAAGGAGCCCCTTATTTCAACCCTGAGCTACAGATATTCGCCTTTATTGGCAGCAAACACAAGTCCCTGCCCCAAGGGGCTTACCATCTCAAACTGGGCTGTGAGGGAACAAACCACAGAAGGAAGGAAAGAGTTGAATCTGTTATCCGTATTCCTCAAGTTCTACCTTTCTTTCCTAAATTTAGTTTGGGTCTCCTACCTCCAGTCTTGCCATCCTACATACTGGTGTGCTAAGCCAGCTGGATTTCGGTCAAGGTTTTCCTGCATGGTTTGAATGTGGCAACTTTAACCAACCGAGCCAATGCAGAGGGGTGCTGGGATTTGTAGTTCTGAAGCAGGCGGAGGGTTTTGCCCATTCTTCTTTCAGCTTGGCGTCTTTTTTTTCCCCTGGGGAAAAGCCTCAAGAAAGTCCTTTTTCTGTATTGCTGTCTGGAAGTAGGGATTGCGGTGTTCAAACCACTCACCTCCCACGTGACATGTACTGTTTTTTTCCAGAAACGCACAAGAATGGGGAGCTTGACCCGGTCACCACGGAAGAGCAGGTGTCAGAGGTCAAGGGCTACCTGTCCAAGGTCAGCGGGATCAGCGAGGTGCTGGCAAGGCGACACATGAAGGTGGCTTTCTTTGGGCGGTGAGTCAGTTGCTGGTATTTGGAGAGCTTTGCTTGAATCGGAGGCTCTCCAAGTGGGTTGGACTACACGGACCCATCATTCTGAGTCCACTCTGCAGGGCTACCTGGAAAGTTTCCAGCTTAAGTTGTCCATGTTTAAACTGGAACGCTGAGTGTGTTTTGGTTCCCTGGAGTTCAGCAACCCTGTGAGGTTCTTGGGAAGTCCCTGCATCCAGATATCGGCTACCTTGCAGGGTTGTTGTGAGGATAAAATGGGAGGAAGTGTCTCTCTCTTGTGTTTTGCGATCTTTAGGACAAGTAATGGGAAAAGTACTGTGATTAACGCCATGCTGTGGGATAAAGTCCTTCCCTCTGGGATCGGCCACACCACAAACTGCTTCCTGAGAGTGGAGGGGACGGACGGCCAGGATGCCTTCCTGCTCACCGAAGGGTCTGAGGAGAAGAAGAGCGTCAAGGTACAATGTGGGAATGACCCCAAAATTGAGGATCGAATAAACTTGGAGTGTCTTGGAATTGTGAGTCTCAGAGTCGGCTAGTTTTCAGGATTCCGGCAGTTACCCCCCATTTAAATCATGAACCTTGAGCCAAACTTCCAAAGGATTTATTGGGAGTTAACATGTCCGGCACTGCCTGGGTGTAGCCGACTCTGAGACACATCATTCATGGTCACCCTTGACCCTGGCATTCCCCCACCCCCTGGGTATATCACAATTCATATCCTCCAATGGGACACATCCATAGCCCAGAGTCGTCAATCATGCTCTCCAGTTAGAATTTTGTGCAGCAGAAACTTCAGTCACCTTTGAAAAACTATTTATGGAATGCACTTTCAATTTCCAAGATGCTGCACTGCTCCCCCCTCCCTTTTTTGTTGGCAACTCTAAAAAGACCCTAGAAATATTTTATGAGTTGACGTTCTATTCTAAAGCTGCCGGAGGGTGTTGGTTGACATAATCAGCAAGACTTTTAAGACTTGTGAACTTCAACTCCCAGAATTCAAGGTGCCGTGGTTGGGGAGTCCTGGGATAAATGGTGGTCTGGGGGCCCATCACTTCAAAAGTAGTTTTATCCAACCATCCCCTCCCTCCTCCAATGGATTATTATTAAATTCTTGGATTTTCGAAACCCCTTTGTAATCATATTCTCGGACCATCTCTTCCTTTCTTTTCCTGCCTCAGACGGTCAACCAGCTGGCTCACGCCCTCCACCAGGATGAATTGCTAACCGCCGGGGGTTTGGTCAGCGTCATGTGGCCGAATTCCAAGTGCCCTTTGCTCAAGGATGATCTGGTTTTGATGGACAGGTGAGCGGCTGCTTTGCCCCCACCCACCAATAGAAATGTTTCCCTCTCTTACACCCAGCCAGGAAAATTGGAAGCTCTTATAAAGCTTTCTTAAACTGTAGCTGTTGTGCCTTTATCGCGTGAATAAATATGAGATGGGTCGGCTTTTACTGGGGTGTATTAAAAAAGTGGAAGGAGGTGTTTTTAAAAAATTAATCCAGCATAGCCCTTTTGATCCAATCTTTTAGAACGGGAAAGTTTAAGATTATAAACTCATACCGGTTTGGGGTGGTGTTGGAAGAGGGAACATCATTTCCAGAGGTGGGCTGCTGGCAGGTTCGGTCTGGTTCGCCCGAACCCCTTGTTCCGATTCTGCGCAGTTCAGAGAACCAGCAAATCAGACTACCGGCTGACCCTGCCCCCGCCTGGGTTTTTTGGGCCATTTTCAGCTGTTTTGGGGGAAAAAACAGTCCGAAAACAGGCTGTTTTTCGAACTGTTTTCAGGCCGCTTTTCAAGCTGTTTTGGGGGACATTTTTGGACCGTTTTCAGGCTGTTTTTCAGGCTGTTTTGGGGCTGTTTTTCAGGCTGATTTTGGCCAGAAAAACGGGCTGAAAAATGGGCAGGGGCAGAGCCATCCAATGGTGGGATTAGCCCCAACTGGATGAATCCTGCCTGGTCCTTTGAGGCGAGTGACCAGGAGGCGGGGGCCACCCCGACCCAGCCAGAGTTGTTTAAAAATTTGCAGCCCACCACTGATCATTTCAGTGTGTAAATTGTGTCAGTTCGTACAGGGAGTCCTCGATTTACGACCACAATGGAGCCCAAAATTTGTGCCCTTCAGTGAGTTTTGCTCCCCTTTTACGACCTTCCTTGCCTGCACCTGTTAAGTGAATCGCTGCAGTAACCCGGTTGTTAAGTGAATTCGGCTTGCTCCTTGACTTTCCTTGTCCGAAGGTCGCAAAGGGGGATCCCCTGAAACACTGCAACCGTCATAAATATGAGTCACTTGCCAAGCGTCTGAATGTTGATCATGGACCCAGGGACTGCTGGGACGGCCATGTGAAAAGCAGTCAAAAGTCCCTTTTCTCAGTGCTCTCGTCCCTTCAAATGGTCACCAAATAAACCACTGTAAGTCGAAGAGTATCTCTATTTTAAAACTATGTAAGGTCCCAGAAGTTTCCCTAAGCCACGGAGATGCCAAAGAGTGAGGCTCGAGGCTTGCAAAAACAACCGCTTTTTTTATTCTTTGGCCAAAGCAAAAAGTACCATGTCCAAAAATGCACGTAAGGAATAGCCAAACCCTGCGAGCGTGGCTCAGAGTATTAGATGCGGATAGAAACGGATTTTATCCAATCAGAGACAAACGTTCGTTCTTCATGTGCCCCCTTCCTTGTCCATGGAGTGTCCTTTGTCCCTGCTCTGTCCATACTTGGTTGTTTCACACAGTATCCCTTGTCCTTGTGTGTTTGTGCTCCTGGGCAGCCCCCCCCCTTAATCTATGGAGCAGGATGTTTCTGGGAATTGTCTCTAAGGATCTGTCTAGCACCGAAGCAAATTGCAGAGGCGAGAAACCAGATAGCTCTTTGAACTATTACCATCGAGAAGGAGATTCAGGGTATTAAGAACAAGGACGACTAGATTTAAGAACAGTTTTTATCCAAGTGCAGTTTTGAGTTTGAATGCAGGGTCATAAGATTTTGTGGAATTTAATGGCTGAGAGTAATGGGGTATTTACATTTTTAAATTGTATAGAGATTATTGTATGGTCTGTTGTGTCTAGTTTTATTTTTCTTTCAATGGTGTTGTCCAGTTTTACTTGTGGAAGAGCACCTCATTTCGTTGCACCCGCTTGCGAGGGTAATGACAAATAAATTCTTATGTCTTATGTCTTAAAAGGATACCATTCTCTTAACAGAATGAATCCCTAGCCAAATGATTTCCATCCTTTGTCAAACAGTACAAGCAACTTCTTTAACAGGTACAAAGAGCAAAGGTCAAGACTGATTCCTGTCCAAATGTCCTTTCAACCAAAATCAAAACTTAAAGCTCCCACAGGACGGGGGAGGTGTTGGACGAGAGAACTCCATTTCGGCGTGTCGGTTACGGCATCCTTCCTCTTGTTTCTCGTTATATGTTTAGCCCCGGGATCGATGTCACCACCGAGCTGGATAGCTGGATTGATAAGTTCTGCTTGGATGCAGATGTCTTCGTGTTGGTGGCCAACTCTGAGTCGACGCTGATGCAGACGGTAAAAACCTTTCATTCCCCGCTTCTCTGGCTTCGCTTTTCGTGAAATGTTTGCAAGAATCACACAAGTTCCAGGAGGCTCTGGGGGTCGCCATCGAGGCTCCCGAAAGGCACGAAAAGGTTGGATTTTGCATGCTGGTGAATGAAAGAAGCGGAGTGGAGTTTGCTTGTTTTTCTGTCTTTTCTCATCACTCCTCCTCAAAAAGTTACTTTGCAACTCCTGTTTTTAAAAATTCAAAGGTCTCCATCGACCCCACACTCCTTCTGCTCGAGAAACCTGGGTGGGGCTCAAAAGGGGCAGAAATTTTGAGTTTTTGAATAAGTGACCCCTTTGAGCAGGTGATTCCTGTTTTTAGCCAGTTGTGTGCAGCGGCAGCCAATCAAGCTAATCCAATCCTTGGGTGTATAAACAGAGGCAGAGAATCCAAATCACGTGAAGTGTTAGGGCTGCTTTATACATCCTAAGTAAGGCCATGCCTGGAGTACTGCATCCATTTTTGGTCACCCCATTACAAAAAAGATGTTGAGGCTTTGGAAAAAGCGCAAATAAGAGCAACTAAGGTGATTAAAGGCTGGAGACCAGGGGTGGGATTCTACCAGTTCACACCTATTCGCTAGAACCGGTTGTTAACCTTCTAAGCAGTTTGGAGAACTGGTTGTTAGAAGAAATTGCAGGGCTAATCCTGTAAGGAAGGCAGGAAGGAAACATTCTGGTGTTGTTTAGAGAAACTGCCTCTCCGTTAACCTTTATTACATTCTTGGCAGGACTAGACTTCCTGTCTCAAGAACTTCTCTGGAGGTATTTTCCCCTCCTTTGCTGGTACGTGTGTGGAGCGACCATTCAAAGTTACAATGGCACTGAAAAAAGTGACTTATGACCCTTTTTCACACAACTGTTGTAACATCCCCACAGTCATGAGAGGCCAGGCGAGGAGATGCGTGCCTCGATACGATGCTGAGTTGGCCACGCCCAGCCAGTCACATGACCACCCAAGCCTCGCCCACCACCTAAGCCACGCCCACAGAACCAGTTGTTAAAATTTTTGAATCCCACCCTTGCTGGGGACTAAAATATAGGAAGAACCATTTGCAGGATTTGAGTATGGCCAGTCTAGAGAAAAGGAGGACTAGGGGAAACAAGATAGCAGGATTCCTATATTTGATTCCTGTACTCCTGCCCCAAAGAAGAGTGAGGTCAACTTATTCTCCCAAGCAGGCAAGACAAAAAAGGCAATGGATTTGAACTAAGGAGAGAAGCGACCTGGAATTAAGGAGAAACTTCCTGAGGACAATGAACCAGTGGAACAGCTTGCCACCAGAAATTATGGGTGCTCCATTACTCAAGTTTTTTTTAAGAAGAGACTGGTCTGAAATGGTATAGGGTCTCCTGACCAAGCAAGGGGTTGGTCTAGAAGACCTCCAAGGTCCCTTCCATTTCTATCCCCCTTCTGATTTTTTTTTAAAGGCTAATTTTATGAACCTCGTGTTCATAGAAGGCTTTTTTGTTGTTCTTGTTTCTTTTCTGCCGACCCAGGAGAAGCAGTTCTTCCACAAAGTCAACGCTCGCCTCTCTCGGCCGAACATTTTCATTTTAAATAACCGCTGGGACGCTTCGGCCTCCGAACCCGAATACATGGAGGAGGTGAGGCTTCCTGGGCTGTGGCCGGGAAGCGGAGAGCAAGCCCGGAAGGGAGATCCGGTCTCCCTTATCTAACTTGACCTCTTTCGTTGCTCTCCTCTTCCCCTCCCAGGTTCGCCGGCAGCACATGGAACGTTGCACCAGCTTCCTGGTGGACGAGCTGGGGGTGATGGATCGGGGCCAGGCTGGCGATCGCATCTTTTTTGTCTCTGCGAAAGAGGTCCTGAACGCCCGCATCCAGAAGGCTCAGGGTATGCCCGAAGGAGGTGAGAGACCCTCTTAGACCAGTGCTTCTCAACCGTGGCAACTTTTAAGACTTGTGGACTGCAACTCCCAGCATTCCCCAGCCAGCTGGCTGGGGAATGCTGGGAGTTGCAGTCCACAAGTCTTAAAAGTTGCCACGGTTGAGAAGCACTGCTCTTATAGCTCTCCCTGTTTCTAAATCCGCAACCCCCTTCCTCCTTAAAAAAATTACGCTCGGCGTCGCTCCTGCCTGTTCAGGTTTGCCTGCGGGGCTGATGAGGAGTAGAAACTTGGAAAGGTGGGTAGGGAGGAAGCATGGGCCTATTTTGCTGTTCAAATCTGATGGTGCTTGGTTATTTCTATTTTTATTATTCCCCCTCTGTAGGCGGGGCACTGGCCGAGGGTTTCCAAGTGAGGATGTTTGAATTCCAGAATTTCGAGCGAAGGTTTGAGGCAAGTACATCGTTTAGGCGTTGATATTTATCGGGGATTGTTTCACTGCTCCTCGCAGCACAGTTTTCAGAGAGCAGCTTGGATATTTGGGTGGTAAAATGCTAACACGTTTCCTTCATTTACCCATTAAATTTAACAGCTGTGATGTTAAACATATATTAAATAATTCGATTTATAGGGATATCTAGCCATGTAATGTAAATTTAACAGTTGTGATGTTAAATTTACATTACATGGCTAGATATCCCTATAAATCTAATTGTTTAATATACAACAGCTGTATATTTTGGCAAGCAAAGGATTTTCTTTGTAATAACAAAAAAAAAAATACCTTGAAGCCATCTTGAAGAATCAAATAGCAGGCGGTGTGAGCAATATTATCTTGACTACCTTACAATTTCTTCTTTCATCTATATACACCTCTTTTCTGTAAACCTTTGTTTTTGAACCACAAGAACTGTTGATCTGGTTCCAGGACCGGAAGCAAATAATATTATGTAGATTATCCTGCATTGTTCAACACTTTGAAGTAGATTCTGTTTTTATATATAAAGATAGATAGATAGATAGATAGATAGATAGATAGATAGATAGATAGATAGATATGGTATTCAGCTTTGTTCAGGTATTTACCCACGTCATTATAGTTGTGCTTTTAAAGTTGTAGCAACATTTTAGCAGAATCTTATCTGCCATCATCAGGCTTCTGTATTGTGTTTGTCTGTGAGTCAGGCTTTCACAGCCGTTTCTGTTTTAAATTTGGTGCTAGCCTACTGCTGTGTTAGAATGGTTTTTTCTTCATCCTGATTGGTTGGGAACCTTGGACTGTGTTTATTGGTCTTGGAGTTTGCAAACTTAAGAAAACAAATATATATGTTTTCTTAAGTTTTCATGGGTATTTATATGTATGGTATTCAGCTTTGTTTGGGTATTTTGCCATGTCATTATAGTTGTGCTTTTAAAGTTGTAGCAACGTTTCAGCGGAATCTCATCTGCCATCATCAGGCTTCTGTATAGTGTTCGTCTGTGAGTCAGACTAAACAGCTGTGAAAGCCTGACTCACAGACGAACATAATACAGAAGCCTAATGATGGCAGATGAGATTCTGCTGAAAGGTTGCTACAACTTTAAAAGCACAACTACAATGACGTGGGAAAATACCCGAACAAAGCTGAAAAGCTGAATACCATGTATGTATGTATGTATGTATGTATGTATCTGTCTATCTATCTATCTATCTATCTATCTATCTATCTATCTATCTATCTATCTATCTAGTACTTTTTTACAAAACTCTAATCACCTTTGACAGTTACTGAGGCATCTTTGTAACATCCATACATTTCGAATAGCAACAGCACTTAGGTTTATATACCACTTTATAGTGCTTTCCAGCCCTCTCTAAGCAGTTTACAGAGTCAGCCTCTTGCCCCCAAACAATCTGGGTCCTCATTTTACCCGCCTTGGAAGGACGGAAGGCTGAGTCAACCTGGAGCCTGGTGGGATTCGAACTGCCAAATTGTAGGCAGCTGGCTGCAGCTGCACTCTAACCACTGTAGCACAGAGGCTCCTCATTCATATACATTTCTGTATCTTCTTCTAGTCTCTACAAATCTTATTCCTATTGTTCATACCAATTTCCCCAAACCATATAATATTCCAAGTCTTCCTTTTAACTCTTAAGGTGAGTTTATCCATTTCCATGCAATCTAAGATTCTGACGGTATAGTATCCTTTTTCCAACATTGTGCAAGTACGATTCTCGCTGCTGTGGTTATATGCAAGATCGTGCATTTTATCTTTTTATTATATTTCCCCTTCATTATCCCTAAAAGAAACAATTCCGGCTTCATTTCTATGTGACATTTTATAATGTTGTATAACAGTTTTTGTATTTTAACCCAATACTTTTGAACTTCAGGGCACAGCCACCATGAGTGAAAGAAAGTACCTTGTCCCTTTGAAGTAGATTCTTCAATGCAGATCTTGGTTTGCCTATTTTTAACTGGGATTTAAGCCGCTAGTCCTCAAGGACATTCCGCATCCCAAGTGTCAGGCTACAGAACTTTTTCCCATTCAATTAACAGGAATGAACTTCTGAAGAATCATGACCCCAGGAATCCTTTATTGAGATGAGACAATTCATGTAGGAGTTCAAAGCGTCGTCTGAGGCCTCAGGCATGCAGAGATAGATAAGGGAGTTTAGAACCCTTCCCTTTATCTCGATGTGTATTTAGTGAAACAAAAGCCAGTATGTTTATTCCCCCCCTCCCGCCCCTTCTGAAGGATCTTTTTCACAGCTCCCCAAGCATACATCTCACTGTGGAATTTTCATGGTCTTCTCATCTCCTGGCTGTGCCCCTCAGAAGCGATAGGTTCCGGCCATCTGGGATTCCTCCCTCCATTCTATCGTGTGTGGGTTATACAAATTCGACATAAGATTGAATGTATTCAGGTTACATCGAGAAAGGATTTCTTTATCAGTCTCCCTGCCCCCCCCCTTTTCTTCTTCCACTGAAGAAATGACAGATGCACAGTTCTGACACTAAGTGGAATTCACGGTGTGTGTGTGTGTGTCTGTCTGACCTTGTATGATTAGACCAAGGGGGGAATGGATTCACAGCCTCGCTGCCTAAGGGGAAAGGAGGCTGAATTCTGCTGGGAGAGCTGAGGTTTGTTTTCTCTCTGCAGGAGTGCATCTCGCAGTCCGCGGTCAAGACCAAGTTTGAGCAGCACACGGTCAGAGCCAAGCAGATTGCGGAGGAGGTCCGGCACATCATGGATTCCGTGCACGTGGCGGCGCAGGAACAGAGGTGCCTCGTTTGTGATTTCCTAGAGAATTAGCTGAAATGGAAGAGCAGGGCAAGAAGGCCTTTGCAGGGTTTCAGCTAGTTTAGAAATCGAGTGCTTCCTTCCTTCTTTCCTTTCCTCTCCTCTCCTCTCCTTTCCTTTCCTTTCTCTTTTCCTTTCCTTTCCTTTCCTTTCCTTTCTTTCCTTTCTTTCCTTCCTTTCCTTTCCTTTCCTTTCCTTTCCTTTCCTTTCCCTTTCCTTTCCCCTTTTCCCTTCTTCCCTTTCCCTTTTCCTTTCCTTTCCTTTCCTTTCCTTCCTTTCCCTTTCCCTTCCTTTCCTTTCTTCCTTTCCTTTCTTTTCCTTCCTTTCCTTTCCTTTCCTTCCCTTCCTTTCCTTTTTCTTTCCTTCCTTTCCCTTCCTTTCCTTTCCTTTCCTTTCCTTTCCCTTCCTTTTTCCCTTCCCTTCCTTCCCTTCCCTTCCTTCCTTTCCTTTCTTCCTTTCCTTTCCTTTCCTTTCCTTTCCTTTTTCTTTCTTTCCTTCCTTTCTTCCTCCCACCCTCCCTCCCTTCCTTTCCTTCCCTTCCTTTCCTCCTTCCCCTTTTTCTCTTCCTTTCTCTTTCTCTTTCTTTCTTTCCCTTTCTCTTCCTATTCTTTTCCTCCTTCCTTCCTTCCTTCCTTCCTTCCTTTCTTTTCTTTCTTTCTTTCTTTTCTCTTTCTTCCACCCTCCCTCCTTCCTTCCCTCCTCCTCCCTCCTCCTTCCCTATTCTTTCTCTCCTCCCTCCCATTCTTTCCTCCCTCCCATTCCCCTCCTTCTTCTCTTCCTCCCTGCCTATTCCTTCCTTTCTCCCACCCTCCCATTCTCCTCCTTCCTCCTTTCCCTCCTTGCTTATTCCTCCCTCCCTCCCTCCCTTCCTTCCCTTCTGCCTCGCAGGGTTTACTGCCTGGAGAAGTGGGATGACCGCCAGGAGCGCCTGGGATTCATAGAGAAACAGCTGGACCTGCTCACTCAGAGCTACAAGTTGAAAATCAAGGAGATCACGGAAGAGGTGGAGCGCCAGGTGAGGCCCCTGCCCCGAACTCAAAGCCTGGCTTAATGCCGCCGATTCCTCGCAGGAAAGACCATCCCAGCAGGAAACACCCGAGCGTCCCTTTCCGGCAACAAAGAAACTGAAAAGCTGGGATTCAAGAGCATCTTTATCGGGGCTCGTCCCTGCTGCCCTCAAGCACCCCGATTTGGGCTTCAGAAGACAAACATTTGCGGATGCGGTTTTCCTCCCTTTTGCGTTTGGCGGTGGGGGTTCGCTTTCTTGTAAAGGAGAGGCAGTGCAGCCCGGTTGTCATTTCCTTTCCCAGGTCTCCAACGCGATGGCGGAAGAGATCCGGAAACTCTCGGTCTTAGTGGATGAGTTCCAGCTGGATTTCCACCCTTCCCCCGTGGTCCTGAAGGTTTACAAGAACGTAAGCCACTTAATGCCGACTGGATCGTTCCCTGGGAGGCGTTGGGGTGCCCGGTGCCCCGCTGTGGTTTTTGATCCCCTCCATGGAAACCCCACATTCAGAAGTTGGATCCTTTGCAGGCAAAGGCCCCTAAGGAAATACTTCACCGTGTCCCTCTCGTCATCCCAGACCTATCAAGCTCGGTAACGCAGTAACCCCGATGACTTTGAGAGGCGTCCGTAAAGGGGAATGAATATTTGTGGCTCAGGGTTGCCACGGAAGGGTCCTTGGCGCTGTCTGAGCCGGGTGGTTTTCTTGCAGACGTTTCATTACCAAGTTAGGTAACATCATCAGTGCTAGAAAGGAGGAGGGATTTCCTTCTGGTGCTCCCTTCTAGCACTGTTGATGTTGCCCAATTGTTGCTTAACGAAACATCTGCAAGAAAGCAACCGAGTTCAGTTTCGGCCCTGCCCAGCCTTGGTTGTCTAGGAAAGAAAGATTCCCAACTCCATTCGAATTCTTCTACTAAAAGACAAACGGTGGCAGGAAGGCGAAGCTAGCACCGAAGTTTTCGCCCATTAAAGTTCCTGGAGAAGGGTGGAGCCATGTCGCTGCGATACAGCTGCAATCTCGGGCTTCCGAGATCGCAGCTGATATCTTCGCCCCTGGTCAGTCCCAACGGACCTAAACCGTCCCGTAGAGACGGTGATGGCAAGGGGCGCATCCTGCTGATCCCAGGGACACCGCAAAGTCCCTGTTCGATCCAGGAGAAGCCCTTCTACCATCGGCGGAGAGGCAGCCCTTAAGCTGCTGAAGCTGGGACAGCTCCGGAAGGAAGAGGCAGAAAGAGAAAGTGTATCGGTTGGTGAGGACTTTTTTTTTTATTAATATTTGGGACTTAAGGACACCCTAAGAAGGAGAAGAAATCTGTAAGATTTTCGACAAAACTGACTTAGCGGCGATTTTTTAAAGAGAAATGTCAAAGTGAGGCTTGGCTTTTTACTTTTACTTTTTTTTACTGAACTTCTATCGCGATTTAGCAATTGTTAACTGGACTGGTTTTTTCTCTTATATCTATCTATTCTTTCTCTCCTTTTTGACTATTTATATTTTTTAGAATAGAGGCTCCCTTTAGTAAAATTTTTTTTTAATATATATATATATACAGATACATACAGATACATTCATACATACATACATACATACATACATATACATATATATATTTGTTTTCTGAGGTTCTCGCGGGTATTTGTATGTGGATCTTTGGTTGTTCGGGTTTTCTCCCGCGTAAGATTCGAAGTATCTAGGCAACGTTTGAAGAATCACTCTGAGAAGCAAGAGCCAAAGACAGAAGCCTGAAGATGATGAATGAGACTTCATCGAAACGTTGCCTAGATACTTTGAATCTTACGCGGGAGAAAACCCGAACAACCAAAGATCCATATATATATATATATTTACATACATACATACATACATACATACACACACATATATATCTTCTTTTTCTATTATGCTTTTTCTGGGAAAGAAGGGCACTAGGAGTAGTTTTGAGTCTCCTTCCCCAGCTCCCCGCACCCCGAGCCCGGACACTCCGAGAGCACCAAGGACGTTAAGAGAAGCGGACTTCAGCTCCCAGAATTCCCTCGTTTTTTTTTTCCCCCTTTCCTAGGAGTTGCACCGGCATATCGAGGAAGGCCTGGGCCGAAACATGTCCGATCGTTGCTCTGGTTCCATCTCCGCCTCTTTGCAGATCATGCAGCAAGAAATGATTGGTGAGCATCCCTTGGGAGGATGGGAGGTCCTCTAGTCCCACCCCCAGGCGGTAACTCTTGTTTCCTCCCCTAGTTGTGCTCAGATGTGGGGTGTCCTAACACACACACACACACACACACACACACACACACACGTGTCTTCTCCCTCCCTGCCTTTCAGATGGGCTGAAGCCGCTCCTCCCCGTTTCCCTGAGGGGGCAGATCGAGCTGCTGGTCCCCAGGCAGTGCTTCACCCTCAGCTACGACCTGAACTGCGACAAGCTCTGCGCCGACTTCCAGGAAGACATCCAGTTCCATTTCTCCCTCGGCTGGACCATGTTGGTGAACCGGTTTCTGGGGCCCAAAAATACACGCCGGGCCTTGATGGGCTACAGCGACCAGGTGAGAGGGAGGCTTGATAGTGCGAGGTAGATTCCCCCTGCACATGGAGGCTTGGCTTCACCCGAGACCTTGCAATACATCCTGTCAAAACCCACCGAGGGAGGCCAAGATGTGTCGTCTTCGTTTTCCTTCCAAACTGACCTTTGCTGGCGTGGAGTTTTACTCCCCTGTGTCCTTTCCCCTGGCCTCGGTTGCTGCATCTGGAGAATGGGTGCCAGAGGCTGAAATTCCCGCCCCCCCAGTGGCAGCAGCCTCTCTTGCCTTTCCTGCCCCTAACTTGCCCCTGACCAAGGCTTCCCCCAACAGCACAAAACTGAGTCCTCGTCCCGATAAAACCCTTTCATTTGATTTACAATGAATTTCCTCTCCAACAAAGTCCTGGCCAACAGTTTTTCAAGATAGTTCCCAATTACAGACCTTTATCAGGCTTGGAGAGGAGCCAGGCCGGTATCTTTCAGACACAGCAATACTTGACAAGCCTGCCGAAGTGAACTAATAGTTTCCTGCAAAGTCCCTCTCCCCTTTTATACTCTAGGGGAGGGGCCATTCACCGTCCACCTGTGACTTTACTCCCAAGTTGGCCCTTGTTCCTTGGCTTCTCCCTTCATCTGGCAGCTCTGTGCATGTGCACACTGGGAACAGGCTCCAGCTGCTCTTCTTCCCCACTGATCTCCGACTCCGAAGGCAGCTGATAACTGTTGGACGGCCCTGGCCCCATCTCTGCCTCCGAAGCAGAGCCCTCGTCAGAGCCTTCCCCAGACTCCAGGGCTGGCCCAGGTTCTGCCGAGCCTGCCACCAGATTTGCTAGCCACTGTCGGACTACGACATAAATATCCAATTTTTGCCCACCAGGTTCAGCGTCCGTTGCCCCTGACCCCGGCGAACCCAAGCCTGCCCCCCATGCCACAGGGATCCTTGACTCAGGAGGAACTGATGGTCTCCATGGTGACCGGCCTGGCCTCCCTCACCTCCAGGACTTCCATGGGCATCCTGGTGATTGGTGGAGTGGTAGGTTTTGGGGGGAGCGATCTCATAAAAGAAATGGGGTGATGGAGGCCAACTTCCTGATTTCTCTCCAAGCCCTTCCAGGCAGACGTGAAAGCACAATTCAGCCGTTCCAAAGTTAGTGGACCCCGCTAGCTAAGGGCGATGGGTGCTGTAGTCCCCATCTGGAATCTCCCTCTAGTTCAATGATTTTCTTTCCTGCTTGCTCTGAGGTGCTGTCCTTGGCTCTATTTTATTTTCATTTATCAAATTTATTGGCCACCCGTCTTACCACAGGGTAATGCTGAGCAGACCAGTCAGCGTAATTTTAGGGTGTATATTTGGGACCCCGTTTTCCTACAGCTTTTGAGGTATTGGGGACATACTTTAGCTCGTTGGATGCTGCAAACCCGGTTTGTTTAAAAAAATCAAGGAGAGAAGCAACCTAGAACTAAGGAGAAACTTCCTGACAGGGAGGACAATTAACCAGTGGAACTGCTTGCCTCCAGAAGTTGTAAATGCTCCAACACTGGAAGTTTTTAACAAGAGATTGGATAACCCTTTGTCTGAAGTGGTTTTGGGTTTCCTGCCTAAGCAGGGGGTTGGACTAGAAGACCTTCAGGGTCCCTTTTCTCAACCCTGTTATTCTGTTCTATCCTGTCAGCCGTCCCGCGTAGTTCATTCAGCAAATAAAAGACTCCGGGGGCCTTTTCACTTTCTGAGAGGACAGTGTACTGAGCTGGCATGGATACAGAAGTAGCCAAGCCAATTCTAAACGGGTTCGCGTGCCAATAGCATAATTAAACGTCCCTCTTTTCTCCTGGCCCTCCCGTAGTTGTTTTATTTCCTCCAATCCATCACATTCATTTTTGTTTGGGTAACTGTTCTGACCCAAACCCTTTTCCAATAAAACAAAACACAAACCAAAGGGAACAGAAACCTTTTAATGATTCTTGCGAATCGCCGGTTAAAAGGCTGCTGCAAAGCACAAGCTTCGCCAAAACTATGTTAGTTTTCCAAGAATAACAGATAAGAAAGATTTCACAACACAAAGAGTCTTCAAATACCAACTTAAGATACTGTAACGTCCATGAGGCTGAGTTTCAAAATGTCTTTGCTTCCTGCAAAGAACGTTTGGTTCACAGCTGGCTTTTATCCTCTTGAAGGAGGGGCCATTACCTTGCAGCGTTACCCCCGAGTCGCCTGTGCTGTTGTAGCTGCTCTTTCCTGCAAGCAATCCTGCGTGCACGCGCACTTGGCACAGGCTCCTCGGGAACCTCCTCATCGCTGCTGCCAGCCCCCACAACCTCTAAAGGCAGCAGTTCACTCCCTGATGGTCCTGGCCCCTCATCTGAGTCCTCGCTTTCCTCAGCTGCCTGCACCTGCTGCCAGCTAACCACAACAGTAACAGTCTCTTCGTCTAGTAGACGTCCCCAGCAGTTGACCTTTAGACGCTAGCTCTCCTGTTCTTTTCACACACACACACACACACACACACACACACACACACACACCTCCCTTACATTGCAATCCATTCCCTCCCTCCCATTGCTTCTTGTCCATGCCAGCATTCCACGGGGATGGGCTTCAAAAAATTTAGCAACCAGTTCTCTGCCCGGTGGCTGGCTGGGCATGGCCATGGTGGGTGTGGCCTAGTCGACCTCATGCACCACGGGGGGGTGGGGGGGGCTTTTGCCCTCCCTGGGCTCTGGAGGCTTTCCTTGAGTGTCCAGAAGGGCAAAAACGACTTTTCCACGGCTCCGGAGGCCGGAAATGAGCTTACCAGTAGTTGCAACTACAGGTTCGGCAAACCAGATGTAAAACTAGCATCCGGTTCGCCTGAACTGGTGTGAACTGGTAGCAGTTCAGCCCTGACATTCCCATAGAATGTGCCCATAGAAAGCAGAACTCGGAGGCAGGTAGATCCTCAAAGGACAATTTTAATGGATACATCCTATTGGCACAGACTGGTGAAAACCGACTCTGAAAGTTCCCGCAGTTTTCATCAGATTAAAGGAGAATAATTTTTCCATGGTCCAATCGAGGTGCCGGACAGTTGCTTGGTTACTTCACTCCTCCTCTCATAAGCCACCTGTTGGAATGACCTTGGTGCCCACAGGAAAACTTTTCATTTTTGACTACGACATCCCAGCTAATTATTTCCCTCCCTGCTCTCAACTAGTGGCAACCCCGAAGCCTCAAAGATGGCCCCAACCGGGTTCGCTTCAAGGTTGGCTGTCCAGCTGGGAGCAAAGCGTTTTCAAAGTGAGCCAAACTTCAGCCATGACACATCCCATTAAAAACTGCCCTTCTTTCTGAGGCCAAGCCGGTTTCCTTTCTTTTTTTTCCTGATTTTTATTATTTTATATCATACATTTCCTTTCTATGTTGAGCAGTGTGCTCTCTGGGTGTCCAAGGTGTTAACTTACAAACATCATCATCATTACGAATATATATATATGTATATGTATATGTTTTCTTAAGTTTTCGCACGTACTTACATGTTTGGTATTCAGCTTTGTTCGGGTATTTTCCCACTTCATTATAGTTGTGCTTTTAAAGTTGTAGCAACGTTTTGGCAGAATCTCATCTGCCATCATCAGGCTTCTATATTGTGTTCGTCTGTGAGTCAGGCTTTCACAGCCAGTTCAGTTTTAAATTTGGGGCTAGCCTACTGCTGTGTTAGAATGGTTTTTTCTTCATCCTGATTGGTTGGGAGTCTTTAGTCTGTGTTTATTGGTCTTGGAATTTGCTATGTTCTGCTTGATTGGTGTTTCTAATATCTTCTGCCTGTTTTGTGGCTTTTTTTGTCTTGATTGGCTGGCAACATTGTGTTTCTGTATTGGAGGCTTTTAGTGCATCTTGGCTCCCAGTAAATGGACGGCTATCATTTATTAGGAAGCTAGGTTTCATCTGGGTGCCTGGTTGGGGTGTGTTTGAGCTGAAGGTATCAGGGGGGATCTGTTTGTGCCCTGGTGTTTGCCTGGCTTGTGGTGTGAAGATTTTTTTGTTTGTGAGTGCAGGCTTCCAAATAATTGACAGTCTGGTGGAATCATCTCTTCTATTCATGCTTTCAGGTCTTTTTTCAATCTCTATGGCTTCTGTGATGATTCTGTGGCTGGGATTTTCTATAGTGGCTAGGGTTTTGGGGCCATTGAAGTTGATGCTATGACCTGTGGCTTCCATGTGTTGGACTAGTGAGGAAGTGTGTTCCAGCTTTTTGACTGCATTTTTGTGTTCATCCAGGCGGGTACTTATTCTTCTATTGGTCTGTCCAATGTATGTGGCAGGGCATGATGCGCTGGGGACTTCATATATGCCTTGGTTTTCCAGGTCAACTTTATCTTTGGGGTTTCTTAGGATGGCTGCTATTTTTCTGTCTGTTTTGAAGGCAATCTTGATGTGATGCCTGTGTAGTATCTTACTGATTTTGTCTGGAGTACCTCTTATGTAGTATAAAAGGAATGAAAATTAAAAAGGAAGAATTTAAATTGCAAGCCTTTGCGGACGATTTGGCTTTTATTCTGGAAGACCCTTTAGAAACAGCACCAAAACTATTGGAAAAGATAGAGGCATATGGTAAGGAGGCTGGTTTGAAAATAAATAAAGATAAAACAAAGATCTTGACAAAGAATATGCTACTAAGACAAAAAGAAGAACTGGCAGACCTATTGAAAATTCAAGTCACGAACAAGGTTAAATATTTGGGGATACATTTGACAGCGAGATGTAGCACATTAAAAGAGAACAATTACATTAAAATCAAGCAACAGATAGCAATAGATTTGACGAAATGGGAAAATCTACAATTGTCATTAATAGGGAGAATTTCAACAATCAAGATGAATACCTTACCCAGAATTTTATACCTGTTTCAAACAATACCAATTAGGCTTGGAAAAGACTATTTTGAAGATTTAAATAAAATTGTGTTGAAATATATATGGCAAGGTAAGAAAGCGAGAATAAAGTTAAAACTCTTGCAAGATGCTAGAATTAGAGGAGGATTTGGTTTGCCTAATTGGGAGTTGTACTGCCAAGCTACAAACTTGATGTGGGCTAAGGAATGGATAACATTAAGAAATACTAGACTGTTGACATTAGAAGGTCATGATTTGTTGTTGGGGTGGCATGCTTTTCTGTGGTATAAGGGAACTAAAACACAGAGCTATTTTAGAAGACATTATATACAGGAGTCTCTGTGGTTAAATTGGGAGAAGATTAAAAGACAATGTTATTTGAAAATTCCAGTCTGGTTACCAACTATTGAAGCATTTTCCTATCCTATAATATATAAGAAGGAACAAACAGTTAGATATGGGGAAATATTGGATGAAAAGGGTGTACTTAAAACATAGTTCAGTCTTTATGTGTGTCTTGTCTGCCAGGCGTTTGGTTCTGGCGATTAGTGTTTTGGCCACGGAGTTTATCTGTGTTGGGTGGTGGTGGGATTGGGCGTTGAGGTAGCGGTTGGTGTGTGTTTTCTTCTGGTATATGGTGTGTCCTAGTGTGCCATCTGTTTTTTTGTAGATTAGTACATCTAGGAATGGTAGTTGTCTGTTTGTTTCCGTTTCCATGGTGAACTTGATTTTGGGGTGTGTGCTGTTTAGGTGTGTTAGGAAATTGTTTAGGTTTTCTTTTCCATGGGGCCAAATCACAAATGTGTCATCGATGTATCTTAACCATAGTTTGGGTTTGTGGGTGGCATTAGCTTGAGCTCTGGATTCGAATTCTTCCATGAACAGGTTTGCAATGATGGGTGACAGTGGTGATCCCATAGGGGCTCCTTCAATTTGCTTGTATCTTTGCCCTTTGTATATGAAATATGTGTTGGTTAAGCAGTGTTCTGCTAGTTCCATGAGGTATTTATTTTTGATGATTTCAAGAGTTTCTTTTATCGGGACTTGAGTGAATAGTGAAACCACGTCGAAACTTACAAGCAGATCTTCTTGTTCCATGTGTAGATCTTTGATCATTTCCAAGAGGTGGTATGAGTTTTGTACATGTGAAGCTGCTGTTTCAGCATGGGGCTGTAGCTGCTTTGCTAAGTGTTTAGCTAGGTTTTGTAGTGGTGCTCCTCTGGAGCTGTATATGTATATGTGTATATATGTGTGTGTGTGTGTGTGTGTGTGTGTGTGTGTGTATATATCACACACACACATATATATATATAAACAAATATGCAGTAATATATAAACAAATATAACATCAATCATATTATAACATCTTCCATTATAGTATCAATTACATAACTATCAGAAATATTTACTCATCTGTATTTCTTTCTCCTATAAACCTTATTTCACCTAATTCCACTCCTCTAACCTCAGTATCTGTCATTTAACCATTTATCAAATAGTTCCCATATTATGAAGTAGTCTTGAGTCTTCTTGTCAGGTGTGGCTCCATTCAAAACCCAAGAAAGGAAACCTTAGACTCCGTTTTATAAAGAAAAGGACTTTTAGTGAATATGAAGTGGTAGCAACAGGAGATCTGAGGGCAATAGGCGCGAAAATCAGATATAGAAAGTTACCCCGTGTCCCCACCCCCAACAATTCAAACCGGGCATCCAATCTGAGGTGTGTGCATAATGTCAGGTGGTGTCTCAGACATCTGGGATGCCAAGATGGTTGACCTTGGCCTAGAAAAGATAAAAGGGGCTGCATTTACACAGTAAGCAAGAAAGCACCCCAACTTTTACAATTCACACAACTTCAACCTCCACCCTTCCCCCCACTAGGCCCAATTATTCCTCCTCCCCGTTTCTATGGCAGCTGGAAAGAGTCAAGCAAAAGAAGGAATCTCGAAGGCTGACATTTCTTTTCCTTTAATTTTTAGGGTTAACCTATCCCATTTCTGCCCATTCCAGAATTCAAGCCCGTTTTTCTTGTCTGTCTGTTTCCTAACCCCCCCCAGGTCTGGAAGGCGGTGGGCTGGAGGCTGATCGCCCTTTCCCTGGGCCTCTATGGACTCCTTTACATCTATGAGCGCCTCACCTGGACCACGAAGGCGAAAGAGAGGGCCTTTAAGCGCCAGTTTGTGGACTACGCCGGGGAGAAGCTCCAGCTCATCGTCAGCTACACCGGCTCCAACTGCAGCCACCAAGTGCAACAGTGAGTGAAGCCCTCCCTCCCACTGGGTCCAGCTCCTGCCCATGCAGCCTGAGTTTCAGGCTGGTGTTTTGCGAAATGCAGGCAGTTCCTCGACTTATGACCGTTCATTTAGTGACTGTTTGAGGTTAACAACAGCACTGAAAAAAGTGTTCTGACTGAGGCTTCCTGAGGACTGTAATTAAGCACACACTTAGTCCAAACAACTCTTGTTTCATTTCAATGCTGGGAATTCCCAGCCCGTAATGAGTTCCAAACAGTCCCCCGAGATAAGCACCCACCTTTCTCTCCTTTGAATTGCTGCCAACAACTAGACTGCCAAATGAACTGTAAAAAGCCAAACGAAGTACAAAGTCCACACAGAGCTTCAAGGTTGAATCCGAACAAAGCGAAAGACTTTGCTTCCTGCAAAGATTTCTCTCCCTTTGTCTGTCCTTTATATCTTAAGGGAGGGACAATCACCTCCCAGCCTTACTCCCGAGTGGCCCCTTTTGTCTTAGCTGTTCTTGCCTTCTGGCAGCTCTGCGCACACACGCACTGGGAACAGGCTCCCCTTGTTCCTCTGCCTCACTGCTGCCAGACTCCAAAGGCTCCAGTCAGCACATAACTCCTGGATGATCCTGGCCCCATCTCTGTATCGGATGCAGGACCTTCGTCTGAGTCCTCCCTAGACTCCCGGACTGGTCCCCGTTCTTCCCCACTGTCCTATTCCACTGCCGTCTAAACAGGCTGCCGGCAAACCACAACAGTAGTTTCCTGGGGTCAGGTGATCTGCTTTTGCGACCACCCGACAAGCAAAAAAAAAAAGGGGGAATTTCAGATTCACTGAACCATCAGGCTACTAACTTAACAAATGCAATGATTCACTTAACAACTGTGGCAAGAGTTGTAAAATGGAGCACACAAATGTTTCACTTAGCAATTTGGGCTCAATTGTGGTCGTAACTCGAGGACTACCTGTATTAGATTTATATGTGGGGGGCGGAAGGCTTTTCTCTCATTGAGCTAAGTGTCTTTTCCCCTTTCCCCCCCTTTTTTTTTTGAATATTTTTTTTTTCCTTTTCCACTTTAAAACCATCTCGTCCAAGGGAACTGGCGGGAACCTTTGCTCAGCTTTGCCAGCAGGTGGATGTGACGAGAGAAGATCTGGAGAAAGAACTTGCAGGCCTGAATCAAAAGATTGAGATTTTGGATACTTTACAGAGCAGAGCCAAGTTACTCAGGTATGGCGCTGCCAAAGTTTCTGTGTTTGTCACTGCTGGATGGGGTGGTGGGTGTTGATTTTACATAAAACCGGTGCCTTGTTTTGCACTTGCTGGATTTTAGATTTTTAAATTCTGCCATTAAATAATATCCACTACTTCTTGATCTAGGCAAGAACAGAAAATGTATTCACCTTTTTTGTTGTCACTGTTACATTCGGGCACTCCCATTCATTCCTGTTCTTGTAATTAACATGTTGTTACGTCTGTATTAAGGCATTGCAGACATTCTTTGTGAGGGAACATCCTCTTTCAGCCACTTCCTTTTTCAAACCTGGTTTGAGATTATTTAAATCTGGAATCCCACTTAAAAACATTAGTAAGTCAAGGAGGACAGTGCTCGCAAAACAAGCCATCCCTTGACGATGTATTTTCAAGCCTTCATCAAATGGACAGGTAATTATGTTCACGGTTATGAATGTGCCTGATGTGGAAAGCTTTAAAAAAAAAAACACTCTTTCCTGCCGTGATCAAAATACAAAAGCTTTATATAGGTCTCCTGCTTGACCAGGGGGCTGGACTAGAAGACCTCCAAGGTGCCTTCCCTTCCAGGTCTACTCCATTCTGCAGTATTCTGCATTTGAAAAAGGTCCTTGGTGTTTTCAATATTAATGACTCGGTTTGGTATGCTCAGGCTCAGTTTGAGCCAAACGGGTAGGGACGCGGTGGCTCGGGGGCTAAAATGCTGAGCTTGCCGATCAGAAAGACGGGCAGTTCGGCGGTTCGAATCCCTAGCGCCACATGATGGAGGGAACTCCCGTTCCTTGTCCCAGCTTCTGCCAACCTGGCAGTTTGAAAACATGTTTAAAAATGCAAGTCGAAAAATAGGGACCCCTTTGGTGGGAAGGGAACAGCGCTACGTGCGCCTTCGGCATTTAGTCGTGGCGGCCACATGACCACGGAGACGTCTTCGAGACAGCTTTGGCTCCTCTTCGGCTTTGTGATGGACTTGAGTATCACCCGCTAGAGCCGGAAACGACTAGCACGGATGTGCGAGGGGAACCCTTTACCTTAAGCAAAACTGGCTTTAATGGATTTAACCTAGCAGGTAAAAGGCTATAAGTTCTTTCTTTCTTTCTTTCTTTCTTTTTTTAATACGAGCCTCTCTTCGGTTCTCTGCCTCTACAGGAATAAAGCTGGATGGCTGGACAGCGAGCTGAACATGTTCACACATCAGTATTTGCAACAGAGCAGATAAGCCACCGAAATGGGGAGTCCACGGGGAGGCTGCCTGCTCCCCCCTACTCCTTCCCAGTCACACTACTGGGAAAACAATTCCAGATGATGGGAACTTTTTTTGGGGGGGGGGGGAGAAGTGGAAAGTCTTCGATCCTCTTGGCTCCCATCCCTTCCGTGCACACAGTTATTTTGAAACCTGTTTTCTCCTCCCGTCGGCGCTTCTATTCTCGTAGCCAGCCCTTGCAATCTTAGCCATTTGGGGCTCAGTAGGAAGAAAGTTGACAACCCTGATGGCTGGGATATCCCAACCCCCGGATCTAATCCCGTGGCTCTCGTTTTATTTTAGCCCATCCGTGAAATAGCAGCTTAATTTGCTGCTGCTGTTGTTTTTTTTTAGTGGGTGTGGAATGAAATTAACCCCGATGCCTGCTTGCCACAAATGAACGACTCTGTCTTGCCGAAAGGGAACCTTTATCGTAATGTATAGGACAACATTGGGTGCATCCCAGACCAATTCAGAGCTTGGCTTCTGAATTTTGGAAAGCAATCTTCGGGTCTCCTCAACCTTGTAATCCCCTCCTCTCCTTTATTGCGCTTGTGACACAGCGAGAGGGCTAAATGCCCTTCTGTCCTGATCCTCAGGTTTCTGTGATCTTATTAGGATCACCGTGTCTTTTTTTTCCCTGCGGCTTTTGCGCTGAAACAGCCCTCCTTGGGGGGCAGTCCTTACGAAGTTAACCAAGTTAATTTCAAGCACTGATGAATTTATTTGAGGGTGTGTGCAAGTGGGATGAGAGCGACGCACGAAGTTAAGACGGGTGAAACGTAAGAAAAAGGTTCAGAGGAGAAATTCGGACAGTTGCGTCTTGTGTCTCTTCCTTCAAGCGAGGGTGGATAGAATTAATCAGCTGTAATGGATTTTGATGTCTTGATTGTTTCTCTCTTTTATTTTTCTCGCTCTTCCTTTGTTTATGAACCTTTTCACGACTTCTGCAATTGTCTCTTGTACCTTTTGATTTATTTTTATTTTATTTTTTTGGAGGGGGATAAATTAACGACGCTGCTCCCATTTCAATCCGGCCTCCTCCCTTTCAAAATTACAGTTTTCCAAAATACCCCTAAATTGGCAGGTCTCTTATTTCCTCCTGGGTCCAAGGGAGGCCCACTCCAGGAGGTGTTGGTTTGGGGAGGGGGCACGCACTGAGGGTAGCTTGTGCCAGTCTAATCCGCGCAGAGGTCACAATTGGGATGATTCTGACGTTTCTTTGGGCCGAAAGATCCTCCAGTTACCGTGGTTTTCAGCCTTGGCACTTCGATGTGTGGACTTCAACTCCCAGAATTCCTCAGTCAGCTGGCTAGAGAATTCTGGGAGTTGAAGTCCACACATCTTCAAACTTCATGCCGCCTCCTCTTCCTCCGTGTGATTTTGGGGTTTGTTTGGGGTCTATTTCTCCTTTCCTCACCATTCTCACTTGGGGACATTTAATCCTCTTTCCAGCCAGCTCAGCCAAATGTTTGGGAATCTGACAATTTGGGGTTCGGCCAGCGATCGGTTGTAAGCGTGGACCCCTAGAAATGCTGAGGGTTAACAAGAGTTTCCCCCCAAAATGCACTTTACCTTTTATTTTTAACGCTGCTAAGTTTGGTGTTCATTTTAATTTCTAGCAAGGCATTCAAAATCCTCCTGATGGTGTTTTCTCTGTTTTATTTTATTTTGTGTGTGTGTGAGGGTGGGGGGAACTGTAGGATTTGGGAATAAAGATGCTATAAACTAAGTTGACCTGATAATTGTTTCTAGCTGCATCAAATGCTGTTAATAATCACAAAGCGGAATTAAAAAGGAACAAATGGACGGAAACTTTCTTCTGTCTTTTGTTTTCTTGGATAAAAAAAAGATATTTTCCTTTGGCAAATCTCTGTTGTGCAAAGTGTTTCTTTTCACCTCTGCAAAGGGGTTTTTTTTTTTTTTTGGTCTGAATTTTTATCTGGATGACGGTATGTTGCCTGATCCCAGCTGGGGATGGGAAGGGAAAGACACTTTGTGCCTTTCATTCTGCTCTCCAGTGAGCTTGCAAGCGATGGCACAGTGCCTCTAGGCATGTACAGAGGGTGGTTAATATTTCAGAGCGTCCAATCTTTTATTTACATGTCTTTTTCTGGATTATATATATATATATATATATATATATATATATATATATATAACTCTGTGTGTATCGATATATGTGTGTGTGTGTGTGTGTGAGCGTGCATCTCTATAGTGTATGTGTGTGTATATATATATAAAATCTGTGTATATATCATATATACACACACATACATACACATACATATAAAATCTGTGCGTGTATGTGTGTGTGTGTGTATATATCATCTCTCTCTATATATACACATACATACATACACATACGCACATATACATAAATATAAACTTACACAATATAAAATAAACTTACAAACTTACATAAACTTACATAAGTATAAAATCTATGTGTGTGTGTATATATGTATAGCTGAAAGCACCGAAAGCACCAGCCTGAGGATGGCGGGTGGGACCTTGCCAAAATGTCGCCAAGATACTCTTAATCTTACACGGGAAAAGACCCGAACACACCAAGACTGACTTACATACATACATACATATATACACACACACACACATAAAATCTGTGTATATAATTCTGTGTGTGTGTGTGGAGAAAGAGAGAGAGAGATTTAATCTCAGTAATCCCCTCTGAGTTTTGTGAAAATAATGTGGCCAAATAATGACATCTTTGCCAGCTCTACATTTTAGTGATGGGGTGGGGATTGCGTTATTTTTCTTGACTTGCACACTTTCAACAGAGTCTGGAGTCTCTTTAGGCTTGTAAAACAGCAGGTAGCCCACCTCCACCCCAGGGAAAAAAAAAACTTAAGCTGCGCTGCTCCTGAACATGGAGGTTTTATTTTATTTTATTAAAATAAAAAACCACAGTATCTTTTCAATTTCTTATTGAGAACGTGAGGGGATTAATATGTATGTTTGTATATATGTATATATATATATATATAGAGAGAGAGAGAGAGAGATGATATATAACACACACATAAATTGTTTTAATCAATTCCATTTAAACTCATTACCTTCATTTCACTTAAATCAGGGCTCTTCAAACTTGGCAAGTTTTAAGACTTGTGGACTTCAACTCCCAGAATTCCTCCCCCCCCTCCAGTCATGGTAGCTCAGGAATTCTGGGAGTTAAAGTCCACAAAGTCTTAAAACTTGCCAAGTTTGAAGAGCCCTGCTTTAAATTGATTTAGTTTGCACCTGGCTTTTATTGTCTCCCTGGCTGCGGATGATGGGGATTGTAATCCAGCGCCGCTGAGTGTGGGGCGGGGAAAGAGTCGCTGCGGACCGCAAAGGTCCGTAATAAAAAAAAAAAAAACGCGAAAGAGGGCGAGGTCCCTTTAAGAGCAAAACGGCCCGACTTCCGGGGCGACGCTGGTTGCCTGGTGACGACACGGAGCTCGGCCAATCCGGAGGCGATCGGAAGCTTGGCTTTGCAACATATGAGCAAAGCAACGGACCGCGGCGGGAGTGAATGAGTGCGTAAAACAGCGCCCTTTTGTTGGGGAGGGGGAAAGGGGGGCTCAAAAGGAGTGGGGGCTTAGGAGCCAGGCCAGCCTAGCCTATCTTCCCCAGGCTGGGGCCGATGGGCATTGTAGTGCATCGCCTCCGCTTAGAACAGGGTGTCCAACCTTGGCAACTTTAAGACTTGTGGACTTCAACTCCCAGAATTCCTCAGCCAGCTTTGCTGGCTGAGGAATTCTGGGAGTTGAAGTCCACAAGTCTTAAAGTTGCCAAGGTTGACACCCCTGGCTTAGTTAGAAGAACATTGAACTAGGGGAGGGGTGTTGTTTTCCCCTCTATGGGGTGTGTGGGGGGTCTAAGTGGATCCGGAGACTCGATTTGGGGGGTGTTAATGGGAGGGCTAATATCTCCCCTTGAGCACTTTGGGGTGGGGGGTGGGGGCTGATCTTGAGTCCCTGACCAAATAAAACCTATCCAAGAGATCCAATCAACCAGGACTTCCCCCTTCCCTCCCCCCCAAATCCTTGCATGGGACTTGTAGTCAAAACAAGATCTGAAACCCATCCAGGCCATGCCTGGATTCATAATCTGAACTTGTGGGCAAGGTGATTTAAAAAAAGACGACCTCTGGGCGGGTGCAGAGTTCCCCCTCTCCCTCTCTAGAGCCAGGCAGAAATCCTCAAAAAAATAAATAAATAAAAATAAGATCAAATAAGATCAAATTCAGATGATTTACACCCCTCCAGCTCTCCAAAGGGACGTTGCTCTGCTCCAGCCACCGCCCAGCTTGGCACCGTGTTCCTTGCCGGACTGTGGAAGCCCAGAGATGGACCTTGAGCAGCTCCGCCACTTGAACCAGGACCTCCTGCGAAGGTTGAAAGCCAACCAAGAAGAGTTCAGGAAATGCCTTCCCTTTGCGGGGGCTTCCTCCTCGGGGGCCCCTGAGCAAGCAGACGCTCAGTTCCAGGAACAGGGTAGGTGGATAAGTTCGTACAAGATGGTTGTTGTTAGTTGTGAAGTCGTGTCCGACTCATCGTGACCCCATGGACAACGTTCCTCCAGGCCTTCCTGTCCTCTATTATCCCCTGGAGTCCATTTAAGCTCACGCCGACTGCTTCAGGGACTCCCTCCAGCCCCCTCCTTCTCTGCCCTCCCTCCTCCTCCTCCTCCTCCTCCTCCTCCTCCTCTCTCCTCCTCTTCTCCTCTTCTTCCTCCTCCTCCTTCTTCTTCTTCTTCTTCTTCTTCTTCTTCTTCTTCTTCTTCTTCTTCTTCTTCTTCAACCAATGGAACAGAAGTTGCCCTCGGAATTTGTGGGAGTTTCATCACTTGAGACTTTCAAGAAGAGACTGGACTGCCCTCTGTCAGGAATGGTGTAGGGCCTCCTGCTCAGGTGGGAGGTTGGACTAGATGACCTACAAGGTCCCTTCCAACTCTGATTATCTGTTATCTGTTACATTGCAACTGGGAAAACCACAGCCTTGACTTTGTGCACTTTTGTTCAAGATCAACACATCAAAAGGGTCCAGTTTTGACCTAAACGTACATAACTTACAGGTTGTCCTCGACTTAATGACCAATATGGAGCCCAGCATTTCTGTCCTTCAGTTTAGACCTCGGGGAAGTGAATTTTGCCCCGTTTTACAACCCCTCTTGCCACAGCTGTTAAGTGAATCGCTGCTGTTGATAATGTGAATAACCCAGATGTGAAGCGAATCTAGCTTTTTATTTATTTTATTTTATTTTATCTGCCTTTGTTATCTTATAATGGATGGTTTTCATGTTTTTAATGCTACGAGCCCACCTGGAGCCATTAGATGGCTGGTGAATAAATGAGACGAGTGGTGAATAAATTTCATAATAAATAACAAATTAACAAACTTCATATTGGCCTGCTCTCACTATATCATCAACCCCATAATCCCCTGCGGGGTGGGGTCTGGGCAACTGAATGGAGCTGCTGTGCTTCACCGGCAACAGGTGTGGATGGCTGAGGTCTCGGAGAGCGAGGACTCAGGTGAGGGGCCTGCGTGTGATGCAGGGGTGGGGCCAGGACCATCAGGGAGTGGAGATGGTGGAGGCTGGCAGCAGTGAGGAAGAGGCCCCCGAGGAGCCTGTGCTCAGTGCGCGTGCGCGCAGGGCTGCTCGAAGGAAAGAGCAGCTGCAGCAGCACGGGCGACTCGGGAGTAAGGCTGTAAGGCAATGGCCCCTCCCTCAAGAGGTAAAAGCCAACTGAGAAACCGGAGTTCTTTGCAGGAAGCAAAGAAGTTTTTGCATTCAAGCCTTGTGGATGTTCGGACTATCTTAGTTTGTGTTTGGAGACTTTTTGTGCTTGAAATATTTCTTGGCAACTTTATCTAGTGTTCTTGGCAGCCTTGCACCACCTTGGCAAGGCTCGTTCTTATCAGAGACACTTAATTTGAAACCGCCTTTTAACCAGGAAGGAACGGAACTCGTAAAGATTCATTAAAAGGTTTTGCTGTTACCTCTGTTTGGTGTTTGTTTCCTTGGGGCAAGGTTTTGGGTCAGGACAAATGACCGGATGCCCTTCCTGTCACCAGTGCAGAGTTTTGTTCAGCAGATGTATTCTCCTCATGCTGAGAGAGAGAACTATCTGCCTCTACCTAGGATCGAACTCACAGCTTCCAGATTGTGAGGCGAGGGCTCCACCTCTAGGCACCACTCCCCTGCTCTCACTACGTCTAGCATTTACAAAAATAAAATAAAACGGGGGGTTCAAATTACATAGACCAGAGGTCCCCAAGCCCCAGTCTGTTGACTGGCACCCATCTGAGCCATGCCAGCAACTGGCGTGCGCAAACAAAGGAAGCCCCACCTGCAGGATGCAGGCAGCATGTGAAACCACCCCTCCGATCCATGGAACTAGTCCCTGGTGCCCAAAAGGTTGGGGGGCCACTGTCCTAAACTGCTTCTAAATAAGGAGGTTCTATATAGATAGCATAAGTACGTATCTAGGAAGATTCTCAGTCATCCAGGTCATAGTTGTCCCCAAGCTGCCCTTTCCTTTCCTTTCCTTTCCTTTCCTTTCCTTTCCTTTCCTTTCCTTTCCTTTCCTTTCCTTTCCTTTCCTTTCCTTTCCTTAACAGAGTTGGAAGGGACCTTGTAGGTCATCTAGTCCAACCTCCCATCCAACCAGGAGACCCTACGCCATTCTGACAGAGGGCAGCCCAGTCTCTTCTCGAAAGCCTCCAGGGATGAAGCTCCCACAACTTCCGAGGGCAACTTCTGTTCCACGGGTTGATGGTTCTCACTGTCAGGAAATTCCTCCCTTATTTCCAGGTTGAATCTCTCCCTGATCAGTTTCCATCCATTATTATTCCTTCTCTGGCCTTCAGGTGCCTTGGAGAATAGCTTGACCCCCTTCCTCTCTCTATGGCATCCCCTCAAATCTTGGAAGGCTGCTCTCCTGTCTCCCCTGATCGTTCTCTTCCCTAGACTAGCCAGGCCCAGTTCCTGCAACCGTTCATCCTATGTTTTAGCCTCCGGTCCCCTCATCATCCTGGTTGCTCTTCTCTGTACTGTTTTTAGAGTCTCAACATCTTTTTTATAGTGGGGTGGATTTTCTTTAAAGGTGTTTCATTTCTCATCCAAGAAGCTTCTTTAGAGCTTCTTCTTTAAACAGAAAGTCCAATTGCCTCTTGAAAGAAAGAAAGAAAAAAACAGCAGCTTTGGATAATAATAATAATAATAATAATAATAATAATAATAATAATAATAATAATAATAATAATGTCTTTTTTAATCATATAGTGGCTCATTTGGCCATCCTGGAGCATGCAACTCCTACATTATTATTCATATTATTATTATTTAATCTTTAGTGAGATTCACAGCCTTTGGGGCTGGTTGGTAGCTCAACAGCTCGAGTCCCAACCAAGGACCCAGGAACTGTTCAGGTAGCGTCGGAGGATAGAAGCTGTTCCAAGTAGGGTGGGTTTTTTTGTAGCATCAGGGTATTCAAGTCTGATAAATTCAGGATTTCCAAATAGCGAGGCAGCCCTTTCGGGTTATTGTTATTTATTATTATTTAATCTTTCCTGGCACCTTGTAGCTCTAAACAGGCATTCCTGCAGTATTTTCCCCCAATAACGGGGTTGAAAGACCTTTTATGGAGTACATCGTATCGGCACTTAGAAAGCTGAAGCTAACTCTGGGTAATTCCGACGCTTCAGAGAAATACAAAAAACAGAAATGTCCCGCTCTCCTCAGTCCAGCGGGATCTTCCCCCTTGGTCTCAGCAAATGTTCATTGTCATGACCTTGGTTCCCAAGCTGTGTCTGGTGGGTGTTTTATCTAGTGGACCTCAAGCATTGCCTTCCAGTCTAACTTCTTTTTTTAAAAATAAACTTTATTGCATTTTTATTACATTAAAAACATAAAAAATATATCACTTAATAACAGCTATTTGTGGTGCTTATCATATAACAATCATTCGTGCAATATTTACAGATATTAATTTGTGCCTAATTATATTCTTATCCTATCTATATTCTATATTTAATAATTACCTATCCTTAATCTGTCTCCGATCTATCCAGCTATACCATTGTTCCCATACCTTATAAAATATTGAAGCTTCCTCTAACTTCTAACTAGTGGCAACCGTTGGGCATTTTACCAGACAAGTACAATAAAGGGAATGTATATTTGATTTTACATGTGTTGATTGCAGCTAGAATTGTATTTGCACAACAAGAGAAAAGTGAAGAGTTCCCAACAGATGAAAATGTGATTTAAAAAAATATTAGAATGTGCAGAAATGGACAAGTTAACACTTACAATGAAAGAAAAGAAAAGAAACTGAATAAGTTTTTTTGATGTAGGACTTATTTTATCAACGGTTAGCTAACAAAAACAGGAGCTAGAAGTAGGGAAATATATGGAAGGATCAGTGATATAAGAAAGATGTGTTAAATTGGTTAAACAACTACTGCTATTATCAGTATTATGATTGATACTAATGGATGCTCCTGTAAGTACTTTGACTATTATTTCCTAAAACGACTTGTACCCAGACAACACACTGTTCAATTGAAATTGGAATTGTTATAAAAATAAAAAATGGGGGAAACAAATCAAACTTAAATATGGCCTTGGCCATAGTCGTTTTGAAATTGACAGTCCTTGTGTCAGGGCTCCGACAGTTCCCTCCATTTCAATCATGAGTATCCAGCTGAACTTCCAAAACTTAAAGAAGATTTATTAGGAGTAAACATGCCAGCGCTGCCTGGGTGTAGCTGACTCATCATCACCCTTGACCCTGGTTTTCCCCATACCCCCTAGGTCAGGGGTGGGCAACTATGGCCCTTTTATGAATTATGGACTTCAACTCCCAGAATTCCTGAGCAAGCCATGCTAGCTCAGGAATTTTGGGAGTTGAAGTCCACAAGTCATAAAGGGGCCATAGTTGCCCACCTCTGCCCTAGGTGTATCGTAATTCATATCCTCCAACGGGACACATCCATAGCCCAGAGTCATCAATCATGCTCTCCAGTTAGAATTTTGCACGGCAGAAACTTCGGTCACCTAGTTACTATCTTTGAAAACATTTGTGGAATGCACTTTTGGTTTGCAAGCTCCCCATTGCTCCCTTTCTGTTGGCAACTCTAAAAAGACCATAGAAATATTTTACGAGTTGACGCCTTGATTGTGTCTCCAGATTGCATGCGCCGTGGGGCAGCGGACTGCCACGCCTTGCTAACTCTGCTGGGTGACCCGCAGGGCAGCAGCATAACCTTTTATCGCTCTCTTCCCTTCCAGGTGCAACCACCGTTTTGTCCGGACGCGGAAGGGGCCACCCTGTACGTTTCAGAAACAAGGAATTCTCAACCGGGTCTCGACTCTCTGCTGAGTGAGAGACGGAAAGGGGGACGCTCCCCTAGCTGGGGGCCACCCCCTTCCCCGGACACGGTCCTTGTGCCGTTGGGTGAGGCTGGAAGTGGAAACGGGGAAGCAGCTAAAGTGGACGCCCCCCAAAAGGCCCCCCCTGCCGCTTGCCCTGAGGCGAAGGGGAGAACGGGGCCCCGAGAGGCGCTGAGCCAAAGCCCAGCGGAAGAAGAGAGGAGGCAGGGGACGTCGGCTCGGATGCTGCAGACCCCCAAGTCCATTTTGCTTACCCCGGGGTGCAAACATGGTCGGGCAAGGAAGAAGGTGGGTGCCGAAAAAGTTGGCAGGTTTGAAATACTAGCTGGATACGCGTGGCTTCGCTATGAAACTATGTGGTTGGGCTTAGTTTGGGGGGAGGAAGATAAGGGGGAAAGAATTCTGCCTCTGCCTACCAGCATCCATCGGTATTCATCTGGCTAGCGTCCTGTCAGTGTGTGAGAGAGTTGAGGGCTGTTTGGAAAGTGAAACAGCATTTGCTGTGTGAGCAAGAAGGAGACAGCAAGGAGCCTGGGCGTGGCTTAGCTCAACTGTTCTGTACTAAAGCTGCTTGCTGCTCTGAAACGGAAAGTCCTCTGCTTGTGTTTTGCATTTGGATTCTTTTCAGGTGGGGAGGGGAAGTAGAACTCCTCAGCCTCAGAGCGGCTTAATAATACAAATATAGGAAATATTAATGGCTCTGATGGTCATTTGGAAAAATCCTTCCTTAGTGAGCACCTAGAAGCCAAGAGGAACATACGTGCAAAATTTCAACTTTGGAGGCTTTACAGTTCTGGAGATTTTGTGATGAAGTATGAATGGCTTGGAAAGCCAGCAGGGTAGTGATACTGATTTAAGACGGGGAGACTATTTTGTTTGAGCAAGTACTAGAATCTTAGCTTCTTCTTTTTTTTGAAGGAGGTGGAGGTGAAGCTCCGCTAGTTTTCAGGCAAGAGGTGATAGATAAGGCTGGGCATTTCAGGGGCATGACTCGGTCACTGGCACCAAGGAGGCAACGTTTCTGTTTTTCCAGAAGGAAGCCGGGCATGTGACGTTCGTCTCCGACACGGAGGACCATTTGATCTCAGAGGACAGCATGTCCGCGCAGCCTTTCCTGGGCTACGACTGGATCGCAGGTGGGAAGACGTTGTGGGCTGCTTCCCACGTCGTCTGCACAGAGCCTCCATACTCAGATGCAGCGTATCTGCACACTGGAGTGGTGGAGAGCTGTTGCAGATCCATTGAACTCCCCTTAGGAGCCGCCCTTATATCGGTGTAGCTCTCTTTTTTAAAGTAAAAAAGAAAACGCGCTGCATTTTGATTCTTCGGAGCGTTCCAGAGGGCAGCTGCGCCTCTCTTCCAGAGGTGTTTTACACTAGCTCCCCATCATGCTGGGCCTTTTGTCCTCTCCTGTCCTAGCCAGGATGTGATGACCCAAAGGGGCCTGGCACAAAGGCAAACCAGTCAGATAATCCGTAGGAGTCCCTTTATTAGCTCCAACTTTGCCCCCAATGTCCTGGTTACCTTCTGGGCTGGAGAAAAACTCTTCCAGGAAACAGCCTTTGACTACGACAAATCAAGTCCAAAACATGGTCAACAAAAACTCTATAAGTCCAATCAAGGCAAAATGAGGTAATTAGGCAGGCAGGGCAGGAGAAGGAATTCCAGACTTGAAGGCATGGCAATAACTCAACACGGTTTGGAAGACGCCGGGAACACAGGTAAGCAAAGTCAACACAAGATAAACTCACGTTTGCTCCCAGCAGCTGCTGCACTCAGCTTGCATCTCTTTTAAACTCTCTTTCCCAGGTGTGGCTAATGAAGGGAATCAGGGCCCTTTCCTCCCCCGTAAGCCATGCAACCCATGTTGCTCCCTCCTCCTTTCCTCCCTGCGTGCCTTAGGATGAAGAAGGGGTGGGTCTTCCTCTGAACTCCCTCTCCCTTGTTCTACCTCTTCCCTGCTCTGTCCAGACAGACTTTACCCTTCCCCAGTTTCCTCCACAGCCAACGGAGCCTCACTCCTACTCGCTGTCAGCTGTTCGTAATACTCCTCGGATACAGACTCCTATAGGGGCATAACACTGGAGAGGACCAAATTTCTAATAAGATCTGACAACCTTCATTTACATTGGCCAAGAAAAAGGAGGGATAGATCCTCCCTACACAGGAATAGTCTACCTGTGTATTCTGAAGGGCTTGAAAATGGACTTCTGATCCTGCCATTTTGCTCTGGTGGTGGGTTTCACCTGCTATCTTGGGACTTTCCTTCTTTCTGTAGGGCTTCTGGAGACGGACACCTCCCTGTCGGAAAAACCCGAGGAATATTTTGCCGAGCTGCAAAACTTCCGTCAGGTGAACAAGGAAGCTTGTATCCACAACCACGGCTTCGAGTACGACCAGGCTTGGGGGCGGTGCGGGGAAGTTGGGAAAATGAGGCGGCCGTGGGAGCTTGGCTTGAGATCTGGTCAAACCCGAGAGGTGCCATTTTTGAGGTTCACACCCCAAATGCTTCAATCGGGGAATTAAAACCTGCCAGCCGCTAATTTTGCATGAGAAATTAAACTGGAGGCCTCCAAACTTGGCAACTTTAAGACTGGAGGACTTCAACTCCCAGAATTCTCCACGTTTTTTTATTTTAAATCTGCCTTTGCTGTATGATCCCACCAAAACGACCCTTGTTTCATCATAGTCTGGCAGGGCTAACTCGGCTTCCAAACCAAACAATGGAAAGAGATGTGAGAGGTCATCTAGCCCAACCCGCCGTAATGCACAATGCTCCCCTGCCTCGGTTAGTTGAATGACACCGCACAATTCCTTTGTCAGGTTGTAAATTCGGGCTTTCCCCTTCTTTACAGGTTGGAAGACGTGAATTCTTTGGCCGGGGATCAGGAGATGGAAACAGACGCGGCTTCCCACCAATGTAGGTCCCGAAGCTTCTTGGGCCAGGGCGTTTGGGGACTGGAAATTCTGCAGAAATTTTGGGCGTGGGAATAACAGTCCCTGGCAAGGCCTAGACCAGGAGATCTCCACATCTGGCCACTTTAAGGTCTTTTTGTGACTAAGTGGAGAACGCTTCTGGACTTTGTGCTTGAGGCGGAAAAAAACAAATCTTTGATTTGGCATTTTAATGATTAGAATAGGACAGAATAACAGAGGTGGAAGGGACCTTGGAGGTCATCTAGTCCAACCCCCTGCTTAGGCAGGAAACCCAAAACCACTTCAGACAAAGGGTTATCCAACATCTTTTTTAAAACTTCCAATGTTGGAGCATTCACAACTTCTGGAGTCAAGCTGTTCCACTGATTAATTCTTCTAACAGTCAGGAAATTTCTCCTTAGTCCTAGGTTGCTTCTCTCCCTGGTTAGTTTCCACCCATTTATTGCTTCTTGTCCTGCCTTCTCAGGTGCTTTGTGGAATAGCTTGACTCCCTCTTCTTTGGGGCAGCCCCTGAGACTTTGGAAGACTGCTATCCTGTCTCCCCTGGTCCTTCTTTTCATTAAACACTAGACATACCCAACCATTCTTCCTATGTTTTAGCCTCCTAATCCTCTTTGTTGCTCTTCTCTGCACTCTTTCTAGACTCTCAACCTCTTTTTTACATCCTGGCGACCAAAACTGAATGCAGTCTTCCAAGGGTGGCCTTACCTTATAAAGTTATATTATTAAGAACACTTCACGTGATCTTGATTCTCTCCCTCTGTTGATGCAGCCTAGAACCGTGTTGGCTTTGTTGGCAGCTGCTGCACACGGCTGGCTCAGATTTAAGTGGTTGTCCACCAGGACTCCAAGGTCTCTCTCACCGTTACTACTATTGAGCGAGGGACCACCTAGGCTGTACCTGTGGCATTTTGGGTTTTCTTGCCTAAATGTAGAATCTTACTTTTTTCACCCTTGAATTTTGTTAGATATCACCCAACGTTCAAGTCTGTCAAGATCCTTCGGTATCTTAAGCCTTTAGCTTTTGGGGTGTTGGCTATTCCTGCCAGCTTGGTGTTGCCTGCTAGTTTGATGAATTCCCCATCTATCCCCTCATCCAAATAATTGATGAATTATTGATAGGCCTAAAACAGAGGCTTAGGTACCCCACTGCGTACTTCCCCCCGTGTAGATTCAGTTCCATTGAGGGCTACACATTTAGATTGATTCGTTGTTAGAGAAATGGCTAGTTTATACTATTTTGGAGAAGTAAAAAGTAGAGGTTTGTTGTTAAAGCTTTATTCTACTGCAACAGAGTCGGAAGTTAAAACTTTTTCCCTTTCTCTTCTTCCTCCTCTCCTCGCTTTTCCTTCCTTTTTCTCCCCCTTGTGCCCTATGGTTTGCTTCCATATTTTTGTATTTTATTCTATAATCTAATAAAAAAAAATATTTTTTTTTAAAGAAAGACTTGTGGACTTCACCACCCAGAATTCCTCAGCTAGCAAATTCCATGGCTGGCTGAGGAATGTTGGGAGTTGAAGTCCACCAGTCTTTTAAGAGTTGCCAAGTTGGGAGCCCCCTCACATACACACACACACCCCGGTTTAGAAGCATAATGAAGGGGCCCCACACCCCATGGAGAGTTTCACGCCATTCATTTCTGGGCCTCGCTTTGCAGCCATGAGGGCTAGAAACTTAGCACCAGTTTTCTATAGAAAAGGCCCTGTTGTAATTTTACCTTCTGGTTACCCCCACAGGCGTCTTCTGCTATCGGTTGAATAAACGCCTTTTCACCGTGCCAACGGATCCAGAATCGGCCTGCCCCATTTGCAAGACCCCTCGTGCTGAGAAACCTCCAGAGACACTGGTGGAACCCGCTTTCGTTAGGTGAGTTTGCGCTCCTGTTTTATTATCCCTCTTTGGGGGTAGATCAGTTTCACTCCCGATTTTAGGGCGTGTTCCCCAAAAACCACAATTTAGAACTGGGACTTTTTCAGCGCCGAGTGATGGCAGCTGGGAAGCAAGTCACACCCTATTTCACATTTTTGGGGGGTGGCATTTCACATGTTTTGCATTGGTAAGCAAATCTGCCTTATTGCAAGCTCCCTAGGAAGATTGAAAATTAGATTAATAGAGTTGTAAGGGACCTTGTAGGCCATCTAGTCCAACCCTCCGCCCAAGCGGGAGACCCTACACCATTTCTGACAGAGGGCAGTCCAGTCTCTTCTTGAAGGTCTCAAGTGATGAAGCTCCCATAACTTCTGAAGGCAACTTCTGTTCCATTGGTTGGTTGTTCTCACTGTCAGAAAGTTTCTCCTTATTTCCAGATTGAATCTCTCCTTCATCAGTTTCACCCATTATTCCTTGTCTGACCCCCCTCTGTGGCATCCCCTCAAATATTGGAAGGCTGCTCTGGTGTCTCCCCTGGTCCTTCTCTTCCCTAGACGAGCCAGGCCCAGTTCCTGCAACCGTTCATCCTATGTTTTAGCCTCCAGGCCTTTGATCATCTTAGATAGATTCAGATTAACAGAATTGGAAGGGACCTTGTAGGTCAGGCAACTATGGCCCTTTTATGAATTATGGACTTCAACTCCCAGAATTCCTGAGCAAGCCATGCTAGCTCAGGAATTTTGGGAGTTGAAGTCCACAAGTCATAAAGGGGCCATAGTTGCCCACCTCTTTTGTAGGTTATCTAGTTCCTTCACTTTGCTTCAAAGCTCCAAATATCCTTGACTAGAGACAAAAAACTCCCCCACAAGCAGTTACAAGAAGGAGAAAATGCCGGTTAAACTAAAAATGCCTATAAATTATAAAGAATAAAAACAACACAAACCACACTGAAGCAATTAAGGGAACCAGGCAAGATTAGGGCTTGAAGACATCCACAGATATCGGAACACACACTGGGAAGGACACCAAACTCAGTAAGAACGGACAGACTAGGAATATTTTCACACTTTTTTTCCAGCACTGGCCCATACGCATGTCCGTCCTTTTAACCAGTTCTCACAGCTGCAGCCCATGAAGGGGATCAAGGCCCTTTCCTCCCCCATAGACCACGCCATTCATGTCTCTCGCTTATCCTCTCCTCCCTGCGTGCCCTAGGACGGAGAGGGGATGGGCCTGGTTCTTCCTCTAACTGCCCAGCCGGCCTCTGCCCTTCCCCAGCCTCCTCCACCACCTCCAGAGCCCCACTTCCACTCCCTGACGGCTCTTCCTTCTCCCCCTCGGACTCAGTCTCCAATAGGGGCATGACACAAACCAATGTAGTAAGCTAACTTTTCTGCAATTGGTTGATTTTGGCTTTCTTCTTAACAATTCCTTACGGTGACATATTCTTGCTCCATTTTATTTTGCTTTCATTTAGAAATGGGTGGTTTTACCCAGTTCCCTTTATAATAAACAGGGTTGTTGGGGTTTTTTTGGGGGGGGGGTGCCTTACCTGCTCCTTGTAGATGTTCTGATGTCGTAGGGGTCTTATTTTCCAGAGTCAGCTTCCCAAGAGATACCTTCCTCCCCACATATAAGCACAAAATCCACCGACGGAAAAGTTACGAAATGGAGGACAATTTGTCCCTGCCCTCGGTGAGTGTCTGGGTTTCGAGGGAGGAAGTGTGAGGTGGAACAGAAAGACAAAATTGTGCTTGGGGAAGGAGAAAATTGACACATTCCGGCATCTCTTGGAATGCTAGAATTCAGGATGGCATTAAATACTGATGGATGGATGGATGATAGGTAGTAGGTAGATAGATACTGTGTTTCCCTTAAAATAAGACTGGGTCTTATATTGTTTTTTGCTCCAAAAGATGCATTAGGGCTTATTTTCCAGTTAGGTCTTATTTTCGGAGAAATGCAGTAGTAAAAGTGTCCATCTGGCTGACAGTCTTAACCAGGGCTTATTTTGGGGGGTAGCGCTTACATTATGAACATCCTGAAAAATAATGCTAAGCCTTTTTTTCTGGCTGGGTCTTTTTTTCAGGTAAACGGGGAGAGGGAGGGAGAGAAAGAGAAAGAAATTATAGATAAATTATAGATGTAGATGTTGGATTTAGATAAGATAGATGATAGATAGACAGACAGACCGACAGGATAGAGAGAGAGAGAGAGAGAGAGAGAGAGAGAGATAGATGCAGACATACATACATACATACAATCCATGATTTAGATGATAAATAATAAAGGCATGATAAATGACAGGTAAATGTAGGATAGAGATAGATAGATAGATAGATAGATAGATAGATAGATAGATAGATAGATAGATAGATAGATAGATGATAGGTAGGTAGATAGATAAAGATAGATAGATAGATAGATAGATAGATAGATAGATAGATAGATAGATAGATAGATAGATGATAGATGGATGGATGTATAAGAGATGATAGATAGATAGATTATTGAGAGAGAGAAAGATGGATATATATGGATGGATAGATGGATAGAGACACAGACATAAAAACAGTGTTTACCTGGAAGGCAGATGGCTTGCACAAAAAACAAAAACAGTATCTAAATTCTCGGTATGTATTAAGATGCTGCTTCCGTTTCGAAAGTAAATTAATGGAGGAAAATATTTTTGACTTAAGTAAACACTAGGGCTGCTTTGTACTTTGGATTTGCTTTTAAAAGCTGAAGATTGCCATACAATCCTGGAAAAGGACACAGTAACTTTGGAAGTTTCAAAGCGCTATTTTTCCCCCCCCTTCAGTGGAATTCGAATGCTTGTAAATATTACAGGGCTTGTAAATACAGCCTGCCTAAGTACGTGGCTTAAAAAAACCCGGGGAATTCTGCCATAAGTTAATAGTGAGGGACATCAGGTCTGTCAGCATTTTAAAAAGTGGCGGGATATATAAGAGAGAGAAAACTGCCAGTGGCTGCTGGTCTCTAGGGGTCTGAGTATCGAAACGGGAGCTAAAAAAAATCTCCGAGCCTTTCCGTCCTTGTTCCCACAGCACTGCCTTGCCGGTTGGGAGAACCCGGTCCAGGTTTCCACCCCTGTCGTCAGCAGCCTGGATCTACATTCCTCCCTGGATTCTCAGTTGAAACATCAGGTAATGAAGCGGAACCGACTGTTGGGAACCATAAACACTTTGGTTCTCAAACAGGGGTGGGATTCCAGCCCTCCCAGTCAGTCCTTATCGCACATGGGCGACATCGTGCGCGTGCCTGACATTGCTGGCTGCGTTCTCCCCCAACCAGAAATACCATAAGTATTTCTTTTTTTATCCCTAGGAAGCAAAAAGGGGCACGTGGGAGGGGTTTGCACGCCCCGCCTGTGCTTCCTTTTTTGCCTTCCTGGGCCCCAGGGAAGCCACCTGGGACCAAACTGTGAGGCCCAGGAGGCAAAAAACATTATGGGGGGTGTACTGTAAGGAGAGGAGGAGAAGGAAGAAGAAGGAAGGAGGAGGAGGAGGAGGAGGAGGAGGAGAAAAAGAAAAAGAAGGAAGAAGAAGAAGAAGAGGAAGAAGAAGAAGAAGGAGGAAGAGGAGAAGGAGGAAGAAGGAGGAGGAGGAGGAGGAGAAGAAGAAGAAGCAGAAGAAGGAAGAAGAGGAAGAAGAAGAAGAAATAGAAGACACGCCCACCCAGTCACATGGCCACACCCACCTAGCCACGTCCACAGAACCGGTTGTTAAAACATTTGACTCCCACCCGTTTTCAAACACTATGTAATCCTCGACTTGCAACTACAGCTGAGCCCAAAATGTTCTGTGGCTAAGCGAGACTGTTTGCCCCATTTTACGGCCTTTCTTGCCACAGTTGTTAAGTGGATCGCTGCAGTTGTTGAAGTAGTAACGCGGTTGTTAAGGGAATCTGTCTGGCCAGGAGGTCGCAAAAGGGGAGCTGATAGGATCCCAGGAAGCTACAACAGTCATAAATTATGAGCCAGTTGCCAAACGCCTGAATTTTAATCATGTGATCACGGGGAGGCTGCAACAGTCATAAGTGTGGGAAATGGTCATAAGTCACTTTTCTCAGTGCTGTCATAATTTCAGGCAGCCACTAAGCGAACAGCTATATCAGCCAAACGGCTATTGTGCTGGTTTTGATGATCCCTTTGTGGCAGGCAAATTGGGGGTTATGGCATTAAAACAGAGCTTAAATCCAGCCTTTGTCTGGGCCTGTTTTGTGGTCTGTTAAATGAACTCATTTTTTAATTCATTTCACAACCAGCTAGGACTACAATTGGTTTCAAATCAAATACAGTGGTGGGATTCAAAAAAAATTACTACTGGTTCTGTGGCGTAGCTTGGTGGGCGTGGTGTTGCTTGGTGCGCATGGCAGGGGAAGGATATACTGCCAAATCCCCCTTCCCTCCCCACCCCTCTAACCTGCTTTCCAGCTCCGTTCTCCTGGGCAGGGCAACCAAAGGAGACCCGGCCGATCAGCTGGGACTCGATGGAAGGCGGAGAAGAGATATGGGGTTAGCGGGGCCAGTCGGAGGTGGGATCGGCCGGTTCTCTGAACGACTCAAAACTTCCACTACCCATTCCCCAGAACCAGCTGAACACTATTTCTCCTTTTAAAACGTGGGATCTTTAAATCTGCTTTTCAGAATTCCGGCTCTAGGGTGGCAGGAGGGACAAGGACAGACAAACTGCTTGACCGATCTCGGGCGGTGGAATTCGAACTCAGCAGCGCCCCTTGGAAGCAGACTCACCGAAAGCCGCCACGCCACAAAGCCATTTTCCATTAAACCCCCATCCAGTTTGTACTGACGGTGCCGGCCTCTGTTTGCTGGGAACGGGGGGGCACGGGACAGCAGAGCCATAGGACTCATTTTGTGTGATCAGGTCGCTGGTAGGTTTTGTAAATTGTTTAGTTCAAGAAGAGCAGGGCGACTCATTTATCCTTTTCTTTTTTTAAATCTACCTTTTATTCAGCAGTGGGATTCTACCAGTTTCCCTACTGGTTGTGCGTGTGTGTGTGCAGCGTTCCAAGGACCAGCTGAGCAGTACAAAAAAGCTCCGAAGATCAGCTGAGAGGGTAAAGGAGAGAGAAGCACGGGGGCATATGAGAGGGTCGATCCTGAGCTTTTATCTTCTGTCTCCTCAGCTGACCATCAATTTTTTACTACCGGTTCAGCCAAACAGGTAGCAATTTTTGTTAGCAGTTCGGTTGAACCAGGCTGAACCGGTAGCATTTTACCACTGTTTTTATTTTTTTGTCTTTTAGTCCATATGGCTTATGAAAACACCCACCCACAAACACCTTTGTGTGTGGGAGGGGAACACTTAACAATTTAAAAACCCATACACCTGTTCTATGGGGGGAGGAAGGTTGACATGTGCTGTATGCCTTTTTTAGAAAATTAAGATGTTTTTTTTAAAATACCTCTTTTAAAAAAAGAATAAATATTATTTTGAAAGCTGAGAAGCGGCAAACATCTTCCACTGCAGACAACTGGATCATAAAGTGTATTTTAAAAAATCAGGGAGAAAACTGATTTATTAAATATTAAATATTTAATATTTAACCTTTTTTTTTTTTTTTGGACTCAAGAGTTAACTGATTTGTAGACTCCGCGCCCACCTTTTTCCGAAACCCAGAAAAACGCAGATAAACAGGTTTTGACATCCAACCAGGGCAGAGTGTTCCAAAGATGCTCTGACTGTTTGCAGTTGTGGATTGGCTGCTTCCTTGTTGCCACGGTGACGCTTACGCAGCATCCTTTCCTCTGTGGTCCAGAATCGGACGTCTTTGGCTGAGATGAAACGAAGATGCTGGTTTTGTTCACTTCATTGTTATGGTGTCTCCGATACGTCAGCGCTGCCAGCCTCCCACTGGCTGTTGGTAAAGGACCAAAGTGTTTACGGCTTCCGTTCTAATTATTATTTCTGCCTTTTGGAAGTTTCGCAACTCATTTTCCAGAAGAGGGAGAACGTGGTGGTGCTTTTGGCCATTGGCAACCCTTTTCTAGGCGAGCTTTTACTTCTGTTGGGTCCCAGTGCCTGCTAGAACGCCGTAAGGCTGATTTCCCATGAATAACAGGGACCTTGAAGGTCTTCTAGTCCACCCCCTTGCTGGACTAGCAGGAGACCCTAAATCCATTTCAGACAAATGACTGTCCAGTCTCTTCTTTAAAAGAATGGTGGAGCACTCACAATTTTTGAAGGCTTTCTCCTTAGTTCGAAGCTGTTTGGTTTCCATCCATTGCTTCTTTTTTTTTTTTTTTTTGAAAAAAAGTTTTATTGACTTTAACAATGAAGAAAAACACATAAAACATGAAACATAAAAGCATCATCCTCCCTCATAAATTTACAGATAGTGTATCGGTTGGTTTACCACTTTTTTGTGCATCCATTTCATAGTCTCCATTGTAGTTATATTACATAATAGCTCATATTATCAATCAACAATTATATAGCCTGATATCATTACTAAACAATCATTTGACTATAATTTTGTTAATTCATACTTTAACGAGATAACTATAATTTACTTAATTTATTTTACAACGAATCATAAAGTCATACCAAGTCTATCTTAATAAAATTTTTATAAAGATAGTATCAAAGAAAAAAAGAAGAAGTATATATTCATTATATCCTAAGTTTCTAAATGTTCTATTATTATATTTTATTATCTAGCCATTGATAGAAAAGGCCCGAAACTTCATAGAATTGTTTATCTTCTTGTTCTCTAATTTCAAATGTCAATCTACTCATTTCAGCACATTCCGCCATCCGTTGCTTCTTGTTCTGCCTTTGGAGAATAGGTTGACCCCCCGCCCAACTTCTTCGTGGCAGCCCCTCAAATGTTGGACTATATTATAATGTCACCCCTAGTCCTTTTTCCCTGCATTAAACTAGACCGAGCCAATTCCTACAACCGTTCTTGATACGGAAAAAAAAATGAAAGAGGGGAAAATGTACGGGCTGCAAGTAAATACATACTGTATACAATGACAATAAAGAATTCAATTCAAGAATTCAATTAAATGAAAGAACAACAGACCTCCACCTTCTCAAAGCACCATTCAGTGGAACGCTGGTTTCCTCGGATAAGCTGCATTTGCAAGTACTTAATTAATTCTCCCTGAATTAATCCATGTTTGATGGTTGATCAAGATGCATACATCTTGAAACAGCTTGTAATGAAAACAAGCCCTGTGCTCATCGAGGTAGAAAATTATATTTAACCTCTGCTTAATGTGCCCAAGGCTCATTCCTTGGATGCCTGATGTTCTCAAATGCCTTTACTTTAAATAAATATTTGCATTTTGCTTTAAAGGCACATCCTGTTTATCGCTAATGCTGCTTCAGGCGGCCGTTCCCCTCCCTTTTCATGTACAAAATAAGCTTCACCTGTTTTACTCTCACAACTGCCCTTTAAAGTAGATCAGTGGTCACCGTGAGAAAATTTTGGTGGTCCGCAGAAAAATGGCACCCCCAAAGCAATTAATCCAGGCTGTGTGGGAACACAAGGCTTGCATTGCTTGCATTGCGAACAACAGGAGGTAGTGAGGGGAAGGGCGGAGGAGGGGAAATTTGCCCCCCAGGCCCCATGTGCCTCACATGGCCACCAGGCTGGTTCTTTCTTCTTCTGCTTTTGGCTGCATGCAAGGCAAGCAGCAAAAGTCTTTCTTTCTCTCCCCCAAACTCCGCCAGAAATGAGTCTAGGGACCCTGCAAGGCCTCCTGCTCCAAGAGGCTGCGCCGGCAAAGACTCATTTCTGGTGGAATTTGGGGGAGAAAAAAGAAAGACTTCTGCTGCTTTCCTTGCATGAAGCCAAAAGTCTCTCTCTCTCTCTCCCTCCCTCTCTCTCCCCTGAGATCTTGCTGGCTCCTCAAAACAAGATGGCCCTGGGTCTGCCATTTTGTTTTGGAAAAATTCCCCCCATTTCTCACTGACTGGCAGTTGCTAGACTCCACAATATTTTCTCTCACTGCTTGCAGGGGACCCCAACATCCACTGGAACAACTGGCAGCCCTGGGTGTGTATGTGCGAGCTTCACAAGCAAGCCCGCATACGGCACTTCGTAGTCTGGGGTGCCAACGTCTCGCTTGACCTGAAGACCTCGGAGTTTTGGCAAGAGAAGCCCTGCTCCTTGGAGGACTGCCACGGTTGCGGGTCGGAAGATTGTCCGGGCAGCCTGGCTCGATCCGGCTTCCTTTCCTGGTTTCAGAGCGTCTCTTCCCCCAGACCCCACGAAGTCAGGATCCCTCTTCCGCCCCACCTGGATTTCCCATCCTACGACAGCCTCCCCGTCATGGACGACAAAGATGGGGAGTAGGATGACTTTGGAGGCCGCCAAGCAGACTTTGACAATCACACCACAGCATCCATTTCCCGCTTGCTTGCCTTCCTCCAAGGGGGCCTGGACTCCAACACCTATGATCCTTTGCCGTCTGCTGCAGGGCAGGCAAGGCCGTGATAGACACAGCACACACACACCCCCAATGAGAAATGAGTTGTGTTTATTCTATAAGGCAGGAGAGCTGGGCACCAATAAAGTTTGAAACTGCTTACGATTAATTCTTAACTTTTCTTGGCTTTTATCTTCGGCTTCTAGGTCAGCCTTAAAAATCCAGGAAAAAAAACCAGGCTGTTTCTATGTTTGGCTTTACTCAAGATACGTCCTCCAGTGAATAAACTTTGGAACACCATAGCTGCTCCTAAAATGGCTAGTTGTTTTGAGCAAACTGCATCATTTAACCTCACTCTCCTTGGCTCAGATCTGAAGCAGCCATTTGAGAGTTTGTTTGCCAACTGTAAAGAAATGTTTGCTTTTTCCTTCGGAATTGCCTAGCGATGTTTCGTTATCGGGCAGGGTAAAAAAAAAAAAAACATCGGAGTGACTGATTAAATTTAATCTCCATTTGGTTTTAAGGAAAACAAACACATCCACTCAACCCACGTGAGCAAAGGGTGGGGCTTGCTGGGAGAGTTTAAAACAAAGCAATTACTCTGTTGCTTGGACAAAGCACTTTTATAAAAGGAGCTGTCAAATCCACAGATGTGCAGTTAAAAGCAAGGCAGCTCCTCTGTATTGCCGAGAGAGCGCGCCGCGTTTCTCCCTCTGCCGAATTCTGCAAACATTTTTCCCATGGACGATTTGCAACTTGTGAATGAAGCTGGTAAAGCGATGGACCGATCTGAGATTTCTGGAGAGACATCCGGAACGGAGGATGGTCCAAGAACTGAGGGCTGCTCCGTTCAAGAGGGAAGGCCCTGCGATAAAACGGGGGATCTTGAACTCGGAAATCCAGAAAAGGAGACTTCAGCATCTTTGCATCCTGTGGCTGTGACAGTGTTGCCCCCAGCGCCTCTCCAGTTCCGACTCTCCGTCAGTGACATGACCTGCCTCATCTGTTTCCACCAATTCAGCCTCGCCCGGCTGCCCAAACTCTTGGCTTGCCAGCATGCCTTCTGCACGGCGTGCCTAAAGATGATCTTGCGGCAAGACGATCGCACCTGGATCATCAGCTGTCCCTTATGCCGAAAATCCACGGTGGTGTTCGGGGGTCTCATCTGTAGCCTCCCGAACCTACAGCAGGTCGTGGAGCAGTTGGGCCCCCCGGATCCAGATGAAGTGATCGCTGGCACTCCGGGCACTGCCGGGGCGCAGCATCCTTCCCCTGAAATGCAATCTTGGGACTCGGGCGAGATCAACGAGGCGCTCTCAAGAGACTCTTCCTACTGCTTCTGCTGGTTTCTATGCTGATTGTCTTCATCCTCCCGTTCACCAACGCCGGATTGCTGATGTGGTTCCTCAGCTTCATGGTGGTTTTGGGCAGCATAGTCTGCGCTGTGCTTTGCTGGGACTCCAGTTGGAGCTGCCCAAGTTTTCCGTTGCCCCTCTGGACAAAGAAGGTCAATCAAGGGGCCTGAGAATGACCTTCTTTGGCTTCTTCTAGGAAGGGCTCACGAGCCTCTTGGGAGACTTTGGTGCTCGAGCACACACAAGACCAAAGGGGGTGGCGTCGGGCCTGGGTGGGTTCAGATGTGGCATACGCACCGGGAAATCTTGACAGAGAATCCATAGCTGGTGGTAGCATCTGACTTCACGTCACGTTGGTTCGAAAATTGCAAACACAATCCTGATGCTTCCGTGAATAATAGGGTTTTATTTTGGAGGGGGCCTGAATACATTTTCATTCGATTTTATTCCACCACAATAAACCAATGGTGGCTTCTGCCTTTTTTTTTATGAAAAAGTCCAAGATTAATGAATAACATGTAGATGGGAAACTCCACTGTGAGATGCAGTACCTCCAAAGAGCTGGCTAACAACTATGACAATTGTAGTCCCTGTGCTTAAAATGGCCCTTTAAGGAGATAAAAATGTCAGTTTATTGGGGGTTTAATAGTAGTCTTGGTTTTCATTTTTGAGGTTTCCTTCAAAGGCTGCACAACCATAAACATTTAAAACAGAAAGCTTTCCCTTTAATTCCATTGTTAAACACATAATTATGCTGTCTACAAAGGTTTTTTAAAAATCAGTGCACACATTGTTAGTAAACAGGGAGTTTAAATCTATTTCGGTCAGGGCGGCTTCCACACCAGTTGACTTAAATTTCTTCTGGGAACATTTGATGGGGGATGCAAATTGATTCCTTCTTATATATAGTTTGTGGCGAGGAGGTTCCAATTGTTTTGAGAAGCCAAAAATCACTTCAGCAAGTGGGAACAAGCACAGTGAAGCAGCCCTGAAGTGTGAGGCTGCTGGGACATTCGGTATTATTGAAATGTTTTATGTCTATGCTGTGAAGATTCATATAAAGAGAATTTTGCCTTGTTGGCTTTTCGCTTTATTCCAACTGCGCATCCAAAGGCTAGAAAATTTGCATTCACGTTGTATTAATTGCATTTTACATTGTATTAAATTGCATTTACAGCTTAAGCACAGTTCAGTTGGAAGTTTTCGCTGCTTTGTGATAGAAAAACTTACATTTGCAACGAATTGCAATTATTTTTTATAAAGAGAGATGCAAGTCTGCAAAAGATCGACAACTTGGGTTTTTAATCGCAGCCTTATTGCTAGTCAGCTATTAATTTCCTTGACATGAACAATTTCAGTTGGCAAAACCGCAAATCCCGTAATTTTTTTTTAAACCTTCCCGGTCTGCTGCTTAGCCAAAAACTTAAAATTTGCAGAGGTTTGCTTGCAAAGGAGAGCATCGAAAAGCCTCAGAAGGAGCCCCCGATCGACGACTTTTATTGCAATTCGGATTTAAAGTCCTTGAATTTTAAAATCCCCTCCTTTGGCTTCCCTCCGCTGATTAAATTGCACTTTGTTTTTTTTTCCCCCAACGCCACTTACCGCTTCCTGTTTAAGTCGCTGCGAAAGTTGCGTGGCCCTCCCCCTTTCGGGCGTGCCTTACGCCTTACCTTTGCGTAACCCATTCCGGGAATCGCTCTTTTCGCGGAGCCGCCGGCGTAGGGTGGGCCTAGGCGGCCTTTCGGAGCCTCGGGCTGGAGTGAGAGGCCAGTCCGTTCGTGGCGGCGGGGAATCGGGGGAGGCTCCGCGGCCCGACGCGGCCTTTCTCCGGCTCCAGGACGGGCTAGGTGGGTCTTGGGGACGGGGGGCGTGGATTTATTTATAAATGGAAGATAAGGGGAGGGGGCTTTGGGGCATGGGGGCGGGATAGCTCAGAAGGGTAGAAATAGCCTAGGAGTGAAACCAATACATTGCAGGGGAGCAGCCCTCACCCCGTTTTAAAAGGGGGGTTTCAATCCCCCTCCCCACTTTGGGGTCCCAAAGGGATCTCCCCTGGCGGGGGGGGGGCTCCCCAGAGATTGCCCCAGTAAAGGGGACCCTCCCCAGCCCCAGATATTGGGGGGAGCACAACCTGCACCCCAGGCAGCGATGTCTCTGCAGAAAATCCCGGGACCCCACTCCCCCAATAAATTGCTTAGAATAATAAATACCGAGTAATTAAAATCACCCAGATCGGAATGAACAATAATCACAAATGTCCAAAAAGGTGTGTGTGTGTGTGTGTGTGTGTAGAAACCATTTACTGACATCTGGAAATTTTTAATCACGTGGCTATTCAGAGCAAGGTTTAAAATCCCAAATCAGAAAGACCTTGATGGCAAACGGGTTTTTTGCACAATCCGGTGCAAATATTAATATTAAGTTATGATATCCTGATTTGCAAAGAGTGCTGGTAAGTAACGATCCATAGATCAGGGCATAGCCAGGTCAAGTTACTAGTCCTCAAGATCAATCAAGTTCAGAAACATGATTGGCAGACATCATTTCTGGTCCCAAGGTTGTAGAAGACTTCCGAGACTAAAATGGAGAGAGGGGGGAAAGGGATTTTTGTGAGTTAGGTAAGAAGGTCATTAGTCTGTGCCCAGAACCAGGAAGTGGATAATACAAGAGGCTTTCACAGAAACACAATCTGAATATCACCTAAAGCGAGCACAACTGGCTAGGAACTCAAACCATTCCCATCCACAGAAAGGTGCGGTCCTGCAAAGCCAGGAGGAAGTGAGAAAATAACCAGGTGGATGTTATCAGTTTTTTTACCTGCCTTGCATTTGAACAAAATGCACAAAAAAATTAACCTCCAGGCAACCTGGTCTAAAAGCAGAAGCAAGTTGGAAAAGTCAGCTGTGAGCTTGTCACGAGTTGATTTGAATTTCCACGCTTGCAAGAAATGAAAGGAACAACTGATTGCTTTGAGGATAGGACTTCCCGCATATGGAAAGTTGTTTTCAAAACAAATCAAACTGCTGATGATAAGGAGGAACTGCTTTCTCATGACCAGGAGTCATGAGGCATGCTTTCTCAATGACCTGGGATCCTACTGGATCTATTAAAAGCAGATTTTTATGTTCCTGATCCCTTTGTGAGGACACCAAACGCTATCGGGAACATTTCCGGCTTCTTGGATTGAGGTCACACAAAAGAGAAGGTGGGGTGAAGCGAAGTGGAGCAGATCGTGGTCCTGAAAGTCTAGTCAGAAGACTTGGTGACACAAAGTTCATTCTCTCCTCAAGTAATTGAGATTTTACCGTTTTATTATGTCTGTTGATAGCTGCTTCGAGGGTTATTATCTATACCGGCTGGTTAGCAACACCTCTGATCTGGAAAGCGCCTTTCCCCGTAAATCAGATTATGACCTGTAGTAATTCCAACACAGAGGACAAAAGTTTCCATATTGTGATGAATTGGCAGTGTGCAAAAGGAAGGAATTCCCTTATCACCTTTCTCCTTGCTAAGGGGAGGAGATAGAGTAGGCTGGGCTGGGTGTGCTCGTGTAGATAGCTGTGCCTGGAAGACTTTGGTGAGGACCTCCTGTTGCTTACGTGGATTTGGACCAAGCTGGCTGCGATGTTGGCTGCATTCACCCCAAAGGTTTCACCAGCTCAATGAAAAACTCATTCGGTTCACTTTAATGGTCCTTGTTTGCTTTTAATAATCTGCTTCCTCCACTCTCTGAGGAAAGCGAGTTAATTTGTTCAGCAAACAGAAACAAAATCAGGTGATGTCTAGGGCCTGCCATGGGAAGGCAGTGGAGCCTTCAGGTGCAGAGGCAGTCTATCCTGGGGTTTCTGCAGCTGCGAGGAGGGCAATGCTTCTTGCGTTGCTTCTTCAGTGCAGTTTTTCCAGAAGTCCCTTGACCCGCCCTAGAAAGTTGGAGCCCAAATCGCTGCAGAAAAGCTTGGGAGCCTTTCTAGGAAGAAGCAGTCTTATCTCTAGGAAGGAGGGATGCCTTTGTGGCCCGCTTGCTGACCCACCTACTTGGAATAAAGGATGCTGAGGGATTCTTCTTGCATTCTTATTTGGGTGTTTTTGTGTCCCTTGGCAGGAACAGACGGACATGTCTGCTGATCCCCGGCCAGGCTGGAGGCCCTGGAGAAGCCGGCCAAAGGAGGAAGAAGACGACACGGGGCCAAGGACGGGTCCAGGCGCGCAGTTGGGAGAGCCGGGAAAATATGCCTACGCAGCTCTCTGTGCGGTTTCCTTGGCCTCGTTGTTTCCAGACCAGGAGGAAAGGTGAGCGGCCTCAGGGGTGGGTGTTGAGATAATTCCCCGTTAGGAGAATGAGCGCGCACAGGGAGACGTAGTGAGAGTGGTGAAGAATATCACACAACCAGCACACAGATACACTGTATAGTAAAATATAGGTTTTTACTTCCAGTAAAACGGTTAAGCAAAGTCCAAACAGAGTCCAAGTCATACACGGTTATAGCAGTCAGTTTTCAGTCCAGGGATAACCCAATACCAAAGTCCAGTATCATAAACAGTTCAGTAACAGACTTACATCAAATCCAGGACTAACAATGATCAGCAACAGTCAATAGAGAAATACAGGTACATACTCTCAGCAACAGGGCAGCTAGCAACTAGCAACTACCAACAAGAGAACAGAACAACCCAGATTTCTGGCTCCGTCTTATGGCCGTTTGAGGAACCCAATTACAATTTTAGCATTCCCTTAAAGAAACAGCATTAAAATGTCTATCCTGGTTTATATATTTTCCAACCCAACTGTTAGGTGACTTACATTCCTAACAGTGGGCTTCAAAAAATTTGTAGCAACCGGTTTTCTGCCTGGTTGCTGGGTGAGCATGGCCATGGTGGGTGTGGCCTAGTCGGCCTCCTGCACAATGGCAGGGCGGGTGTTTTCACCCTCCCTGGGCTCCGGAGGCTTTTCTCGAGCTTCTGGGAGGGCGAAAACAGCCTCCGCAGGCTCTGGAGGCCCTCTGGAGTCCAGAAATGGGCCCGTTTCCAGCCCCCGGAGCCTCGGGGTGGCCTGTTGTTCACCCTCCCAGAGCTCTGTAGGGGTTCCAGAGCCCAGGAAGGCCTCCAGAGCCTGGGGGGGCCCTCTGGAGTCCAGAAATGGGCCTATTTCCTGCCTTCCTCCAGGAAGCCCGTTTTTCTCCCACCCTGAGCTTCTGCGCAGGCCCTGCACTTACCTGGGATCCGAAACGGGCTGCGTGGAGACTCCTGGGAGGGGAGGGGTGGTTGGGCCATCCAGGGGTGGGATTTGCCAGTTCACCGAACCACCCATAAAATTAGCTACTGGTTAGCTAAGGGTTTACCCAAACCGGGGCAAACCGGTGGTAGCCCACTCCCAAGCGTCTCCTTACTGGTTTTCCTCCCAGCTCTTGAGAAAGCATCACAACGACAAAATTCAAGGGATGTTTTGTTCGGCCTCTGCTTGGGATTATTCTTTTTTTTTTTCCCTTTGTCGGTGACAAAAGGAAAGAGCTGGTTTTGTATAGAGAAAAGAGTTTGGCCTCTACAAATGTGGGAACGGCCAGACCTGGCTTAGCATTTTGCAGAAGAAGGCGATCGACGGACGGTTAAGGCTAAACAAGGTTAACATGCCATTGTTTACGAGGCCAGGCTCCCTTTATGCCTGTGAGGAAAATTTTATATGTACATTAAAGCAGGATAAGGATAGGTTGGATTGGCTGACTCATCATTTGTACACCTCTACGGGTAGTCCTCAATTTACAACCACAGTTCTGTTGCCAGGCTAAAGAGTTGTTAAGTACCCTGTATCCCCCAAAATACCACCTACCCTGAAAGTAAATCCTACCTTCAATTTTATATGTGCACCCAATATAAGCCCTAATTAAGATCCCTCCCACTCCAGAGTGCAAGGGTAAACATTACTCTCGGGTGGGGACGGGGGTGTGCGGAGCCACCCTACTACGTATCTTTAGACAATTCTATCCAGGCCTCGCACATCCCGACACGTGCCTTGCCGGCCCATTTCTTCTGCAGCCAGCAAGGGTTTCCTGAAGGCCTCTGGAGCTGGTAACAAAGCTCAGGATCGATCCAGAGCTCTCTTATCGGCTGCAGAGGCCTTCAGGGGAGCCTTGCTGGCCGCAGAAGAAGTTCCTGAAGGCCTCTGACAGTGAAAAGGAGGCTAGAAATGACGTGCCCAAGTGAGGTTAGTCAGTAGATGACATGCCCCGAAAATAAGACCTGTGCCCTTTTTGGTGGCAAAAAAATATAAGACAGGGTCTTATTTGGTGGGAAAACATGGTAAGTTTCGCCCCATTTTATTACTTTCCTTGCCACCGTGGTTAAGTGAATCTCTGCCGTTCTTAAATTAGTAACACAGTTGTTTAAGTGGCTCTGGCTCTGGCTTTGCCTGTCGGAAAGTTGCGAAAGGAGATCACACGTGACCTTGGGACACAGCAACGGTCATAAATGTGAGCCAGTTGTCAAATTTTAATCGCGGGACCACGGGGAATGCCGCAGTGGTCGTAATTGTAAAAAAAAAAAAACCACGGCCATAAGTCACTTTTTTTCTCAGTGCCGTCGTAATTTTGAACAGTCACTATGTCAATTAAAAAGATCCTCCTTTGGTCTTTGGTCAGCAGAAAGGGAGCGGGAGGAAACAGTGCATTCCTCAAGTGCCTAGATAATCGCCTTGGCAGCCCAAAGTTGTCGGAGCACCGGAATATTACCGGCGAGTATGATTGGTGACTCTTGGCTATGGATGTGTCCCATTGGAGAATATACATCCAGGGGGTGGTGGGGAAGACCAGGGACAAGGGGGCAAGGAATGATGCGTTTTAGTATCGGCTGCATCCAGCTAACACCAACATGGCCACTTCTCAGTGAACTGTTATAAGCGAAGGCGTACCTGCGTAGCGTTTTTCTGTTCCCCGAAGCAGCGCTACCCCTCCCCGACTGATGAGCATACAGATGCCAGTGCGAGCGTTGGCCGCGGATTGCAAATGCCACGCCGCGATCTCGTTTCTCTTGGCCTTCTCTCCACAGCGCCTACAGGACGGGAGTGGTGGAGGACCTGGTCAGGTGGCTGGAGCTGTCGGACACCGTGATGCCATCCATGCTGGCCTTTGCTGGAGGTCTGGGGGCTGAAGGGACGGAGACCTTCGCTCGGATTCTTCTGAGCGAGCCGCTCCTGGCGGATCAGCCCGGCTCCATTATGCTGGTGAGTCGAAAGTCTTTTGCTGTTTGTCCTAAGCCAGGGGTAAGTCCGACTCAGTTTCGTTGAGGGCCACATCAGGGTTGTGTTTGACCTCGGAGGGCTGGGGGTCGTGGCCACGGTGGGCGTGGCATGGGACTTATGTCGGGGGCACCTGTTGGGGACACCCCGGGTCCTAAGGCAGGATTTCCCTGAGACCCCCCTCGCTCTCATTATAATCTATCTCCCTCCCTCCCTTCCTTCCTACCTTTCCTTCTTTTTCCTTCCCTCTCCCTTCTCCTTTCCTTCGTTTGCCATCCTTGCTCTCTTCCCATCTTCCCATCGTTTTCTTCATCTTTCCATTCCCTTTCTTCTTTCTTTCCTTCCTTTTTTCTTTTTCCTTCCCTCTTCCTTCTCCTTCCTTCTTCCTTCCCCTCCTTCCTTCTTTTTCCTCCCCTCTTCCTTCTCCTTCTTCCTTCCTCCCCTCTTCCTTTCTTTTCCTCCCCTCTTCCTTCTCCTTCCTCTTCCTTCCCCTCTTCCCTTCTTTTTCCTTCCCTCTTCCTTCTTCCTTCCCCTCTTCCCTTCTTTTTCCTCCCCTCTTCCTTCTTCCTTCCCCTCTTTCCTTCTTTTTCCTTCCCCTTCCTTCCTTCCTCTTCCTTCCCCTCTTCCCTTCTTTTTCCTTCCCTCTTCCTCCTTCCTTCCCCTCCTTCCTTCTTTTTCCTTCCTCTTCCTTCTCCTTCCTCCTTCCTTCCCCTCCTTCCTTCTTTTTCCTTCCCTCTTCCTCCTTCCTTCCCCTCCTTCCTTCTTTTTCCTTCCCTCTTCCTTCTTCCTTCCCTCTTCCCCTTTCCTTCCCTTCCTTCTCCTTCCTCCTCCTTCCCCTCCTTCCCTTTTCTTCCCCTTCCTCCTTCCTTCCCCTCCTTCCTTCTTTTCCTTCCTCTTCCTTCTTCCTTCCCCTCTTCCCTTCTTTTTCCTTCCTCTTCCTTCTCCTTCCTTCCCCTCCTTCCTTCTTTTCCTCCCTCTTCCTTCTCCTTCCTTCTTCCTTCCCTCCTTCCTTCTTTTCCTCCCCTCTTCCTTCTCCTTCCTTCTTCCTTCCCTCCTTCCTTCTTTTTCCTCCCCTCTTCCTTCTCCTTCCTTCTTCCTTCCCCCTCTTCCCTTCTTTTTCCTCCCTTGCTCTCTTCCCATCTTCCCTCCTTTTTCTTCGTCTTTCCTCTTTCCCTTTCTTTCCTGCCCCTTCTTGCGCGCTCAGATGCAAAGGGGGAAACGGTTCTCCTTTTGTTTTGTTTTGATAGCCGCCTGCCAGCGAAAACGGAGAGCCCCGTTTTCAGCCACAACAGCTTCCTACAGCCCCCTCCTCCCACCCAGCTCCCTTTTCTCTGTCAGAGGGCCACAGGAGCCATCGCAGTCCAAAGCGGGGCACCGTGGAGGTGGGGGGAGCTGTGCCAGACCCCCCCCATGCTCCATTTTTGCTGGCAGGCCAGTCCTTTGCTGTTTCCAGCCTCACCCCCATGGGCCGGATCTAAGCCACCCCAAGGGATGGATCTTGAGTTTGACACACACACACACACACACACACACGCCCTAAGCTTACCGGTGGGTGTGGTCGATCCTTTCTGAATTAAGGAGGACTTTGAAAGACACCGCGGGAGGCGGTCCCCTTTTCTTCCTTTCGCTCCCCAGAAATGCAGCACCTCTGGGCAGGGAGGTGCGGCGCACAAACCTCCCCATTTCCCCTTCTCTTTTTCATGAGGGGAGGGGGCTGCCTTCTCGCCAACCGACCCAAATTCCCACTTTCTGGGGAATGCCCTTTTTTCCCTTTTTTTTTTTTTTTAAAAAAAAACAACCCTCACCACTTCTCCCATGTCTTTCTCTTCTAGGACCTGGTCTCCTTTTCTCTCAAGGACGGTAAGTGATGTTTGAGGGCCCGTTTTTCTTTTCTTCCGTTGTTTTTATGAGCATTTAGCCAGGGAGGCAAAGCAAAAAGAGCTCGTGTAGGATAAATTTGGGGGGGAAAACCAGACAATCGACGAGAGATTTTAGGAAATTTTCTCTTTCCTCTGTCACAAGTCGGTGAGGACTAAAATAAAGTTTTATTGATTGTCTATTGTTTATATTTTGTTAGTGCTTAATAAACTTTGTGTTGTCTGGGTTATTTAATTTGCTTAGCGGTACATATGCCGTTCTCATTTTCCACCCCTTTTTTCCGACCACTAGTAGAATAAGTTCCATGTTTGATAATATTCTTTTTTTTTCTTTCTGTTTAATCTTCGGTGTAAGTCTGTCCATTTCTGCACAACCCAGTATCTTCCTAATTAGCAATAGCACTTAGACATATATACCGCTTCACCGTTGCTTTTACAGGCCCCTCTAAGCAGTTGACAGAGTCAGCCTCTTGCCCCCAACCATCTGGGTCCTCGTTTTACCCACCTTGGAAGGATGAAAGGCTGAGTCAAACTTGAGCCTGTCAGGATCGAACTGCTGTCAGTCGGCAGAATTAACCTGCAATGCTGCATTCTAACCACTGCGCCCCCACAGTTCCTAATACAAATAGCACTTAGATTTATATACCGCTTCACGCTGCTTTCCAGCCCTCCTTAAGCGGTTTTACAGAGTCAGCCTCTTACCCCCAACCATCTGGGTCCTCATTTTACTGACCTCAGAAGGACGGAAGGCTGAGTTCAACCTTGAGCCTGGTGAGATTCGATCTGCCAAATTGCAGGCAGCCGGCAGGCAGCAGAAGCAGCCCTGCAGTACTGCACTCTCACCACTGCGCCACCACGGCTCATATTTATCTCTTTGTCTTGTGGTATTTCTTCATTTTTCCAGTATTGCACAAATATAATCCTCCCTGTTGTTAACACATACAATATTAAATATATATTTTGTTTATCAATTTTTTTCTGGCACTATACCTGATAGAAAAAGGTTCGGGTTTAAAAAATCTACAATGTTTTCCTATCTACTTTTTTGCCCAAATTTTATTTTATTTTATTTTTGCTTAGAACTAGCTTCTCCAATGCTGCCTCTTCCTGCCTTGTTCGTCTAGGCTCCTACGATGCTCGCATGCGGGTGCTTGTGTCCCACATGGCCGGCTTGCTGACGATCCCATTGGCAGAACTGGAAGACGCTGAGGACTATCTCCTTGAATGTCTGAAGGACGAAAAAGAGGCGGAATCGGAGTATGTTTCTCGCAGGCCTTTGGGCCAGCCACGAAATAATCTATACTGCCCAGCTGGGGGTGGGGGGGAAAAAACATACGTGCGTTTTAAATATTTGCTTCCTGCAGATAGGGCTGTATTTTAATCAGAGCCGATAAAAGAGCTGCTGCTTTTCAAAACTCGGACCTCAAGGGCAAAAAGTGGCATTTTCCTCTGAATCCCTTTTCTTTCCTTTCTCCCGGGTTTCAGAAGCTCCTTTTCCCCAAGAAAACTGGAAAGAAACATAACTGTTTTCAGCTGAAACTATTTTTTTCCCCAGCCAAGAGCTGAGGTGAAATAATCAAGGGCAGTCCAAGACTTCAACCAGGCCCTGCATTACAAGGCGACAATTAAAACAGCTCCGTGTTTTAATCCCTTCCTCGTCTGTTTTATTCAGCCAAAGAAGGTGAGGGGGAAGACTAATTTTGCTGGTAGGATTTTCCTCCCCAAAAGTGGGGAAATTTCTCTGGCTTTTGTAGCCGTTTGAGCCCGTCCAGCTTTTGTCTTATTGAAATTGTGGGTCTTGCTTAAAAAAAATAATAATAATGCTGAGTATGAATTTAAAAAATCTGCTTTTAACGCCCTGTTATGAAGTATGGCCCTCCTGAACTTCCTCCAGCCCTTCTGTATTTTCACCTTTGCTGTTTTTTTATCCTACCAAGCTGCTTGGGAAATAGGAGCTACCTGACAGGTAAGTTTTGCTTTGTGCATCGGATTTCATTTTCTGATGTGTCCGTTGACACTCTTGAGAACAAAAGTGAAACCTCTTTGGTGCCATGTGAGGTAGTTAATTTTGTGGGTTCCTCGGTGGTCGCTGAGCTTGCTTGATTTCTTGCAAACGTTTCATTACCAAACTAGGTAACTTCATCCATAGGGAGAAGGGAGTGGAGTATGCAGAGAGGAGGAGGAGGAGGATTGTGGGATCCTTGGTGCTCTCTGAGTTTGCTTCTTTTCTTGCAGACCTTTCACTACCCAAACTAGTAACATCATCAGTGCTGGTGAGGGCTGGGGTTTGGGAGGAGGGAGAAGGGAGGGAGAGAGAAAGAGAGAGAAGAAGAAGAAAAGGAAGGAGGGAGGGAGAGAGAGAAAGAGGGAAGGAGAGACCGGAAGGAAGGAAGGAATAGGAAAGGAGAAAGAAAGAAATAGAAGAAAAGGAAGGAGGGAGAGAGGGGGAGAAGGAGAGACAGGAAGGAAGGAAGGAATAGGAAAGGAGAAAGAAAGAAAAAGAAAGAAGGAAGGAGGAAGAGAGAGAGAAAGAGGGAGGAGGGAGGGACAAGAAGGAAGGGAGGAATAGAAAAGGAGAAAGAAAGAAATAGAAGAAAAGGAAGGAGGGAGAGAGGGGGAAGGAGAGACAGGAAGGAAGGAAGGAATAGGAAGGAGAAAGAAATAGAAGAAAAGGAGGAGGGAGAGAGGGGGAAGGAGAGACAGGAAGGAAGGAAGGAATAGGAAGGGAGAAAGAAAGAAAAAAGAAAAGAAGGAAGGAGGAAGAGAGAGAGAAAGAGGGAGGGGAGGGAGGGACAAGAAGGAAGGGAGGAATAGAAAAGGAGAAAGAAAGAAATAGAAGAAAAGGAAGGAGGGAGAGAGGGGGAAGGAGAGAGAGGAAGGAAGGAAGGAATAGGAAGGGAGAAAGAAAGAAAAAAGAAAAGAAGGAAGGAGGAAGAGAGAGAGAGAGAGAGAAAGGGAGGGAGGGACTGAGGGGTCCTTGGTGCTCTCTGAACTTGTTTTCTTGAAGACGTTTCATAACCCAAATTAGGTAACGTTATCAGTGCTAGTTGGGATTGGGGTTTGGGAGGGAGGAAGGAAGGGAAGGAAGGAAGGAAAGGAAAGGAAAGGAAAGGAAAGGAAAGGAAGGAAAGAAGGGAAGGAAGGAAGGAAGGAAGGAAGGAAGGAAGGAAGGAAGGAAGGGAGGGTGGGGTCCTTGGGGCTCTCTGAGCGTGCTTGATTTCTTGCAGACGTTTCATGACCATACTAGGTAACACCATCAGTGCCGTTAATTAGGGTCCGTTTGCTGATAGGGAGGAAAGTTATTTTGCTTTCTTCTTCCTCTCACCCCCAGAATGGATGAAGACAAGCGGAAGAAGAAGGAGAGAAGGAAGAGGCTGAAGCGTTACCTGCTGATTGGCTTGGCGACCGTGGGCGGAGGGACGGTCATCGGTAAGTGAGATCTTTGGACTCTCCTCCCCCAAACGGCACAGAGTCTGGCCACATCGTTCCCCAGCAGTCCGGGGACGAGTCTTGGGACAGGTAGTCCTCGAGTTACAACCACAACTGAGCCCAAAATCTCAGTTCCTCAGTGTGAGGAACGGTCCTAAGTTCCTTTTTTCTCGGTGCCATTGTAATTTTGAACAGTCAGTAAACAAACGGTTGTAAGTCGAGGGCCACCTGTAATAGGGAGCAACAGACTCTGGGCCCTCTTCAGAGGGAAGGACGTCTCTAGGGTGAGCGAGCAAAAGAGTCCTGAATGCGGCTTAACCCCAACCTGGTTTGTCCTGAACGCTGCTTAAGCCCAACCTGGTTTGTTTTGCCTCTTTTGGGAACTGAAAGTCCTCCTGTTTCCTGTTCAGGCCTGACCGGAGGGCTTGCAGCGCCCCTGGTGGCTACCGGAGCAGCGGCCATCATCGGGACTGGGGCCATGGCCTTGGGGTCAGCAGCTGGGGCGGCCATTATCGGTTCGCTCTTTGGAGCCGCCGGAGCAGGACTTGTGGGTAAGGCTCTCGGGAGGAGGAGGAGGAGGAATACGGCACAGGAGTCTCTTCTGGTCCCTTCGACTTTCGGCCCAAGAGCCGTGGTGGCGCAGTGGTGAGAATGCGGTACTGCAGGGCTACTTCTGCTGACTGCCGGTTGCATGCAGTTTGGCAGTTGGAGTCTCAACAGGCTCAAGCTTGACTCAGCCTCCCGTCCTTCAGAGGTGGGTAAAATGAGGACCCCAAATTGTTGGGGGAAAGAGGCTGACTCTGTAGACCGCTTAGAGAGGGCTGCGAAGCGGCATGCAAGTCTAAGGGCTATTACTACCTTCCTTCCTTCCTTCCCTCCCTTCTGGTTAGAATGCAGTATTGCGAGCTAGCTCGGGGGGGCTGCCACGAAGAAGAGGGGGGGTCAAATTATTCTCCAAAGCACCAGAAGGCAGGACAAGAAACAATGGAAGGAAACTAATCATGGAGAGAAGCAACCTGGAATTTAGGAGAAACTTCCAAACAGGGAGGACAATTAACCAGTGGAACAGCTGGACACCAGAAGTTGTGAGTGCTTCGACACTGGAGGTTGAGGCTGGACAGCCTGCTATCAGAAATGGTGTAGGGTCTCCTGGCTGGGCAGGGGGTTGGACTAGATGACCTCCAAGGTCCCTTGCCACTCTGTTGTTCTGTTGTTTCCCACAGAGGTAATCCACAAAAAGGCTTCTGGTCTGCCCTGAGGTTTTGTTTCGTCTTGTTATTAACATCCCTACAGGCAAGGGTGTGATCCAAGGTTCTGCTTTGGAGAAAGGCTGTGGCGAGCCACGCCCTGTGTTTTGAAGAGTCCAAAAACGTCCCGTTGATGGACTGTACATTTGTGTGCTCTGCTAGGGTACAAGATGAAAAAGCGTGTGGGAGCCATTGAAGAATTCGAATTCCTTCCCTTAACCGAAGAGAAGCAGCTCCGTATCACCATTGCCATCACTGGCTGGCTTTCTCCGGGGAAATACGGTAAGGGCTCCCATCTGCAGCCCAAAATACGGTGCATAGAAAAAGACGGCCCATTAATATTTTTAAATCGATCTTTATCCTTTATTACCCTAAAGAGATATGGGGCCGTTTTATGTTCAGTACAGTTTCCCCTTTCTAAATATTTGTAAATATTCTGAGCTCCTTCCTCGTGGCAAATTTAATTTTTTTCCCCCCTCTTTTACTGCGGATCCACTTTCCTCACTTGACCTCAGTCCTTGCTCTATAACACACTTGTCTATAAAACAATTCACCTTTGTTTTGTTTGACAAGCCATTCCTCTTTCACTTTTGCACTGTTTTGTTTTCCTGATCAATGGCCTCCCGAGGTGGAGGAAATTCCCTCTTGGGTGAGACGCCACAGATGTGAATGCCCTCGGTGTTTGGCAAGGGAGTGGATTATTTTAGAGACAGTTGTTGTGAGAAGGAGGTTGTCTCACCTCACCGCATCAGGGCAACCTAGGACAGGGAAGAAGGAGCGGATCTGGCAGAGTGACAGAGAGAGAGATGGAGGTGGAGACTGGGCCGTCCGTCACCCCTCAGATGGAGAGTCGACAGCTCCCAGGTCTGGAGATGGCTGATGAGGAAGAGGAGGAATAGCTGAGTCCAGTGCCTGACTGCAGATGCAGAAGACAGAGGAGAGGAGAGCAGTGGAAATCTATGGGCCGGTCCTTGGACCGGAAGAGCCACCACTGCTAGCGAAGCCCCAGCCTAAGTCTGGGGATAAAAGGCAGGGGGTGGAGATGAATAGATGTAGCAGACAACTATTCATCTTCCGGCCGGACTTGTGTCATGCTATTGGTAGAATCGGACTCTGAGGGAGAGGAGGAACAACCGACAGGGAGTGGAGGTGTGGCTCCAGAGGTTGTGGAGGAGGCTGGGGAAGGGCAGAGGCCAGAGGAAGAACCAGGCCCATCCCCTCTTCATCCTAGGACCCGCAGGTAGGAACAGAGAAGGAAACAACTTGGCTTACGAGAGAGGAAGCGGCCATGATCCCCCTCATTGGTTGCAGCTGGGGAGAATAGTATATAAGAGAGACGGTTAAAACACAGCGTTGCTAGAAGCAAAGCGGGTTTTATTTTGGGCTGAAGTTATCTTGGCTGGCGTCCTTCCAACAGACTCTGCCTTGTTATCTCCTTGAAGTTGGTAATTACTTATCCTGGTCTGTTGTGGAAATTTCATCATTATAGTTTGTTTTGGTTTTTTATTTCACCTCTATCTGCTCATTAAGTTCGGACTGTATTGCTTTCTTTTGAAGACTATTTTTGAATAAGTTTTATCTCCAACTGAGAATTATTGAATAGTGGCGCCAAGTTATGTTTTGGGTTTTGTTACATTAGTGTTACACTCTGGGTCATCCCAACTTGTTGGCCTGCGAGAGAAACTTTTTGCCGGGGCTAATAAAGGACTTTTTTGAGTTCACGTCAGAGGGTTCGTTGTGTTTGGGGAGCTGGGTCGGAACAAGACAGAGAAGGGTAGCAGTTATTCCCTCGGCCCCGGGGTCAACAGCAGCTCCTCCTGAAAAATAGATGGGAGGCTTCTCCCAGTGGGGAGATTTAAACCCTTCATTGAACATCTGGCTGCTCCAGAGATACGCGCAGTCCACAACTTACAACAGTTCATTTAGTGACCATTAACAGTGCTAAAAGAGCGACTTGGGATCATTTTTCACACCTGTGACCATTGCAGCATCCCCCGTGGTCGTGCGATCTAAGTTCAGACACTCGGCAAATGATTCCTATTTGTGACAGTCGCAGGGGTGATCCCCTTTCGCGGCCGCCTGATGAGCAAAGTCAACGGGGAAGCCGGATCCCCTTAACAACCAATTGAACAGCTGCAAGAAATTCACTGAACAGAGGCAGTAAAAGGGAGTAAAACGCGCCAAACAAATCTCTCGCTTAGCCACAGAAATTTTGGCCTCAGTTCTGGTCGTAAGTCGAGGACTGGATCCCTCTCCTGGGATTATAACTCCTGTGTCGTTCACATAGTTGCTTCTTCGCTCTCAGCTTGACAACAATTGGGGTGGGGGGGTGTTGGATGGAATGTTATGGGGGGAGGAGGAATGGACCCCGTCTGCGCATGGTGAGACCCTGCTGTCAAACCTTCCCAAGCCACGCCAGTCTGTCCCCATGACAAAGGGAGCGTATTTAATTCAATGACACAGTGAGCTCAGGGGAATGGCCAAAGGGGGAAGTCAAGTTTAACTAGGTGGAGTTTTGCGCAGGAAACTCCAGAGCTGTGCCAAGTTTGTCTGTTTTTGGTATTTATACTTTTGGGAAGGAAAATGGGCGAAGTATAGCAGGACAGCTGACATCCTGTGGCAAGAATTCATTCCCTCACAGATATTCTCTCTCTCTCTCTCTCTCTCTCTCTCTCTCTCTCTCACTCTGTATCTCTCTCTCTGTGTCTCTGTCTCTCTCTGCCTCTTTCCCTCCCTCCCTCCCCCCCTCTCTCACTCTGTCTCTCTCTGTTCTCTCTCTGTTCTCTCTCACACTCTACCTCTCTCTCTCTCTGTCTCTGTCTCTCTTTCTCTACTGTCTCTCGGTCTCTCTTTCTCTCCCTCCCTCCTCTCTCTCTCTTTCTCTCTCTACTGACTCTGTCTGTCTCTCTCTCTCTCTCACTCTGTCTCTCTCTGTTCTCTCTCTCTCTCTCTCTCTCTCTCTCTCTGTCTCTCTCTCTCTCTCTCCTGTCTCTGTTTCTCTCCCTCTCTTTCTCTCTTCCTTCCCTCCCTCTCTCTCTCTCTCTCACTGTCACTCTCTGTTCTCTCTCACACTCCACCTCTCTCTCTTTCTCTCTCTACTGTCTCTGTCTCTCTCCATCTCTTTCTCTCCCTCCCTCCCTCTCTCTTTCTCTCTCTACTGACTCTGTCTCTCTCTCTGTCTCTCTCTGTTCTCTCTCTCTCTCTCTCTCTCTCTTCTCTGTCTCTCTCTCTCTCTCTCTCTCTCCTGTCTCTGTTTCTCTCCCTCTCTTTCTCTCCCCTCCCTCCCCTCTCTCTCTCTCTCACTCTGTCTCTCTCACACTCTACCTCTCTCTATCTCTCTCTTTCTCTCTCTACTGTCTCTCTCTCCATCTCTTTCTCTCCCTCCCTCCCTCTCTCTTTCTCTCTCTACTGACTCTGTCTCTCTCTCTGTCTCTCTCTGTTCTCTCTCAAACTCTCTCTCTCTCTGTCTCTGTCTCTCTCTCTGTCTCTCTCTCTCTCTCTCTCCTGTCTCTGTTTCTCTCCCTCTCTTTCTCTCCCCTCCCTCCCTCTCTCTCTCTCTCACTCTGTCTCTCTCACACTCTACCTCTCTCTATCTCTCTTTCTCTCTCTACTGTCTCTGTCTCTCTCCATCTCTTTCTCTCCCTCCCTCCCTCTCTCTTTCTCTCTCTACTGACTCTGTCTCTCTCTCTGTCTCTCTCTGTTCTCTCTCAAACTCTCTCTCTCTCTCTGTCTCTGTCTCTCTCTCTCTCCTGTCTCTGTTTCTCTCCCTCTCTTTCTCTCCCCTCCCTCCCTCTCTCTCTCTCTCTCTCTCACTCTGTCTCTCTCACACTCTACCTCTCTCTATCTCTCTCTTTCTCTCTCTACTGTCTCTGTCTCTCTCCATCTCTTTCTCTCCCTCCCTCCCTCCCTCTCTCTTTCTCTCTCTACTGACTCTGTCTCTCTCTCTCTCTCTCTCTCTCTCTCACACACACACACACTCTCTCTCTGTCTCTCTCTCTCTCTGTCTCTCTCTCTCTCTCACACACACGTCTTTCTGCTTATGTTAAGAATGCTCCTCCTCACCGCAGCATTTTGAGGGCTCAGGGTGGCCCATTCGAAGCCCCGCACTGCCCTTAAGAGGACCAGGAGCCACCCCTGAGGCTCGGTGGTGAGAGGCCCTCTTCGCAGCCTGTCCTCACACCTTTGTCTCCCTCCTTGGTCCCTTGGCAGGCAGTTTCACGGCTCCTTGGAGCAGCCTCTTACAGTCCAAGGAGCAATACTGCCTAGCCTGGGAATCCAAATACCTGCTGGAGCTGGGCAGCGCCCTGGACACCTTGTGGAATGGGCTGGTCAACATGGTGGCTCAGGAGGCCCTGAAGTACACCGTCTTGGCAGGTGAGTGAGCGAGGGGCTGAGGGAGGCCTTGTTTTGGGGTGGAAAAACCAGCGTGGCTCCTTTTAAGCTGAGCTCCGCTTGGGGGTCTTGGCTGAAACGCAGGGGTGGGCGGCTGGGGGCTCTCAGGAGTTCAGGAGAACCCCCAGCTAAGATTCTGTGCAGTTCAGACAACCCCCAAATCCCACTCCCACCCACCCCGCCCCTCCCAGGAGTCCCTACGTGGCCCGTTTTGAATGCAGGTAAGTGCAGGGTGTGTGCGGAGGCTTTCAGGGAGGGTGAAAAACAGGCCTCCTGGAAGTTTGGGAAGGCTGGGAATGGGCCCGTTTCCAGCTTCCAGAGAGCCTCCGGAGTCCGGGGAGGCTGTTTTCGCCCTCCCGGAGTCTCGAGGAAAGCCTCAGGAGTCTGGGGAAAGCAAAAACGCCCCCACATGTCATGGTGCAGGTGGCTTACTAGGCCACGCCCACCATGGCCACACCCACCCAGCAACCAGGCAGAGAACCCCTTGGCAAAAATTTTGAAGCCCACCCCTGATGAAATGATAAATTAGGGTCTTTGGCCCAAGCAGGGGGTTGGACTAGAAGACCTCCAAAGTCCCTTCCAACTCTGTCCTATGTTCTATGACTTCACCAGCCTGCCCGGATAGTTTACGTGACATCTCCAAAAAACAGAATAGAATGGCACAGTTGGATGGGACCTTGGAGGTCTTCTAGTCCAACCCCCTGCTTAGGCTAGAGCACTTCAGACAAATGGTTGTCCAATCTCTTCCTAAAAATTTCCAGTGTTGGAAGCATTCACAACTTCTGGAGGCAGGTTGTTCCACCGATCAATTGTTCTGTCAGGAAATTTCTCTTTAGTTCTAAGTTGCTTCTCTCCTTGATTAGTTTCCATCCATTGCTTCTTGTCCTTCCCTCAGGTGCTTTGGAGAATAGCTTGACTCCCTCTTCTTTGGGGCAGCCCCTCAAATATTGGATCATGGTATCATGCCCCTGTTGGAATCTGATTCCGAGGGGGAGGTCAAACAGCGAACAGGGAGTGGGAGTGTTGCTCTGGTGGCTGTGGAGGAAACTGGGGAAGGGCAAAGTCTGGCTGGGCATTCAGAGGAAGACCCAGGCCCATCCCCTCTGCATCCTAGGGAACACAGGGAGGAATGGATAAGGGAGCAACATGGGTTACAGGGGAGAAAAAGGCCCTGATTCCCTTCATTAACTGCAGCTGGGAAAACAGGAAAAAGAGGGTGTTTGCGCACAGCTCCTTGCTGGAAGCAAAGCGTGAATTATCTTTGTCACGTCTTATCTGGGTTCTGGCGTCCTCCCAACTGTGTGTGTTTCGTTATGTTTTGAGTTCTGCAATTCCTTATCCTGCCCTGTCTCATTAATTGCTGCAGCAAATGGTTTGTGTTGGTTTTTATTTATAATTTATATGTACTTTAGGTTCAGACTGAATTTCTTCCCTTTAAAAACTGTTCTTGGGAGAATTTTTTCTCCAGCCGAGGATAACTGGACATTGGGGCCCAAGTTGGAGGCATTAAAGGGACTTTACCTGCTTTTGTGCTTTTGTGCCACGCCCCTTTGGGTCATCCCATATGGCTTCTTTTCATGAAACTAGACGTAGAGGGACCATCTCTTTCTTCTCCTGTTCAAGGATGAACCTGGTTCTCCCTTTACATCTCCGTTGCTAAGTGGACACAGTGGCTCTTTGCCCACCCTTCTCACCCCCAAGTGGGCTTAGTCCCTTGGGGATGATGGCAGCTGAAATCACACAGCTTCACAAGGCTACGTCGAGCTCCCCCAGGCCTTTCTCTGAATTTTTTTTTTCACCCATCCCATTGGCTCTGCCTCCTCCCAGGGATTGTGACGGCCCTCACCTGGCCTGCTTCGCTGCTGGCGGTGGCTGGTGTGATTGACAACCCCTGGGGTGTGTGTCTCCATCGCTCCACTGAGGTGGGAAAACACTTGGCGCAGATACTTCTCAGCCGGCGGCAGGTAAGCCAAAGAAAATCTGCCCCCCCCCCCACTCCAACCTGTTCTGACCAAGGCTTCCTGAGACTGTAATTAAGCACACGTTTAGTTAAAACAACTCTTATTTCAACGCTGGGAATTATGTTCATTCCCAACCCGTAATGAGTCCCAAACAGTCCCCCGAGATAAGCACCCACCTTTCTCTCCTTTGAATGGCTGCCAACAACTAAAGTGCCAAATGAACTGTAAAAAGCCAACCGAAGTACAAAGTCCTCACAGAGCTTCAGGTTTCAAACTAACCAGTATGAACAAAGTTGCTTCCTGCAAAGGCTCCTGTCCCTTTGCTCCTCCTTTATGTCTTATGGGAGGGCCAATCACCTCCAAGCCTTACTCCTTTTGTCTCAGCTGCTCTCGCCTTCTAGCAGCTCTGCGCACACGCACCCTGGGAACAGGCTCCCCTTACTCCTCGGCCTTGTTGCTGCCAGGCTCCGGAGTCAGCACCCCACTCCCGGATGGTCCTGGCCCCATCTCTGTATCGGACGCAGGACCCTTGTCCGAGTCCTCCCCAGACTCCCGGACAGGTCCCCGTTCTTCCCCACTGTCCAACTCTGCTGCTGTCTGCACAGGCTGCCGGCAAACCCCAACACAGCCTGGTTTAAACCTTACATGCTGGGGAATTCTGGGAGTTGAAGTCTACCCATCTTAAAGTAGCCAAGGCTGAGAAACACTCTTGCTTGACGGGGTTTCTTTAAAGGCATATATATCATCCACGTTAACCTCTTTTATGTGTTATTTCAGGAAAGGTGGCCATAACACAGACCCTGCCTTCCTGTTGGTAGAAAGGCACATGCCAGGCCTGAATCTGGCTAGATGGTGGATTGGTTTATATCCGGGGGTAAATCCGTGGTGAAATGCTACCGGTTCGGCCCCAAAGCTCCGAGGCGAAAGAAGCGAAGAGCGCAGGATTGGCCCTCTCACCCGCCACCTGCGCTTTTCTTCATCCTCTCAGCAGATTGGCGCGGCAGAGACTCAGCTGGTGCTCGGAAAGCTGCACATACACACACACACACACGCGCAAAGTGCACGATTACCAAACCGGCAGGGAAGCTGGTAGAATCCCACCACTGGTATGAATCCATGTGAAACTCCCAGGCACTTAACGGGGGCGGCTTCCAAGTCAGAAATTGGCTTCCAAGGAAAATCACGCCCTGGCACAAGAAATAATTATCAGGGGGTTAATTTCATCAGCAAGCAGCCAATTTGACCCCCTCTTGTCTGACACCCTTGGGAGCTGAAGCGGGGGGAACTGGATTCATGTGAACAACCCAGGTGTAAACCAATCCACCATCTAACCAAATCCAGGCTTGGCAGCAGATTCTCCTTCCAAAGCCAGAGGATTCCCAGTAAGGAGGGTGTTGAGATGCAGCTCCCCCCACCTGCCCTATTATTCTCCCCCCCCTCACTGCTACCATGGGTGGAAAAATAAAAAACTCGACTAGGAAAAGGACTGCCTCGTTTCAGAAAGCCTGAAAGCAAATAAGCCTCTTCTCGGCCTCTAGTCCTCGCTTTTATCTGGCAGCCATCTTGCCACAGGGTATTTCCTGGAGGCCGTCTCCCAAAATGAGGACTAGAAACATGATAGCTCAGGGGTTGTCAAACTCGGTTTCAGAGTTGTGTTTTATCTCGGGGAAGGGGGGGTGTGTATCGCCGGGGTGAGCATGGCCAGCTCGATGTCACTCATGTCAGGGAGGCACCTGCCAAGGGCTGAGGCAGGACTTCCCTCAGACCCTCCCCCTCTCATTATAATTATCCCTTCCTTCCTTCCTTCCTTCCTTCCCTTCTTTCTTTCTTTCTTTCTTTCTTTCTTTCTTTCTTTCTTTCTTTCTTTCTTTCTTTCTTTCTTTCTTTCTTCTTTTCTTCCTTCTTCCTTCTTCCTTCCTTCCTTCCTTCCTTCCCTTCCTTCCTTCCTTCCTTCCTTCCTTCCTTCCTTCCTTCCTTCCCTTCCTTCCTTCTTTCTTTCTTTCTTTCTTTCTTTCTTTCTTTCTTTCTTTCTTTCTTTCTTTCTTTCTTTCTTTCTTTCTTCTTCCTTCCCATCTTTCCTTCTTTTTCCTGCCTTTGATTTGTATGTTTCCTAGTATGATTCGATTGCTTATTGTACTCTATGACTATATTCTATTTACTATATACCCTACGACTATCATTAAGTGTTGTACCTTATGACTCTTGACAAATGTATCTTTACTTTTATGGACACTGAGAGCATTTGCACCAAGACAAATCCCTTGTGTGTCCAATCACACTTGGCCAATAAAGAATCCTATCCTATCCCATCCCATCCTAATTCTAATTCTTTTCCATTCCATTCCATATTTTCTGTTCTATTCTATCCTATCTTATTCAGTTCTAATTCTATTCTTATTCTATTCTATCTTGGCTCTCTTCCCATCTCTTCTTTTTCTTTGCCTTTCCTCTTTCCCTTTCTCCTTTCCTGTCTCTTCTTGCAAGCTCCAATGTAAAAGGGGAAATATTTCTCCTTTTGTTTTTAGTTGGTTCTGATAGGCCTTCTGCCAGCAAAAGCCGAGCTGGGGTGGCCTGCACACTCCCACGCGCCCCATTCTCAGCCCTCTGCCAGAGGAAACCGAGCCCCGAGTGCCGCATGGCTCTCCGAGTTCCCTTGTCACTGCCAGAGGCACCGCGGGCCGGTCCTTTGCTCTTTTCAGAGCAGGCCCCTTGCAGAATGGATCCGGCCCCCACGAGCCTCGAGGTTGACACTTGACAGCTGTTCGTTTGCTTATTTGTGTCGGATTTCTGTTTTTGAAACCAAACAAAACAAGGGGCCTCTTCTCATTTTTTTCTCCTGTCCCCCCTCTTGTAGGGCAAGCGGCCGGTGACCCTGGTTGGCTTCAGTCTTGGCGCCAGAGTGATCTACTTCTGCCTGCAGGAGATGGCCAAGGAGAAAGGTAGGATAGCAGCCCCCCCACTTCCAGTTTTGGGGTTCCTGCTTTGAAGCTGACCCCCCGCCCCCCGGCAACTTCTCGATGCGGACGACCAAACCGATGTGAGCTTGCTGAGCTCCAATCTCCCCAGCAACAGTTTTCGTTCATCCCACGAACTTCCTCTCCAGCCTGTTCTCTTTCCCTTAAAATATCCTCAGTCTTGACCCACCATCTGTCATCCTTACAGACGGAGATCCAGGTATTAACGATGCCTCCCGCTCCCACGACACCCCGCTCTTCCCCGTGGCTGGCAAAAAAAGGGAAGGAATTAAATCCTGACAGTTGCTTGAGAGATGCAGCGGGTGCTGTGGAAAAGTCAGAGGTGGTCCAGCCTTCGGGCTTCTTGCAAATAATAAAACGGAATGGAATGGAATAGAAAATATAAAATAGAGAATAGAGAATAGAATATAGAACCAAGAACAGAACAGAACAGAATATAGAATAGAATGTAGAATAGAACGTAGAATGTAGAATAGAATATAGAATAGAATAGAAAATATGAAATGGAATGAAGAAGAATAGAATAGAGTTTTGAATTGAATTCTTTATTGGCCAAGAGAGATACACAAGCAATTTGTCTTTGGTGCATACGTTCTCAGTGTACATAAAGTAAAAGATACATTTATCAAGAATCATAAGGTTCAACACTTAACGATAGTCACAGGGTTATATAGCCATAGTAAATAGAATATAGTCATAGAGTAAAAATAAGCAATCAAATTATACCAGGAAACAGTCAATATAAATTGTAAGGATACAAGCGACAAAGTTACCGTCATGCAGTTACGAGTGGGAGGGGATGGGATAAGGAGTGGTGAGAAGGTTAATAGTCATAGTAGTGCAGCCTTTGTAAATAGTTGGACAATGTTGAAGGAATTGTTTGTTTAGCAGAGTGATGGCATTCGGGAAAAAACTGTCCTTGTGTCTAGTTGTTCTGGTGTGCAGGGCTCTATAGCGTCCTTTTGAGGGTAGGAGTTGAAACAGTTTATGTCCAGGATTTGAGGGGTCTCTAGATATTTTCACAGCCCTCTTTTTGACTTGTGCGGTATACAGGTCCTCGATGGAAGGCAGGTTGGTAGCAGTTGTTTTTTCTGCAGTCCTAACTAACTTCTGAAGTCTGTGTCTGTCCTGTTGGGATGCAGAGCCAAACCAGACAGTTATAGAGGTGCAGATGACAGACTCAATAATTCTCCATCTTGCCTAACTAAAATATATCGCCATTGCAATGTCTGACTTCATTTTTCTCCTGCCGAGGAAGGGAGATTTATGGATCAGGTCTGCAGGAGGCAGTTTTCCTCCAGAAGATTTCAGAGAGAGAGAGAGAGAGAATTTGGCTCTGCATTGCTCGAGGTTTCTAACCCTGGATTGTTGCCTTGGTAGCCAGTTCTCCTCTCTCTCTGCCAGAGAATTATCTTTCCCATCCCAACAGTTACCGTCATGGTTCCAGGACAATTCATTGCAGCTTTTTGAGATTCCAGGATCGTTGCAACGTGTGTGGCCTACAAATTCTGAGTTGAATCTCTTTGAGTTCTGTTTCCGTCATTCTTAAAGGCAGACGCTTCCTCCAGTGGGAAGGAAGCTGAGCACAACGGCAAATGAAAAATAATCACAAAACAGAAAACCCAAACCAAAAAGCCAACCAAAAGAAATACGGAAAACAGCAGAAATTAGTTGCTTATAAGTTTCCACACAGCCAGGATTAGTGTTCTGTCTTATGGCACCTGGCAATAAATTATTTTATTTGGTTATTTGGGACTTTCTTTTTAGTTTCGTCTTTTTATTTTTGTTTGGCTGGGTAGCTGTGGTATAGGTAGTCCTCAACTTACAACAGTTTTTCCAGTGACTGTTCAAAGTTACGACAGCATTGAAGAAAGTGCTTAGGATCATTTTTCCATGTGTCGACTTCTAAAACATTCCTATGCCTGTTTTAGTAGTTGCCATAAAAAGGGGGGGAAAGCGAAAGTACATTGCAACTCTTCTCTTTAAAGGTAGTAACTAAACTACCAGAGCTTTTGCCAGCAAATATGTTTAATTGGAGAAGGTGATTGATAACACCCAGCCCGTGAAGGTGCTCAATTGGAGAATCTGGTTTATGAGACACCTGGGGGCGGAAACAGAGTCACAGAGGATTGTAAATTACCTATGCCAGAGTTGGCTTCATACAGGGCAGTGCCACTATGTCGTCTCTAATGAATCCTTTGAAAGTTTTTTGAAGTTTGGCTCGAGAATCATGATTTAATTAGAGTGACTGCTGGAATCCTGACACCTTGCTTACAACCGTCGCAACATCTGACACTTGTTCCTATTTATGACGGTCGCTGTGTCCCAGAGTCTGCGACTTTCTGATGAGCAAAGTTGGCGGGGAAGCCAGATTCATTTAACGACACGGGCACTAATTTTAGACCACTGCAGCAATTTACTTAGCAACTGTGGCAGGAAAGATCGTAAAATGGGGAGAAAGTCACCCCCCAACCAGCGTCTTACTTAAGAACAGAAATCTTGGGATCAACTGTGGCCGGAAACTGAGGACGGCCTGCGATGACGTGAAAAGAAAGCAACCGATTCTATTTTAAGACGGTCGATCCCCGATCCCAACTCAGCTTCAGTGGATCAATCTGGATTGTCTTCCCAAGGAAGGACAATAGGGAGAAGAGGAAGGGATCCTGCCTTTCTAGTGGTTTTTAGACCTCAGGCTTTCCTCCGAAGGGGCGGGCCTGGATCCCTGCAGGAGGATCAGAAGCTCAACGGGTTCCTTCGGGATTCAAAAATCCCAGCAACCGGTTCGCTACCTGGTTCCTGGGTGGGCGTGGCCTAACAGAACTTCCGGGAAGGCCATTTTTTGCCTTCTCCAGAGTCCGGAGGCTTCCCTCGGGCCTCTGGGAGGGAAAAAACGGCCTCCCCCAGGTTCTAGAGGCCTTCCAGAAGCCGGAAACAGGCCCGTGTCAGGGCTCCAATCACTCCCATTCAAATCACTAGTCTCTAGCCGCATCTTTCAGAGTAAAAAAAAAAATTGATTTATTAGGAGTTGACATGTCGGCGTTTCCTGGTTGCAGCCGACACTAAGATACATTCATCTTACCCTTGACCCTGGTCTTCCCGCCACCCCGTGGATGTATATTCTCCAATGAGACACATCCATAGCCATCTCCAGTAATAATCTTGCGCACCAACAGCTTCGGCTGCCTAGCATTTATCTGAGGCATTTAAGGAATGCACTGCTTTCCCCCACTCCCTTTCTGCTGGCAACAAAAAAGACTGATGGAATACTTCCAGAAGGCCTATTTTCCGCCCTTCCCAGAGCCTCTGCGCAGACCCTGCAGTCACCTGCATCCCAAAACGGTGGGCCGGTCGGTTCAACTACTGGTTCGGCAAACCAGATGCAAACTTAACATCCGGTTCATCCGGAACCAGTCTGAACCGGCTGAATCCCACCCCTGCACGGGGCTGACCTTGGTGTGGGTCTCTTTCAGATTGCGAAGGGATCGTTGAAGACGTGGTGCTGCTGGGGGCCCCGGTAGACGGCGATCCCAAATCCTGGAAACAGATCACCAAAGTCATTTCAGGCAGGATCATCAATGGCTTCTGCAGGTATTGTTGATCCCAACAGTGGAGCAGACACACAAGCACGTTTTCTTTTCTTTTTTTCTGTTTTCCTCTCACAGGAAGTTTCCTAATTTCCATGAAAATTGGCTTTTCAAATGTTGATCCTCCACTGTGACTTTACCTCTCACCCAGGAGATAGCCGCGGGCTTTAGGCTGATGATAGAATAGGAATAGGAATAGAAATTAGAATAAGAACAGAACAGAATAGATATTGGAATGAAGGAATAGAATAGAATAGAATAGAACAGAACAGAACAGAACAGAACAGAACAGAACAGAACAGAACAGAACAGAACAGAACAGAAAAAAAGAATAGGAAAAAATAGAATAGGAGAAAGATAGTAGAATAGAATAGGTATAAACAATAGAATAGAATAGAGAGTAGGAATAGAATAGGAATGGAATGGAATAGAAATAGGGAATGGAATGGAATAACAAATAGAAAATAGAATAGAATACAGTATAGAATGGAATAGAGTAATGAAAGAATAGGAATAGAATAGAATATAGAACAACAGAACAAAATAATTATAGAATAAGAATAGAATAAGAAAAAAGAATAGGAAAAAAATAGAATAGAAGAAAGTAGAATAGAATAGGAAAAAAGAATAGAATAGAATAGGTATAAACAATAGAATAGAATAGAGAGTAGGAATAGAATAGGAATGGAATGGTATAGAAATAGGGAATGGAATGGAATAACAAATAGAAAATAGAATAGAATACAGTATAGAATGGAATAGAGTAATGAAAGAATAGGAATAGAATAGAATATAGAATAGAACAGAACAGAACAAAATAATTATAGAATAATAATAGAATAAGAAAAAAGAATAGGAAAAAAGTAGAATAGAAGAAAGTAGAATAGAATAGAATAGGTATAAACAATAGAATAGAATAGAAAGTAGGAATAGAATAGGAATGGAATGGTATAGAAATAGGGAATGGAATGGAATAACAAATAGAAAATAGAATAGAATACAATATAGAATGGAATAGAATAGAAGGAGGGGAGAAGGAAGGAATAGAATAGAACAGAACAGAACAGAATAGAATAGGATAGTTGGAAGGGACCTTAGAGGCCTTCCAGTCCAACCCCTGCTCAGGCAGGAAACCCTATATACCATTTCAGACAGTTCAAACGGTTATCCAACATCTTTTAAAAACCTTGCAGTGTTGGAGCATTTGCAACTTCTGATGGAAAGTTGTTCCACTGATTAATTGTTCTTACTCTCGGGACATTTCTCCTTAGTTCTAGGCTGCTTCTTTCCTTGATTAGTTTCCACCCATGTCCTGAAAGGAGATCTCTTTGGTTGGATTTAATATTGGGAAGATTAAATTTAGGTGTCCTCATGTCCCCCCCCCCTTCCCCCCTCCCCCAGTTAATCTATATCCCAAAGCAGTGGTCCATAACCTTTACAGCTGGGCCTGGCTAGTCTAGTGAAGAGAAGAACCAGGGGCGACAGGAAAGCAGCCTTCCAATATTTGAGGGGCTGCCCCAGAGAGGAGGAGGAAGGGGTCAAGCTATTCTCCAAGGCACCTGAAGGCCAGACAAGGAATAACAATGGATGGAAACTGACCGAGGAGAGATTCAACCTGGAAATAAGGAGGAATTTTCTGAGAGAATAACCAACCCATGGAACAGAAGTTTCCTTCGGAAGTTGTGGGAGGTTCATCCCTGGAACCTTTCAAGAAGAGACTGGACTGCCCTCTGTCAGAAATGGTGTAGGGTCTCCTGCTTGGGTGAGGGGGTTGGACTAAATGACCTACAAGGCCTCTTCCAACTCTGTTAATCAGCTTGGCGGCCTGGGGAGGGGAACTGGCCCATGCTGCCCGCGCCTGTTGAGCTGTGTGTGCATACATGGAAGTCTGCCCACTCCTCGCACAAGTCGGGCTGTATGCGCGTGTCCACCGGCCAGCCGCTTGCGTGACCCAGTTCTGAACGGGCCACATCCCGGTCATGGACCGCAGCCCACAGATTGGGGGACCTCTGTCCCGAAATATAGGAACTGCTTGCACAATGACAGTTAACCTGTTTGCAGATGACTGGCGAGATAGAATCAGGAAGGCTCTGGGATTTAAAATCTCCTTTGTGGCCAGTCTTGGGTGAATGGAGAGAGAACTGTGGCCTACTGCCATTTCAGCAGATTGCATCTTCGGCCCATCCTGGGCTCTGGCTGGTAGCCTCTCCATTGTTAAAGATGTCAGTCCCATGTCCCACACGTGTTCTCCAGACTCTAGCTAACACGTGAATCCAGCCTCATTCCACTGTTCTGACCAAGGCTTAGTCCACATGCTTAGTCCAAACAACTCTTGTTTTATTTCAACGCTGGGAATTATGTGCCTTCCCAGCCTGTAATGAGTCCCAAACAGTCCCCTGAGATAAGCACCCACCTTTCTCTTCTTTGAATGGCTGCCAACAACTAGAGTGTCAAATGAATTATAAAAAAAACAACTGAAGTATAAAGTCCACACAGAGCTTCAAGGTTTAATCCGAACAGAGCGAATGACTTTGCTTCCTGCAAAGGTTTCTCTCCCTTTGCCTGTCCTTTATACCTTATGGCAGGGGCAATCATCTCCTAGCCTTACTCCCGAGTCGTCCCTTTTGTCTCAGCTGCTCTCACCTTCTAGCAGCTCTGTGCACACACGCGCTGGGAACAGGCTCCCCTTGCTAATCTCCCTCACCGCTGCCAGACTCTGAAGGCTCGGAGGCAGCGCCCCACTCCCAGACGGTCCTGGCCCCATCTCTCCATCGGATGCAGGACCCTCGTCCCCCCTGTCCGATTCCGCTGCCGTCTGCACAGGCTGCCAGAGAAGCACAAGGTCCCCCCTGTCTCGTTCTTCCTCCACCAGGGGAGACTGGCTGTTGAGGTTCGTCTACCGCACCGCGTCCATTCAGCTGAACGTCGCAGGGCTTCAGCCCGTCTGCCTGGATGACCGCCGGATGGTGAATGTGGATCTGTCTTCCATTGTAAGTCATGGGGAAGCAAACTGTGGAGATCTGGCAAGGTTCAGAGGTCGGCAAAGGGGCGATCCGTGGTTTTGAAGAGATGCAAGGATTTTTTTTTTTTTTTTTTTTAGGTGGTCTGAATACAGCCATGAAACCGTGTTTCTCAGCCTTAGCGGCTTTTGAGATGTGTGGACTTCAACTCCCAGAATTCCAGAATTCTGGGAGTTGAAGTCCGCACATCTTATGGCAGTGAGAAAACATTTATTTTCCCCTGTGTCAGTTCACCCAGAATGTGATTCCCAGAAGCTAAATGTCTATGGAGAGTCTCAATCGGGTCATGGTTGTCCCGACGGAGATTTTTTCCCCCCAAGAGGCAACTGGGCTTTCTGGTTTTTCCTTAAAGACGTTTCGCTTCTCATCCCAGAAGCTTCTTCAGCTCTGACTGGATGGTGGGGAATAGAAGGATTGATACTCCTTGCAGGCAGCTGGTCATTTGCCTCCTTTTAAAGGGTCCTTGAGGCCACTTGGAGGTTTATCTGTGTCTTCAGGGTCACCCAAGTGGTGCAAATGGATGTGGAGCCGCCTTGGAACCGTTGAAAGAAGCTGCGTTGTAGAAGGCTCCCCATCCATTTGCACCACTCGGGTGATTCTGAGGACTCACAGAGGCCTCAACGGCTCTCTAAAAAGGATGCAAACGACCAGCTGTCTTCAAGGAATATAAACCCTTCCCTTCCCCGCCACCATCCAGTCAGAGCTGAAGAAGCTTCCGGGAGGAGAAGCGAAACGACTTCCGAGAAAAAAAAACAGAAAGGGGGGTTTGGCAGCAGAAACGACGGGTGTGTGTGTGTGTCTTGCACTGCACATTTGGTGAGTTGTTGGCCTCTAGGGATGCCTCGGGTTCCTCTGGGCCAAACGGTGCCTTTATCCTCTCTCCCCTCCCGCGTTATTTCTGAAGGATTGTGGGGCTAAGCCACGATTGATTTCAGGGCCATCTGCTTTCTTCGCCACCCTTTGAGCTCCCGGCTGGCATCAGGAGATCGGAGCAGCATTAGGTGGTGGGGCTTCGACAGGTTTTTTAATTAACGCTCCAGCCTTGCTAAAAATGAAAAGAAAACAGTGGAAGGCAAGAGAATTGTCTGTCGCGGCAGATTGGCCGCTAAAGCCGAGGATCAGGGGAGCCCAAACCCTTTTTGACATTTCGGGACAAATATGGGCATCTCCAGGTGCCAGGGAGCTTCCAGCCCCTCCTTTTTGCACATGGCCGAGGGGGTTCAACCGAGGCGTGTTAAATACGGGACTTAAGTGGAGCCTCCATGAATAGGGGTAGCATATCCCTGTATTCTGGGGAGAGAGAGAGAGAGAGAGAGAGAGAAACTGCCCATCGTCCACATTCGGAACCGTCCCACCAGGATGCGTGACAAAATGTCTTTCGGCAGCGTTGTGGGTGAGGGGCTCAGTTAATTTTAATTACAGTTGTGGAAAAAAAAAAACAGGAATGAATCAACCCATTTGGATCCAACGTAGCCCGAAATGTTGTGGATGAAGTTTAACCTGATTTGATCCATCGGTACCGAAGGGTTGATCAAACAGAACAGATTTAGGTTGCCCTACCTGATCTTTTCCGTCAAGTCTGGCGGCAGAGATCATTCACTTTGCAAGTTGAGCTTTTGGGGAACCAGTGCTCCCCCTCAAGTAAGAGGTCACCGGATGTGTGGCTGGGCCCAGGGGTCCCTTTGAAGGGGGAGGAGTGTCTGTGTTGTGGCCTGTGTTGGCCCCTCCAGCAGCCAAATCAGAGGAGGAGGAGGAGGCACGGGAGTCCATCAGGGCAACCTGGAAGCCCCAAGGGGGAAGAGAGAATGGAGAGAAAGAGAGAGAGAGGGAAGGAGGGGTGGAGCCTGGGCCATCCGTCAGCCCTCAGATGGAGGACCAACAACCCCCAGGTCTGGAGGTGGCTGATGAGGAAGAGGAGGAACAGCTGAGTCCGGTGCCTGACACAGGGATGCTCAGAAGGCAGAGGAGAGGAGGGCACTGGAAATCTATGGGCCGGTCCTTGGGATGGAAGAGCCGCCGCTGCTAGTGAAGCCCCACCCTAGCTTTTAGCCTTCCTAATAAAAGAATCTGAGTTAATTTCCGAGGGTTTGGGGAGCCGGCTCAGGACCGTCTGCTTCTGCCCTGAGGAGGGTCTGACCCTCGGCTTTGGTTTCCCCCGCAGGTGAACGGCCACCTGGACTACATGAAGCAGATGGACGCCATCCTGAAGGCCGTGGGGCTCAAAACGAGGCCAGGCCTGCAAGAACAAGGGGGCCTCCTGGCCGGGCCTCCTCCCCCCAGCGAGGAGGAGAAGCAGGGGGTGGCTCCAGACGGCGCAGCCTCTGAGGGGCCCAGTGGACTCGGCAGGCCTGGAACGGGTGGACCCAAGGAGGGGGAAGGCCTCAACGGCAATGAAGACTCTTGGTGCTGGGCGCCGGTCTCCACTCCCGGACAGGAATGCGAAGTTTCTCCAGCAAGGGCCTCCCAAAAGGAAGATCCTCCTGAAATTCACTCCTCTTCCTCCTCTTCCTCTCCCTCTTGATATCCCCCAAGTCTTCCTTGCAGACCTCGGGGTGCCCAGGCATGGGGGGGCAGACCTGTTTTGCCCAGGGGTGCTCAGGAAAAACGGTGCCATTTTGCCCTTGGTCTCAAGGCAGGTGGAGGGGCCCCGTCGGCACCCTTTTTTTTCTTCCGGCGCCTGGCATCATGCCCCTGAACATGGAGGCTCTGTTGATGGCCACCCCGCCTCTGGCTGCGCCAAAAGCAGGCGCTGCGGAAACCTCTGCTCTGCGGGTCCCCGACTACAGCGCCCATTCTCCACTGGCAGTGGTGGCTTTGTAGTCCAATGGTGTCCCGGCAGGGGGGAGGGGAAGTGAATCTCAGGAGGAATGCCCTCCTCCCCAGGGGTAGGATTCCAACTTTTTTAAACTACTAGTTCCGTGGGCGTGGCCAAGGGGTCATGTGACTGGGTGGGCGTGGCTGTGGTGGTCCCCCCCTTTTAAACTACTAGTTCTGTGGGCGTGGCCAAGGGGTCATGTGACTGGGTGGGCGTGGCTGTGGTGGTCCCCCTTTTAAACTACTAGTTCCGTGGGCGTGGCCAAGGGGTCATGTGACTGGGTGGGCGTGGCTGTGGCCCCCCTTTAACTACTAGTTCTGTGGGAGTGGCCAGGTGGTCATGTGACTGGGGGGCGTGGTGGTTCCCCTTAAACTACTAGTTCCAGGGCATGGCCAAGGGGTCATGTGACTGGGTGGGCGTGGCTGTAGTGGTTCCCCTTTAAACTACTAGTTCCAGGGCGTGGCCAAGGGGTCATGTGACTGGGTGGGCGTGGCTGTGGTGGTCCCCCCTTTTAAACTACTAGTTCTGTGGGCGTGGCCAAGGGGTCATGTGACTGGGTGGGCGTGGCTGTGGTGGTCCCCCTTTTAAACTACTAGTTCTGTGGGCCAAGGGGTCATGTGACTGGGTGGGCGTGGCTGTGGTGGTCCCCCTTTTAAACTACTAGTTCTGTGGGCGTGGCCAAGGGGTCATGTGACTGGGTGGGCGTGGCTGTGGTGGTCCCCCTTTTAAACTACTAGTTCTGTGGGCGTGGCCAAGGGGTCATGTGACTGGGTGGGCGTGGCTGTGGTGGTCCCCCTTTAAACTACTAGTTCTGTGGGCGTGGCCAAGGGGTCATGTGACTGGGTGGGCGTGGCTGTGGTGGTTTTTAAACTTCTAGTTCTGTGGGCGTGGCCAAGGGGTCATGTGACCGCTGTGGTAGTTTAAACTACTAGTTCCGTGGCGTGGCCAAGGGGTCATGTGACTGGGTGGGCGTGGCTGTGGTGGTCCCCCCTTTTAAACTACTAGTTCTGTGGGCGTGGCCAAGGGGTCATGTGACTGGGTGGGCGTGGCTGTGGTGGTTCCCCCTTTTAAACTACTAGTTCAGGGGCGTGGCCAAGGGGTCATGTGACTGGGTGGGCGTGGCTGTGGTGGTCCCCCCTTTTAAACTACTAGTTCCGTGGGCGTGGCCAAGGGTCATGTGACTGGGTGGGCGTGTCTGTGGTGGTTTTTTTCTCTTTTTTTAACCGCTAGTTTGGTGGGTGTGGCCAAGGGTCATGTGACTGGGTGGGCGTGGCTGTGGTGGTCCCCCCTTTTAAACTACTAGTTCTGTGGGCATGGCCAAGGGGTCATGTGACTGGGTGGGCGTGGCTGTGGTGGTTCCCCCTTTTAAACTACTAGTTCCAGGGCGTGGCCAAGGGTCATGTGTCTGGGTGGGCGTGGCTGTGGTGGTCCCCCCTTTTAAACTACTAGTTCGTGGGCGTGGCCAAGGGGTCATGTGACTGGGTGGGCGTGTCTGTGGTGGTTTTTTTCTTCTTTTTTTAACCGCTAGTTTCGTGGGTGTGGCCAAGGGGTCATGTGACTGGGTGGGCGTGTCTGTGGTGGTTTTTTTCTTTTGCAGCGCCCCCCACCCTCCCCCCCGGTGCCCCCCCTACTGGGTTTCATGGAGCAAAAACGGGGTGCGGGGCGGCTGCACAGCACACACACACACACACCAACACCCCGTGCCCTGTTGTTTTGCCCACTGCACCCCAGAGGTGCCTCCTGGCGAGGTCAGTACAGGAGCAAGCGGGGGGAGGGGGAATCCGCTGGGCTGCACGATTTAGATCAGCTAGAAAGCAAGACCCGCGATGCTCTCCTGCTTTCTAGCCGATCTAAATCGCAGGAGCGCAGCTGATCGTCGGAAAAACTGGCTGGGCGGAACCGGTAGCATTGTTTTGGGTTTTTTTTTACTACTGGTTCTGCTGAACCGGGGCAAACCGGTAGAATACCACCGTTACTGCTCCCCTACACACACACACACACACACACACACACACACACACACACACACAGAGCATGGTGCTGTTTAGCAAGATTAGCAAGATCAGGTTAAGGAGAGCCGAGCCAGACGGCGAGGAAGGAGCATCTCTGGATTTAGGAGCCCTTGGATCCCTGGACCAGCCCCCTTCCCAAGGCCTGGGGAGCAGAGCCGAGCCAAGGAAAGGTAGCCTGCTTCTGAAGAGGGAGGCTCTATTGCGGAAGTTTCCAAATAGCTATCTATCGTGCTGCTATAGCTGGCTGGAGAATTCTGGGAGTTGGAAGTCCGCCAGTCTTAAAAGTGGCCACGTTTGGGGAGTCCCTTGCTCTATTGCATGCACACAAACACACACAAGGCAGGGAAGGGTCTCTTTTTGAGGGCACCCCTGAAGAATTTAGATGCCCTCCCCCAGTTTGGAAATCAGAAGGCCAGAGCCCTTCGCTCGTCCGCTGTTAAACATGGGGGCCGTTTTAATTGAGCAATTCAATTGCTTCCCTTGTGTCTTCTAGCCCTTGACTGAAAGGAGGCACCCCAATCTCCATACACCAATAGTCCCCCTGGGAAAAGGGGTCTTCGGCTGTCCCTGGGAAGGAAAGACGCTCGGGCACAATAACTCAAAAAAAAAATTGGCCCCCGGAAGGAATGTCCGGCTGGCCTTTTTGCTGCTGCTGGGGTGTCCTAATCCAGCGGTTCCCCAGCTGTTAATTTTCATTTCTGTCTTTTTTTAGGGTTTGAATTGTGTTAGCCCAGGGGCGGCTAATGTTTTTGGGCTCCTGTGCCAAAAATTGTGCATGCACCAGCACTCAGAATGCAATGCATGCCCCCCTCTCCACGCCCCCAGCGCATGCACGTGCAATTCCCCCCCCCGCCGTCACCTTACCTGCACTGCGCCTCACAGCTGATTTTTGGGGTGGTTTGAGGCCTTTTTTTGGCTTCCCAGAGGCCTGGAAAAAGCCTCTGCAAGGCTTTTCAGGATGAATTATAGGCCCGTTTTGTCACTTCCTGTAATACCGGAAGTGACAAAATGGACCTGTAATTCGGCCTGAGAAGCCTTGAAGAGGTTTTTTTCCAAGCCTCTGGGAGGCCGGAAAAGGCCTCCACCAAGCAAAAAACATCAGCTGTGAGGGTCGGCACGCATGCACAGTGAAGTAAGTTTGCCTGCGTCTTACGTGCCAGCGGAAAAGTCTTACATGCCACTTCCTTGCCTTCCTCCCTTGAACCTTCCTTGCCACGGCCACTAAAGCGACTCACCGCAGTTCTTAAGTTGGTCACATGGTTGTTAAGTGAATCGGGCTTCTCCGTGGACCTTGTCAGGAGGCCGCAAAAAGGGACACAACACTGACCTCAGGGACAATGCGACAGTCATAAATGTGAATCAGTTGCCAAAGGGTGTGAATTTTGATCATGTGGCCATGGATGGATACCGCAACGGTGTAAGTGTGGAAAAAAATGGTCACAACTCACTGTTTTCCTTGCTGTTAACTTTGGTCACTAAACAAGCTATTGTAAGACGACTACATGCGAGAGTAATAACAATACTGAGACTTTCAAGAAGAGACTGGACTGCCATTTGTCAGGAATGGTGTAGGGTCTTCTGCTTAGGCAGGGGGGTTGGTCTAGATGGCCTACAAGGTCCCTTCCAACTCTGATTATCTGTACTGAGTCACCTTAGATCTCTTTGCCAGTTGCTATGGCTGTTAGCGACCACAAGAGGGCAGACTAGACTCCCTGGCCTTCCCCAGCCACCCTGCCCTTTTGGAGATATTAATTTGTAATTTTTATCTCTCGTATTATTGCATTTCTAAGTCCCTGGATGTTCTAAGTCTTCATCCAAGCAGAGAGGTAAAATTAAGAATAAGCGACCCAGGAAAGGCTGCCTTTGCGTGCTGGTTGTTTCCGGCTCTAGCCGGGGCGCTGCTCATCTCCGTCACAAAGCCGAAGAGCCAGCGCTGTCCGAAGACGTCTCCGCGGTCATGGCTGGCAGGACTAAACGCCTTTGAAGGTGCACGGAGCATCGCTGGTCCCTTCCCACCAAAGGGGACCCCATTTTTCTACTTGCTTTTTTTTTTTTTACGTGCTTTCGAACTCAGTTGGCAGAAGCTGAGACCAGTAACGGGAGCTCACTCCGTGACGTGGCGCTAGGGATTCGAACCGCCGAACTGCCGACCTTTCTGATCGACGAGCTCAGCGTCTTAGCCCCTGAGCCACCCTCTGTCCCTTTGCCAAGCATCCCATAGCTAAAATATGTCCACAGGAGGGCCGGCTCAGCTGGCCTTTGCTGTCAGGTTTAAGTTTAATTTGGACTTTCCATATCCTCTTCCCTTTTTTTCCCTTTTTTCTTTTTTTTAAACATTTTATTAGGTCCCTTGGGGGCTGCTCAGAGTAGAGAGGGCCCCGCTGGCGGTAGCAGGAGTAACAATCACAAGACAAAGTGGACGTTTTTCTTGCCATTCGGTGGAACTGACTTATTTTCCGCAGCCGAGGGAGCAGGAGAGAGGACAACAGGTGGGCATCGCGAGGGACAAATCTCTTTGACATGTTCAATTAGTACGGAAGACTTGTCGAAAGGCAGCCAGGTAAAAGGGGAGACCCCGCTTTGCCCTGTTTAAAACCCCGATCGTCTTCCAGGTAAGTCAGTGGTGGGATTCAAACATTTTTTTACTAGCGGTTCTGGTGGACGTGGCTTGGTGGGCGTGGCAGGGGAAGTATATACTGCAAAATCCTCATTCCCTCCCCACCCCACTAACCTGCTTTCCAGCTCCCTTCTCCTGGGCAGGGCAACCCAAGGAGACCCAGCCGATCAGCTGGGACTCGATGGGAGGCAGAGAAGAGATGGGGTTGGTGGGGCCAGTCAGAGATGGGATTGGCCGGTTCTCCGAACAACTCAAAATTTCCGCTAACCGGTTCTCCAGAACCGGTCAGAACCAGCTGAAGACCACCTCTGATTTAAGTTGTGTGGGGCACATTAAGGTCACAAGCTGGACTCCACCTTATTTGGGGTTCAGTAGTGGGCAGGTGTTAAATTTCCACCCACCAGGCTTAGCAAGTCCTTAACTGCCCTGTAACAACAAGGACCACAACAGCGTGACCAAGCAATTGGACCCCAATTCCTTCCACCCTGCAGTCAGATGTAGCTCAGGTAGGCTGGGGATAATAGGCTTGTGAAAGATGCAGACAGCTGGGTCCTTTCATGTTAGACACAGCAGGTTTCCCCTAGCCAAAAAGGGCTGCAATAAAATCGTCACTCAAGACTGGCGAGGGGAAATATTGCACATCGTTGGGATTTCAGCTGTATTTTTAAAAAACGGAGACTGGGATTAAACGGCGCACAGGTGAAGCAATTGCAGATTACCCTAGTTTGCTTGGTCGCTAATCCCAGCTCAGGAAAAAACTAGTGAAAGCCTGTTCGGCGCTGCGTGCAAGGCAGAAAATGGGGCTCTGGTTTTGGGGAATCTGTAGGTCAAGAGAGGGGATGGGTGCAACTGCAGGAGGTAAAAATATATGCTTATTTTGTGCACACGTACGTTTATTTGGCTGTGTTCTGCAACCATGTACAAACCGGGGGAGGGGTGGGAGTGGATCACGCTAGAAGCCATCCAAGTTGCTGAGCTGAGGAAAACAAAATCTTCGAAGATCTGAAGGAGGGAGAAAATGTCTCCGGGTGAAAGGAAGGACATTTGTGATGACCCAAAGGGGCGCGGCACAAAGGCAACACAGTCAGATAATCAATAGGAGTCCCTTTATTATCTCCAGCTTTGCCCCCAATGTCCAAATTACCCTTGGCTGGAGAAAAACTCTCCCAGACTTTGACTGTAGGAAATTCAGTCCAAAACAAGGTACACGCAAACTGTAACTTAAAATCCAAACAAACCAAACTGAAGCAACTAGTTTGGCAGTGCAGGAGCAGGAATTCCAAACTTGAAAGCACGGCAAAACTCACACAGATAAGCCACGACAATACAAGATAAAGTCACGTTTGCTCCCAACAGCCTGCTGCACGCAGCTTGCCTTTTTTTATACACTGTGTTCCCAGCTGCAGCTAATGAAGGGAATCGGGGCCCCTTCCTCCCCCATAAGCCATGCAACCCACTTTGCTCTCTTCTCCGTTCCTCCTTCCCTAGGATGAAGAGGGGGTGGGCCTGGGTCTTCCTCTGAACTCCCTCTCCCTTGTTCTACCTCTCCCCTGCTCTGCCCAGCCGGACTTTGCCCTTCCCCAGTTTCCTCCACAACCAATGGAGCCACACTCCCACTCCCTGTCAGCTGTTCATCCTCCTCCTCTGAGTCAGATTCCAACAGGGACGTGACACATTTGTGGATCTGGAGGTGGACACTTGACTGGTGGGATTGTCTTTCTCCACCACCACCCCACCGCAGGTCAGAAACAACCGCTCAACCTGGAGCCAAGTGGGCCAAGCGGTCAGTCCGAGGGCGTGTTCAGATAGATGAGGTTCAACTTCGGCTCCGTCTGCTCGGCATCAGAAAGGTGAAGGGAGTTGGCCCGCGTGGGTGGGAGGAAGCCCAGGGTCTGGCCACTGTGGTTGTTGACGATGGAATCGGCGGAGTCCGTTTCCCCTGGCAGAGCCAGGGTGTTCCTGAGGGAGACCCCCGGCCGGGGGCCGCTGTTGGAATTCCTGAGGGAGAGCGAGACGCGGCTGGGCCTGCGTTCCCAGGCACGGGGGCAGCACGGCAAGTACTTGGCCATGGCTCTCTTGAAGTCCCGCATGAAGAGCGGGTAGATGATAGGGTTCATGGTGCTGTTGCAGTAGCCCAGCCAGGTCAGGAGGTCGAAAAAATCGGCCGAAATGCAGTTGCAAACCGCCTGGAGAAAGCGAGGAGGAGACGGCCATTTGAGGAGAAGCAAAAGAGAAGAAAGACGCAACAAGAGGGGCTGCCAAAGCTGGCTTGTTGCAAACACAGGTGGTCCTTGACTTATGACTTCAGCTGAGGCCAAAATCTATGCTGCTAAGCGAGAGAGTTATTAAGTGAGCTTTGCTCCGTTTTAGGACCTTCCTTGCCTCAGTTGTTAGCAATAGCAATGCCATTTTTCAGGTTTCCCCAGAAATAAGACCAGGTCTTATATTAATTTTTGCTGCAGAAGATGCCTTAGGGCTTATTTTCCAGTCTTACATGGGTGGAAATACTGTACTAAAATATCTGTCTGGCTGACGATCTTAACTGGGGCTTATTTTGGGGGTACGGCTTATATTATGAGCATCCAGAAAAATCATGCTAGGGCTTATTTTCCGGTTGGGTCTTATTTGGGGGGAAAACACAGTAGACTTATATACCGCTTGACAGTGCTTCACAGCCCTCTCTAAGCAGTTTATAGAGTCAGCCTCTTGCCCCCTATAATCTGGGTCCTCATTTTACACACCTTGGAAGGATGGAAGGCCGAGTCAGCCTTGAGCCTGGTGAGATTCAAACTGCCAAATTGCAAGCAGTCAGCAGAAGCAGCCCTGCAGTACTGCCCTCTAACCATCGCGGCTCTTATACGTGTTAAGTGAATCATTCCAGTTAGTAAAACCGTTGTTAAGTGAATCTGGCTTCCCCTTTGTCAGAAGGTCGCTAAAGGCGAACCCACAGCCCCGGGACACGCTGCCACTGCCATAAGTATGAGTCAGTTGCCAAGCATCTGAACTTTGATCATGTGACCACAAGGACGCCGCAACAGTTGTTAAGTGTGAAAAAGGATGTCACTTTTTTGAGTGCGGTTGTAACTTTGGTCACTTACAACGAACTGTTGTAAGTCAAGGACCACCTGTAAATCTATTAGGGTTTGGAACAGATGAGGACAATCGCTTTCCCGAACTCCTTTTTCTAAAGTTGCATTGCTCAAGAAATAAAAAATAAAACACCCTCATTTTTTTGTGCACCCTTAGTTGGTGCAAAAGACGGGGTGAGGGAAGAGCTTTATGAATAGAAATAATGTGACTTTTGGGATGTGAGTAAAAGGAATAAAAATATCCAGAGCCCCGTGAGAATTCAGACTCGAATCTCCAGGGTCACAAAAAGTGGGAGTCCCAAAGGTGCTTTTTCAGGTTTTCAGGTTTTTCAACTTTCTTTTTTGTTTTTCTTTGAAGAGGTTTCGCTTCTCATCCAAGAAGCTTCTTCTGGAAATCCATTCCAGGGAGGGGGAAAAAATGCAGACTACAGGAACTCAGGTGACCCTGAGGACACACAGGTAAACCTCCAAGTGGCCTCAAGGATGCCAACGACCAGCTGTCTGCAAAGAGCATAAATCCTTCCATTCCCCACTATTCTGTCAGAGCTGAAGAAGCTTCTTGGATGAGAAGCGAAACCTCTTCAAAAGAAAGAAAAAACAAGGACGTTCAGTCACCTCTTGGGGAAAAAAGCACCTTTGGGACAACTGTGACCTGGACAACGGAGAATCTCTACAGACAAGAAGTGGGAGATAATGGCAGCTGAGAGGACCCTCAATTTCCCTTTATGCCACACCCCCACAGGTTCCCTATCCTCCCTCCGCCCCCTTGCAACCTTCCCTCGGGGTAGAATTCACCTCCAAGAGGGCTTACCTGGGCCATGTTGCAGACGAAGAAAGGCAGCCAAGCCACAAAGAACATGCCCAGAAGGATGCCAAGGGTCAGGCTGGCCTTGAGCGCCCGTCGGCTGTGCTTGTTGGCAAACTTCCGGTGGTTACTTGCCCCGCTTCCTTGGCCCTGATCTTGGGAAACCTGCGAAGAGCCCCAAAAGCGGAAAGAAGTCAAGACAGGTTTGGAAAAGGGGTGTGCCCAGACGCCCTACAGTGGGATTCTGCGAAGGGGCTGGCGATGCCAGGGAGATGGCTAGCTACTGAAACCTAGGGGCGGGGGGCAAGGGGGGAACTGGGAAGCAAGGATGCAACTCTCTTAAAGCAGCTGGAAAGGAAACCCGCCCTCCCCAGTAGAAAAGGCTCAGTCCTGGGGGAGTCATTCTGGCTACTCAGCTGCGGGCTTTCCTTGCAAACTCAGGTGGTGGGTTTCTGGCTGGAGGGGACACTGAGCCAGGACCAACCTGGCTTCGGAGCTTAGCACATGGACGGCCAGGATTTTGTGGGGCAGGGGGTTCCTTGCAAAGAAGACCCCCCGTTTAGATAGATATGAGAGAGAGAGAGAGGAGATACAGTAGATAAGACGTGAGAGTAGATAGATGATAAATGATAGAGACAATAGATAAAAGATAAATTGATATACACATGTGAGAGATGACACAGATGATAAATGATAGAGGTGATGATAAAAGCAGGTACATAGATGATATAGAATAGATTATAAATGATAAAAGACATGATAGATAAGACATGTCGATTAGACAGGTAGATGTAAGCTAAATGATAGAGAAAGACATAGATAAAAGACAGGTGTAGATTAGATGGATAGATGATAGGTAGGAAGGAAAGAAAGTGAAGGGATCAAGCAAGCAGGTAGCTTGGCTGGCCTCTTCAAGTTATCTAACCAAAAAATTCATTCTCTCTCCTCTCCCCCATCTCCATACATAATCTATACCTACCTACGTATCTATCCATCTATCAATCAACTGTCTGTGTATCTATACCTACCTACCTACCTGTCTGATCTATCTATCCATCCATCCATCTATTTATAGCTACGTACCTACCCATCTGATCTATCCATGCATCATCTGTGTATCTATAGCTACCTACCTACCTACCTCCCTGATCCATCCATCCATCATCTGTGTATCTATAGCTACCTACCTACCTACCTACCTGATCCATCCATCCATCCGTCTGTCCGTCATCTGTGTATCTATGGCTACCTACCTACCCACCTGATCCATCCATCATCTGTGTATCTATGGCTACCTACCTACCTACCCACCTGATCCATCCATCCATCCATCATCTGTGTATCTATAGCTACCTACCTACCTGCCCATCTGATCTATCCGTCCATCCGTCATCTGTGTATCTATAGCTACCTACCTACCTACCTACCTGCCCATCTGATCTATCTATCCATCCATCATCTGGGTATCTATGGCTACCTACCTACCTGCCCATCTGATCTATCCATCCATCTGTCATCTGGGTATCTATGGCTACCTACCTACCTACCTGATCCATCCATCCGTCCGTCCGTCCGTCATCTGTGTATCTATGGCTACTTACCTACCTACCTACCCACCTGATCCATCCATCCATCCATCCATCCATCCGTCATCTGTGTATCTATGGCTACCTACCTACCCACCTGATCCATCCATCCATCCATCATCTGTGTATCTATAGCTACTTACCTACCTGCCCATCTGATCTATCCATCCATCCGTCATCTGTGTATCTATGGCTACCTACCTACCTACCTACCTGCCCATCTGATCTATCCATCCATCCGTCATCTGGGTATCTATGGCTACCTACCTACCTACCTGATCCATCCGTCCATCCGTCCGTCCGTCATCTGTGTATCTATGGCTACCTACCTACCTACCTACCTGCCCATCTGATCTATCCATCCATCTGTCATCTGGGTATCTATGGCTACCTACCTACCTACCTGATCCATCCATCCGTCCGTCCGTCATCTGTGTATCTATGGCTACTTACCTACCTACCTATCCACCTGATCCATCCATTCATCCATCCATCCATCATCTGTGTATCTATAGCTACCTACCTACCTACCCATCTGATCTATCCATCCATCCGTCATCTGTGTACCTATGGCTACCTACCTACCCACCTGATCCATCCATCCATCATCCCTCTCTCTTTCTCTCGCTCCCTATCTACCTATGTAGAAATATGACTTCACCCCACGGGGGTGGGGGGGCGGTTCTGCCTCCTTTCGTCCAGCCGAGCCAATCTTGTGGCTTCCGGGCGACCTTTGACTCCCCCAAGCCAGGTCAAGTCTGGCCGGCCAGGTGCGTGCCCTGCCCCTCAGGGCCCCACCTGGCACGCTTCAGCCCGGGCGCCCTCGGGCCGGGGAAGAGCCTCAGAGGAGGAGGGGGAGGGCAGGGGCAGGGCGGGGGCAGCGCAGGCCAAGCCGGGACCTCCAAGAGCAGGAAGCCCCTGGAGGGGGTGGAGTTGAGTCCTCTACTCTGCCAGTGGAAACACAATAGGTTTTTTTTTCCCCTTCTACTTTAATTTCTTTATTTTCTTTTTAATGTTGGTAAAATAATGCCAAGCCTTGAAGCGGTTCTGCCAACACATTTTCAGTCCAACCAACATTTCACACAGACACACAAACACACACCCCTAGCAAATTAAATTGGGATCTTCTTTGCACCTTACTGTTAGTGAAATAAACTTGGCTTTATTGAAGATAGCTCACCCCCAAATAATTCTGATTTTTCACATAGCTTTTTATGGTTTCTAAATCTGCCCCCCATCCCCGGGGAATATTAGAATTTATTAGCTTTTTATAACACACACACACACACACACACACACACACACACATAACATACATAACATACACACATAACATACATACACACAGAGACACACACACACATAACATACATAACATACATACACACATAACATACATAACATACATACACACACAGACACACACACATATGTGTGTGTGTGTGTGTATGTTTCCTTAACTTTTCTTAAGTTTTATATCTCTATAGATATAGGTGTGTGTATATATATATATATATATATATATATATATATATACATACATACATATATATATATATATATATATGGTATTCAGCTTTGTTGGGTATTTTCCCACGTCATTATACTTGTGTTTTTAAAGTTGTAGCGATGTTTCAGCAGAATCTCATCTGCCATCATCAGGCTTCTGTATTGTGTTTGTCTGATGATGGCAGATGAGATTCTGCCGAAACATCGCTACAACTTTAAAAACACAAGCATAGTGACGTGGGAAAGTACCCGAACAAAGCTGAATACCATACATATAAATACCCGTGAAAACTTAAGAATAGATATATATATAGATAGATAGATATATAGATATAGATATATAGATATATATTTGCATGCTTTTAATATATGCTGCCTAGAGTCGCATTGTGTGAGACAGGCAGGCATGTATATCTGATAAATAAAACCTTTCCTGAGATTCCTAGGATTTTTCCAAGTTCGTGTATTAAAAATAAACAAGCAGCAGCTTGCTTGTAATTTATTATACTTCTATATATTGCCCTCCAAAAAAGAAATAACTTAGACAATTGCCTCATTAACCCTACTGATAACTTGGAAAATTGAGGTCAGTTTCTCTGTTTGTCTCAAAAAAAGTCGGGAAGGATTCTAAGCCAGAAACCAGCAACTGGTTATTTGCATTGACTAAGGAAGGGAAGTAAGTTTTCTAAAATCCCTGTCTTAGCATTTAAACACAATTACAATTATGTTCCTTTTTCTCCTTCTGCGGGCTAAGGAGTCAATTAGAGGCAATTATTGCCAAATTAAATTGCTTGGTGCTTATGATTCTTTACTACCTTCTCAAATTAGTAGCGATGAAACTGTGGGTCTAATTCTAAAAAAATTACAATTTCTAAAATTCTAAGAAAGGGAGGCATTGTTCCTGACATGCATTTGAATCAGGAATTGCAAGAACTGAATTTAAATGTTGGAGGATTTGAACTATTTCTACCTTTAGTTGCATTTGCATAAAATGTTGCTTAACTTATTATTAATTAAAGAGCAATAGGCTACCATATTAATGGTTGTGCTATTCCTTTTTTAACAGCTCTTCTAATAGATGTTGCCCTATGGTCATCTTGTGATAATTATTTGCAAATTGACAAAGAGTTTGCAGTTAAATATACCTAAAATAATTCCAGTCCTTTTCTAGTTGTCTCTCTCTACATCCCGGTTTATATAATGGCACTGAACCATAGTTTAATCCTTGTTCAATAAGCCCTAGTTAGCTAAACCCACATGTGCTATAAACTGTGGTTTATAAACCACCGTGATTCCAAATGCTAAACCAACAACATTAAGGTTTCATGGAGTAAGACAATTTAACCGTCAAATCTAGGTTCATTAGAGCTTATTTTTGTATAAACAATGAAGGAATTATAGTCCAAATCTTCTGAATTAAGTAGGCAGATTTTTAATTTATTTCTTTAAGCACTGGATAATGGTTGAGAAGTTCCTATTTATTTTTTAGATGATGTACATCTTGGGGGAAAAACACGTTTATGTGGCCTAAAGATTCAGACACCAAACCTGGGGGGAAAAAAAAGAATTTAAAGCTATTGAAAAACATATGAAGCTGCTGGAAAATTTGTCATTGGAAGAGAACATCAAAAGAAACTGCAGAGAAATGGTAAGTTATAATTTATTACCTTGGAAGTATTTACACCTTTTTATTTTAGATGCTCTCAAAAACAATACGTTAGACTACATGATTTATATGTGTGTGTGTGTGTGTGTGTGTATACACACACATATATATACACATACATACATACATACATACATACATACATACATACATAAAAGTGAAATACCACTCATGCATCATCACAAAATCTCCAGAACCCTAAAGACTACACACTTGAAATTTGGCACATGTGTTCCTCTTGGCCTCTAGGTGCTCACTAAGAAAGGATTTTTCGAAATGAGAGATCAGAGCTGTTAGTATTTCCTACATTATTATTAACACGCTCTGGTGCTAAGGAGTTCTACTCCCCCTCCCCACCTGAAAAGAAATCTGTTCCAAATGCAAAACACAAGCAGAGGAGTTTCACTTCCAGTTTCACACCACCAAGCAGCTTTAGTGCAGAACAGTTGAGCTAAGCCACGCCCAGGCTCCTTGCTGTCTCCTTGCTCACACAGCAAAATACCGTTTCAGTTTCCAAACAGCCCTCAACTCTCACACTGGCAGGACGCTAGCCAGATGAATACCGGTGGATGCTGGTAGGCAGAGGCAGATTTTTTTTTTCTGCTTATTTTCCTCCCCCAAAACTAAGCCCGACCACGTAGTTTCGTAGCCAAGCACGGATATCCAGCTAGCAATTGATAAGGGAGATTTTTTGGCAAGTCGGATTCCTTTTCCGGATTTGTGCTGCTGCAGTCTTGGTGTCTTTTCCTTCCTAACAAGCTGCTTGGTGACTAAAACGATATTAGCTAATTAAGTTTCATTTGCTGGGAACATTTGTCTTTCTCTCCCCTTGTTCCCCCCACACACACACAAGGGTGGGCTCAAGAGTCTTTCCCTGCCAAGAGAAAAAATAAGATTATTCATCCAAGCCGGCTCCGGTGGCTCACTCCTTCCAAGGCAAAAAAATCCTGCTGGCACATTTTAATTTCCCACCAGCTTAAGTGCCTATTGAACTCTGCAAAAGAGGCTTAATTAGATTTTATTTTATTTTTTCTCAGAGGGGGGGAAGGTGAACTTGTAAAAGACTCTGTTGAGCTGCCCTCCCCAACAGGGTGCCCAAAGAGCACTGGCCTGGCACCCTTCTAAGCGTGGTCTCTGGAGTGGTTTTTTTTCCTTCTGCCAGGGTTAGGAGAAGGGGTAGAAGGCTGACCACCAACCCTAAGGCATTTCCTGGGGGGGGGGGTCAGTGCAAGGGGGGGGGGGTCTGTGGTGATGCCTGGAGTGGAGGATGGGGCCTGTAGCCAAGCGTGCTTGGAAAGCGCCAAGAAGGGGCTAAAATTCAACCTCCCTTCGTGTAAGTTGGATTCTTGGGAATGGCAGAATCCTTGAGACATGACAAGCCAGTCCTGGGTTCAATTTTGGTATCTTCTGTAGCTGGGTGCAGCTGTGGACGTGAGTTTGAGAATGGTGGACGAGATGCCCTACAAGGCCCCTTCCAACTCTGTTAATCTAATCTAATCTAATCTAATCTAATCTAATCTGCCCCTTCTGGACTGGGCCAGCCCCATTGTCCGCGGAACTCCATTTCATCCAGTGAGAAAGGAAGGGAAACTAATGGCGTGGGGGGAATCTGATAGGCTAATTTTAGAAATGAAAAAGAAGGGGGATTCAGAATATGAACGATACTTGGAACGAGTTTTATCTGTGGCTGCAAAAAAAAGAAGGGAAGGTCGGAACAAAAACAGCTAAGAGGATTGGAAGCAAAATGTAAATATTGTACCAGTAATAGAAATGTTTGACTACATCTTTGGTATGTATGGCAAAGTAATGCCAAAACGGCTGCGCTGTTTTGTATTTATAGTTGTAAACAATAAAAAAATATAAATATAAAATATACAGTATAATATGTATGTATGTATGTATGTATGTATGTATGTATGTATGTATGTTGTATGTTGTGGCCCTGATTCATGAGTCTATGCTGTCAGAGGAAGAAAACCTAGAAGATGATGAGGAGGAACTGGGAATGCCTTCCTCCCCAGGACCTTCCTCCCTGATAATGCCTCAGGTTCCATTGGACAACCGAGAGGAACAGCCTGAGATTAATCAGGAGGAAGGCATATCGGAGCAGCCCCTGACAGGGAGTAAAGAGGAAGAATGTTGGCTCGATCCTAAGCAGCGTTGTAGGGAGAAACGTGAGCAGCAACGTAGGAGGTATGGGAGGGTCAGAGAGTGAGCTGAGTCATTGAGCCACACCTCACAGGGGATAAAAGTGGGTGTGTTGTCGGCTGGAACTTTGTACAGGACAAAGTTTAACCTTACTTCAGATTTTCTTCCTGAATGACTATTTGTGTGGACTGCCTTGTGATTTTCTGTGAGTAAAACTTTATCAGTTTGGACTTGACAGGCAGGACATGTGGGAATGCCAAGAATATTATCAGTTCCAAAGAATTAACTCTGTGAAGTCCGAGCCAGCTTGCCTGCCTGTGTTGGTGTGAGTTTGTACGCTTTCATATTTTGGGAAAGAGGAAAGGCGAGACAGAACATTTTTGTCCCGTACCTAACTTAAACCATCTTTTACCTAAGATGGACCAGCAACAGCAGTTTCAACAACAGCTGCAAGATGAAAATCAAACTCTGCAACAGCAAGTGGCTCAATTAACAGCCCAACTTGCTTTGCTGCAGGCTCATGCAGCTCCTCCTCCCCCTCCCCGTCGGAAATGCCCGGCTGTGTGTCTGGCTGTGCCAGATAAGTTTTCTGGGCAGCCTGAGATGGGACAGTGCCAGTTATTTATGGCTATGAGGCCAGAGGATTTACCAGATGACCAGGCTCGGGTGGGGTTTGTGATAAGCCTCCTTTCTGGCTCGGCTGCCAAATGGGCCACACCTTTGTTGCTCAAGAAGAGCCTGTTATTAACTAATTACTAGGGTTTTTGGCAACACATGTGCCACATGTATGAAGACCCCATACGAGCGCAGACGGCAGCCAGGCGTGTTAAGGACCTTCACCAAGGGAGGTGCCCCCTGCAAGAGTTTATTTCTGAATTTCGGCTTTTGTGCCTGGACTCCAACTGGAATGATGCTGTGTTAATGGACGCCTTCCAGGATGGCCTGTCAGATGAACTGCAGGATGAGTTAGTTCAAGTGGAAGCGGCCCCGTCCCTCGACGCTCTGGTGGTGCAATGCTTGCGCATCGACGCACATCTCCAACAGCGAAAGAACCATCGCACCGTCCAGGAGCAGCCATCTGCATTGGTACCGCAGCACCCTGTGCTAACAATGCCCTGGGTCACCCAACGTGTTGTGGCAATGGCCGAGAAGCCAATGGAGTTAGGAGCGGTCAGACCTCGCCTGACGGCTCAGGAGCGAATGCGGAGATGCCAAGGGGTTTTTTGCTTGTATTGTGGGGGGGCAGGACATTTCGCTATTTCTTGTCTCTAAAATGAAGTGGGGTGCTCAAGCCTGTGCCTGAATCGCAGCATGATCAGTCAGGAAACGGGGCAGGCCCAACCTGGGGGAAACCCTAGGCCGGGCACCTATCAAACACCCACCTGAATTAGCGGAGGTTGACTCTGGGCCCCCTCGGCATCTGATTTTGGACACTCGGGTTTTCTTGGCTAACCAATTGGAAGGGATTCCAATGAATGCGCTGATGGACTCAGGGGCCATGACTAACTTTATGGACCAGGCCTTTGCGGCCCATTTTGATGTCCCCTTGGTTCCGGTAGAACCTCCGATGAGGGTCGAGACTATTGATGGGCGGGAACTTATTGCAGGACCCATTAAATTTTCCCCCCAGCCTTTGCGCTTAGTCATTGGAACACATGAGGAGACGATCCACTTTTATGTCACTGCAGACCTCCATTTCCCATTAGACCTCAGCATGGCTTGGCTTAGGATTCATGATCCTCAGGTGGCATGGTCGCGGAATGCCATTTCTTTTCTGAGTCTGCAGTGTGTGGACCACCTTTGCCACACCTGTGCTGGCCAGGTCATCACCGCCTCTGCTGTCTCCATACCTCCTGAACTGATAGACTTCACAGATGTGTTCAGTGAGAAGGAGGCAGACTGGTTACCCCTGCATCGGCCCTATGATTTCCCAGTGGACCTTCTGCCCAATGTACCACTGCCAAAGGGACGTTTGCACACCATGTCCGAGCCCGAGCTGCCCGCACTACAGGACTTTTTGGACAAAAACTTGGCTCGAGGGTTCATCCGGCCTTTGTTGTCCCCCCTCTCAGCCCCAGTCCTCTTTGTCAAGAAGACGGGAGACTTACGTTTGTGCTGTGATTACCGTCGACTAAACGCAATCATTGCTGCTCATTCCGGAGTTGTTGGAGAGGTTGTGGGAGGCCACTATCTTCACCAAGCTCAATCTTCGGGGGCCTACAACCTGGTGCAGATGCGAGAGGGGGACGAATGGAAGACGGCATTTGGCACCCGATACGGCCATTTTGAGTACACTGTGATGCCGTTTGGGTTGACCAATGCCCCCATAGTCTTCCAGCACTTGATGAATGATGTGTTTCGGGATATGTTAGATCGGTTCGTGGTGGCGTACCTGGAGGATATTCTGATCTTTTCCGGGTCCAGGGACAGCCAGCTTCAACACGTTCATCTGATCTTGCAATGCCTTTGGGAGCACCAACTTTATGTGAAGCTGGAGAAATGTCTCTTCTTCCAGACTTCCATAGAGTTCCTTGGGCACATCATCTCTCCTGAAGGCATCGCCATGGACCTGTGCAAGGTGGAGGCCTTATGTAGTTGGAAATCCCCTCGTGGCATGAAGGATGTTCAACACCTATTGGGGTTCGCTAATTATTACCGGATCTTCATACCGGGTTTTGCCAAGCTGACAGGTCCAATAACCCAGCTCCTTCAAAAGAAGGTCCCGTTCCAGTGCCCCCCCCCCCCGCAGCAACAGGCTTTTGCAGCCCTCAAGAATGCCTTCATCGCAAGACCCATCCTGAGGCACCCTGATCTGCATCATCCTTTTGTGGTGGAGACGGACGCATCCAACGTGGCTATTGGGGCAGTGCTGTTGAAAGCCCCGGTGGATAGTCCCACTCTTTTTCCCTGCGCTTATTATTCCCGAAGACTCACTCCTTCCGAACGCAACTACGCCATCTGGGAAAAAGAGTTACTGGCTATCAAGGCTGCGTTTGAGGCTTGGCGACATCATCTCGAGGGGGCCCGACACAAGGTGGAGGTCCGGACGGACCATCAGAATTTAGAACACTTGTCAACGGCAAGAAAGTTGAACCAGCAGCAGATCTGGTGGTTGTTGTTTTTTGCCCGGTTCAACTTTTTTGTGACCTATATCCCCAGTGGTCACAATCAGAGGGCAGATGCCCTGTCCCGCAAACCTGAGTATCTTTACTCCGAGGATCCCCTCCCTCTGCGGACAGTGCTGCCAGCAGAATCCTTGGCCACAGTCCAGGAACCGGTGGACTTGCGGACTCAGGTGCGAGAGGCGCAGCACCTAGACATTTGGTCGCAGCAGAGGATGGGAGAGATTGGACCCGAATCCCCATGGACTTTGGAGGAGGGTTTACTCAAGCATCGGGGCCAGTTGTACTTACCCACGGGGTCTCTTCGAGCCCTTATTATGACTCAGTGTCACAACAACCCTGCAGCCAGCCATTTTGATTTTTTTAAGACTCTCCATCTTGTAATGCAGACTTTTTGGTGGCCTCGAGTACGGCGTGATGTCCACGCCTGTGTCACGTCCTGTGTACCATGCAGGCAAGCGAAAACCGCAACGGGTGCGCCTCCTGGTCTGCTCCAACCTCTGCCGACTCCAGAAAGACCATGGGGAGCGATTTCCATGGACTTCTTGACTCATTTACCACTGTCCTCTGGATTTACAACTGTGCTGGTGGTGGTCGACATATTGACAAAAATGGCCCATTTCATTCCGTGTCATAAATTGCCAACGGCCCGTACAACTGCCCGTTTGTTCTTGTTTTTTGTCTCCATGGTTTGCCAGACCAGGGTAGTTTCTGATCGCAGTGTACAATTTACAGCCCAATTTTGGAAAAGCCTGATGACCGCATTATAGGTGCAGGTGTGCTTGTCATCGGCGCACCATCCAGAGACTGATGGGGGGACGGAGAAGGTCATTGGCATTCTCGAGCAATACTTGCGTTGTTTTGTAAACCAACGGCAGAACAATTGGGCTGATTATCTCCCCCTGGTGGAGTTTGCATTCAACAACTGCCAGCACACCTCCACCCAAATGACACCATTTTATGCTAATGTGGGGTACCATCCGCAGTTCTTCCCTTTGACACTATTAGATTCCCCTGTTACTGAGACCCGAGAATTCCTTTCGGAACTTCACTCAGTTCAGTAGTTAGTTCGGCAGCAACTGATACAGGCCAAGGAAGATTACAAGTGGTGCGCAGATCGCTCTCGACGGGCAACGCCTCCACTGGCTGTAGGAGACCGTGTGTGGTTATCCACAAAACATCTTCAGGTCGACTGCCCGATAAAGAAGCTGGACCATCAGTTCACCAGCCTATTTCCCATCGAGGCGGTCATCAACCCCGTAGCCTATTGACTGACTCTACCACGCTCCATGCGAATTCATCCAGTCTTCCACTGTCTTCCTTTCCAGTCTTCCTTTTGGTCCCTGACGCCCCTTCGTGTTATCTCCGATGTCCTACAGCCGTTGATCTACCAACTGTGCCCGGGGAAGATGGCGTAGTAGAAGGCAAGGTGGCCAGCATTAGGGATTCCCGCTGGCTGAAAGGGCGGTCCCAGTATTTGACCGAGAGGCAGGGGGATGGGCCAGAGGCCCTCTCCTGGGTTGATGCTTCCACAATCCACACCCCGGACCTTATACGGATGTTCCATGACCATTTCCCCTCGCGACCACATCCTGACCATCAGACTCGGGGGAAGAGCCCTGCGGTGGAGGATAGTGTTGTGGCCCTGATTCGTGAGTCTATGCTGTCAGAAGAAGAAGACCTGGAAGATGAGGAGGAGGAACTGGGAATGCCTTCCTCCCCAGGACCTTCCTCCCTGATAATGCCTCAGGTTCCATCAGACAACTGAGAGGAACAGCCTGAGATTAATCAGGAGGAAGGCATATCGGAGCAGCCCCTGACAGGGAGTCAAGAGGAAGAACGTTGGCTCGATCCTAGGCAGCATCGTAAGGAGAAACGTGCGCAGCAACGCAGGAGGCGTGGGGGGGTCAGAGAGTGAGCTGAGTCATTGAGCCACACCCCACAGGGGATAAAAGTGGGTGTGTTTTCTCCTGAAACTTTGTACGGGACAAAGTTTAACCTTACTTCAGATTTTCTTCTTGAGTGACTATTTTTGTGGACTGCCTTGTGATTTTCTGTGAGCAAAACTTTATCAGTTTGGACTTGCCAGGCAGGACATGCTAAGAATATTATCAGTTCCAAAGAATTAACTCTTTGGAAAAGAGTAAGAATTAAGAATTCTTACAAAGAATTAAGAAGAACAAAGAATTAAGTCCGAGCCAGCTTGTCTGCCTGTGTTGGTGTGAGTTTGTCGAGACAGAACATATATATATAAACAAAAAGAAAGAAACCGTTAGAGTATTTATAAGAAGGGTTAAATTACTAACCGTAGCTGCATTGCCCATGCAAATAAAACTAACTACAGAGGAAGGGGGGAATTTTTTTTTGCAGGTAACGGACACTTTTCCTTGGTGGGTTTTCCACCCTAGATGCTTCTCTTGCACCGTCTCCCCACCCCCTATGACAGGCAGGTAGACTGGCCTTGAAGGAGAGGCTCTGCACCCAACGAGGACCCAAACTCAGCTCTTGTTTAGCTTTAATTCCTTGGCTGCATCGGGAAAGCAATTAAGAGTCACTCTGTGCTTCCACCCTAGCTGAGCAGTTGCTCCCTGCCTACTCACACATGGTACAAGGTGGTGGGTGGATTACTGGGGGGGGGGGGTGGAGAGGAAAACAGGGCTGGCACTGATATTTGCCCCCCCCCCACACACCTTCTTCCAAGGAACAGTTCCATCTCCACCTCTGCTCCTGTTATTTTGAGAATTGCAGATATTTTGCAGAGGACGAGAGAGTGAAAGAGGGCCAGATAAGAGGTCGTCTTTCAAGTCAGCCCTTTCCCCAAACTCTGGAATTAGACGCCTTTTAAATATGGATTTGCAGCTGCAAAGATCTGGGGCCAGGTCGGAGCCCTTCTGGTAGCCGAGGAGGAGGGAAAAAACGCAGGGACTAAGCAGGTGTTCTGTTGTTTCCTCAAAGCTTTAGCAGCTCTGTGATTATTAGCGAAATAGAACTTCCCTGGACAGGGGAAGGCTACCTTAAAGGCCAGGATTTTGGAAATTTCAATTCCATTTTGGGAGGCGTGAGCCTGATAGCGTGGTCTCGGCGGCTGAGCTTGTCGTCTTCAGATAAGAAAAATACAAGTCCAGAAAGAAACTGGATTTTATTCCAGATATCAATGGACAAGTGTCACTCAATCTCCCATCTACTGAGTCTGAGGCCAAATTTCCCACATCGCAGTGCTGCCCTCTGGTGGCCACCCAGAGATTTGCACTTCTATTTTAAAGAAAGGATATAAAACTGCTTTTTGCATTTCCAAGAATGAGAATGCAATGAAGTTATAGCCGACATCTTGTCTGCAGGCTGGGTGTTTTCCCAGAGGAAACATCTGATTTTTAGAAACTAGGGTCCATGGCTTGCCTTCTCCCTAATCTTTCCCACCAAACTTGGTGGTGCTCTTGGCCAGCTTCTTCCAGAACAGATGCAAACCTCTTTCTTTCTTTCTTTAGCACACCTGAGATGTGCTTAATTTTTGCAGGGGGCCACAGCTGGCAGCCTCCACACCCAGGTTGGGAAGACGCTGATCGCTCTGTGTCTTTAGCATCAGAGGGTGGGCTGGGCCTGTCTTTAAATGGAGGCTTTTAAATCAGATTAAGTTGGAAGGGACCTTGGAGGTCATCTAGTCCAAACGCCACCAAACTGTTCTATCAGGAGACTCTACACCATTCCTGACAGATGACAATCCAATCTCTTCTTGAAAGCCTCCAGGGATGAAGCTCCCACAACTTCCAAAGGCAACTTCTGTTCCACGGGTTGGTTGCTCTCACTGTCAGAAAGTTTCTCCTTATTCCCAGGTTGTTCAGATTCCATCCATTATTCCTTGTCTGGCCTTCAGGGACCTTGGAAAATAGCTTGACCCCTTCCTTTTTGTGGCAGCCCCTCAAATATTGGAATATTGCTATAATTACTCCCTTGGTCCTTCTCTTCCCTAGACTAACCAGGCCTGGTTCCTGCAACCGTTCTTCATGTGTTTTAGCCTCCAGTCCCCTCATCATCCTGCTTGCTCTTCTCTGCACTCGTTCCAGAGTCTCGACACGAAGCAGAGACTGGTTACAGGGAGCCTCCCACTCTCTGATGCATTGCATTGCATTAATAGAAGGGGAAAGTCATCCCCAGAACATGGACTCACACAGAATCCAGCAGCTTTCTACGGATGCAGTAAAAAGTGGTTGCCCAAACTGTTGAACTTGGGAAGAAAACAACCGTTTTCCAAATTAATACAACCCCGCCCCCGCTTTAAGAAAAGTTTTCATTTGCAACCTTTGTTAAAGTTGCACGAACATTTCATTTTTAATTTCCCTCCTTTTTTTGTCCAATGCATGAGAAACTGCTTTTGGGTGTCTGTTTTTCTTAAAACGAGGAGAAAACCTTGATTAAATGCTCATTTAATCGGACTTGGGTGTCTTGGTTACAGTGTGCCCTTTGAGCAGCTTGCTCTGCTAAAAATCCAAAATGCACCATTAGAGAAATTTGAAAGCTCGCTGAAAACAGGGCAGAGAAACACACACACGCACACCTATTGGGTAGCTGGGAGAAAAACCTTTTTGGAGGCTGAGGGACAGACACGGGCCCAGAGTTCATCTAATTTTCAGATGGATGCAGTGCTAAACGGTATCCATGTCAAGCAAGTGAAGGAAGATTTGGGACATATTGCTATCTCTCTGAGCATGCGCAGAGTTAAATCATCCCTCTGGAGCAGTGGTCACCAACCAGAGGGCCGGGGACCACTGGTGGTCCGTGAGAAAATTTTGGTGGTCCGCAGAGAAGTGTCACCCCCCCAAAGCAATTAATCCAGGCTGCGTGGGAACACAAGGCTGCACCGCCCACATGGCCCGCAGGAACACAAGGCTTGCGTCACTTGCATTGTGAACAACAGGAGGTAATGAGGGGAGGGGGAAAGGGGGGAGGGGAAACTTGCCCCACTCGCCCCATGCACCTGGCCTGGCCACCGGGCTGCTTCTTTCCGCTTCTTTCTTCTTCTGCTTTTGGCTGCACGCAAGGAAAGCAGCCAAAGTCTTTCTTTCTCTCCCCCAAACTCCAACAGAAATGAGTCTTTGGGACCCTGCAAGGCCTCCTGCTCCAAGAGGCTGCGCCAGAAGAGACTCATTTCTGGCGGAGTTTGGGGGAGAGAAAGAAAGACTTCTGCGGCTTCTGCTGTTTTCCTTGCATGAATCCAAAAGTCTCTCCCCACCCCCACCCCTGAGAACAGAGCTGGAGATGGTATCCTGCGATCCCAAATAAAGAACAATTGATCAGTAGGAAAATGGGGTGGGGAATTTTCCTGCAGACTCTTTTGGGGGGGATTTTCCCAGGGTTTCTGGTCTGTGGGATTTAAAATGAGTTTGGTGGTCCCTGAGGTCCAAAAAGTTGGCGACCCCTGCTCTGGAGCAATCACAGGGTGTGTAAATTCCCCAGGACAAAGGTCATCATGACAGCATCGCATTTCCCCTCCCGGGAATCAACACCGTTCTAGAACCGCTGCTGGGTTTACCTGCTGAGTTTGTTCGCTGAGGGGCTTGTTGTTGGTGAGAGACGCCACTTGGAGGGCCTGTTTCCGCGCAGCCAGCAGGATCCGACAGTAGGTGAACAAGATGGCCACCGAGGGGAGGAAGAAGGTCAGGCCGGAGGCAATGAGGGCGTAAGGCAAGCTGACCAGCAGGCGGCACTGCTCCCCTTCCGGCTGCAGGGTGGCGTTGAGCGGACGGCGGTCGAACTCCATCTTGTGCCAGCCCATCTTGATGGGCAGGAAAGACACCAAGGCAGCCAGTGTCCAGGTGGCCAGAATGAGCCAGAAGGCCCGGCCGGAGGTCATCCTCAGCTTGTACTTGAGCGGGGAGATGATGAGCAGGTAGCGGTCCAGGCTGATGACGCACAGGTTGAGGATGGAGGCGCTGGTGCACATGACGTCGAAGGAGAACCAGACAGAGCAGAAGGCGCCGTCCAGCACCCAGCGCCCATAGAGCTGGTTCAGCATGGCCGGCGGCATGACCACCAGGCCCACCATCAGGTCGGAGAGGAAGAGGGAGACCAGGAAGAAGTTGGACGTGTTACGCAGGAAGCGCTGGCTGAAGATGAGGAGGATGAGGGTGACGTTGCCCACCATGGTCAGGAGGATGACGAAGCAGAGGAACGCGGCTGTCCAGGCACTGCCACGCAGCCCGGGCACCTGCCCGATCAGGCTGGCATTGAGGCTGCGCAGCTGACCATCCATGGGCGGGAGTGCCACCCTTGGCATAGGGAAGACTGGACGGCAGGCTAAGTGGTCGCTCTCTCTCTCTCTCTCTCTCTCTTTCACCTCTCTTTTTCTTTCTCTTTTTTCTCCTACTCCTTTTCTCTCTTTCTTTTTCTCTTTTCTCTCTTTCTCTCTCTTCTCTCTCTCTTTTTCTTCTCTCTTTCACACTCTTTTTTTCTCTCTCGCTCTTTCTCACTTTTTCTTTCTCTCTCTCCCCTCTCTCCCCCTTTCTCTCCCCCTCTCACGCACTTTCTCTCATTCTCTCTCTCTCTTCCTCTCTCTCTCTTTCTTTCTCTTGCTCTTTTCTCTCTCTCCCCTCTCTCTCTTTCTCTCTCTCCCCTTTCTCTCCCCCTCTCACTCACTCTCTCTCATTCTCTCTCTCTTTCTCTTCCTCTCTTTTTCTCTTTCTCTCGCTTTTCTCTCTCTCCCCTCTTTCTCTCTTCTCTCTCCCCCCTTTCTCTCCCCCTCTCACTCACTCTCTCTCATTCTCTCTCTCTTTCTCTTCCTCTCTCTCTTTCTCTGCTTTTCTCTCTCTCCCCTCTTTCTTTCTTTCTCTCCCCCTCTCACCTCTCTCATTCTCTCTCTCTTTCTCTTTCTTTTCTTTTTCTCTTTCTTTCTCTCTCTCACACACTCTCTTTCTCTCGCTTTTTCTTTCTCTCACTCTTTTTCTTTCTCTCTTTCTCTCTCTTTCAATCCTTTTTTCTCTCTCTCTCTCTCTCCTACCCCCCTCTTTCTCTTACTCTCGCTCTTCCTTGCTAGGAATCTGGGGATCCCCCTCCCCGCACTCTTCAGTCGTTGGAGGATCCCTGCCGGCTGCCCTGACCCTCCTCCTGGCCGGCTGGCAGCCCTTCCGCATCCCCTACCTGTAGAGTAGTCAGGTTCTCTTGAAGGGGGTTTAAAAAACGAGGAGAAAGCAAAGCAGCCGCCGTGAGCCTCCTCTGCCTGCCCCGCTTGCCTTGCCAGGCTGGCGGACGGTTGGCGTCGCCAGCGCCTCTCCCCTTCCCGTTCTGGAGGAGCACCGAGAGCTCCCTGGAGACGCAGAGCAGGGATCTTTCTCGGTTGGCGGTGGAGAGCCAAGCAGCTGGCGTGCTGGCGAAGGAAGGAGAGTCAATCTGGACCTTTCAGCTGACTGCCGCTCCCTCTTTCTCTTGGGAACAGTTTGGGAGGGCGAAAACGCTGGGGGTGGGTGGGTGGGTGGAGGCTGGGAATGCTCTGGAGGAGTCAAATTGGGGTCGTTCAGGAAGGCCAGCTGGGGAGTGGGGGCAAAGGGATCTGGAGAGCAGGGAGCGCGCCAGGCAAATCACGGGAACAAAAATTAAAAAGTAAGAAATAGCGGGGGCTAGGTCAGGCTTTTTATTAGATCCTTGGGGTGCCAACATCTCCCAGGCCACCTCAAGTGGACGGTTGTAGGTTTTCTAAAGGATGGAAGAATTCAGGGGTGACATGATCACAGTCTTCCGATATCTCGGGGGCTGCCCCAAAGAAGAGGAGGGTCAACTTATTCTCCTAAACCCCCGAAGGCCGGACAAGAAACGATGGATGGAAACTAATCTAGGAGAGAATGCAACCTGGAATTTAGGAGAAACTTCCTAAGAGGGAGGACAATTCACCAGTGGAACGGCTTCCCACCAGAATTCATGGGTTCTCCATCACTGGAGGTCTTTAAGAAGAGACTGGACAGCCACTTGTCTGAAATGGTAGTCTCCAGCTTCAGCAGGGGGCTGGACTAGAAGACCTCCAAGGTTCCTTCCAGTTTCTATTCTATTCTATTCTATTCTATTCTATTCTACTCTATTCTACTCTACTCTATTCTATTATTTCTACTCTATTCTATTGCATTCTTTCATTACTCTATTCTATTCCATACTGTATTCTATTCTAATTTTCTATTTGTTATTCCATTCTCATTATCTCTATTCTATTCCATTCTATTCTACTCTAATTCTTCTGTTTTACCTATTCTATATCTGCATTCTAATTCTATTCTATTCTATTCTATTCTCTATTCTATTCTACATTCTAATTCTATTCTATTCTATTCTATTATTTATATTCTATTCTATTCCTATTCTTTCATTACTCTATTCCATTCCATACTGTATTCTATTCTATTTTCTATTTGTTATTCCATTCCATTCCTATTTTCTATTCTATTCTATTGTTTATACCTATTCTATTATCTTTCTTCTATTCTATTCTATTCTATTCTATTCTATTCTATTCTATTCTATTCTATTCTATTCTATTCTACTCTACTCTACTCTACTCTACTCTACTCTATATTCTCTTCAATCCCCTAAATTCAAGACAACGAAATTGTGTATTTTTGAGAGCTACCACGTCAAAGAGAACGAAAACCATATTTCCCTTCCTGCTGTTGAACGTGTGGGCATGAGATGTGCTGAAGTCGAGATGCTTCATCCGATGATCGTTTACCTGTGAGTAATTACGGGCTGCCTGGGCGCATTGCACTAGCCACAGCCTGGGATCCATCCAGCCCCTCGCTCCCCATTTGGCACTTTGCCTGGGATTCCTCCTCCTCACCAGCCCCCTGCGCTTTCTTTCCAAGTACAGGTAGTCCTCTAATTACAACGGCTCATCTAGTGACTTGTGGCCGTTTTCACACTTACGACCCTCGCAGTGTTCCCCATGGTCACCTGATCAAAATTCAGGCGCTTGGCAACCATCTCATAGTTATGACGGTCTTAAGCGTTCGCGGCGGTCATGCAGTCCCGTTTTGCGACCTTGTGACAGGCAAAATCCACCGGGGGGGGAGGGGGAGAGCCAGATTCAGCTCATCACCGTGCGACTTAACAATGGCAGTGGTTCACTTAACAACGGGGCGGTAGAAAGTTTGTGAAATGGGGCAAAATTCGCTTCTTGACAATTCTCTCGCTTCGCAGCACCAAAGGTTGGGCTCAGTGGTGCAGGGGTGGGATTCCAATTTTTTTTTACTACCGGTTCAGTGGGCGGGGCTTGGTGGGCGGGGCTTGGTGGGCGTGGCAGGGGAAGGTTACTGCAACATCCCCCTTCCCTCCCCTCCCCACTAACCTGCTTTCCAGCTCTGTTCTCCTGGGCAGGATCAGCTGGGACTCAGGGGGAGGCAGAGAATAGATGGGGTTGGCGGGGCCAGTCAGAGGCGGTATTGGGACGGTTCTCCCAACGACTCAAACTTTCTACTATTGATTCTCCAGAATTGGTCGGAACCAGCTGAAGACCACCGCTGCAGTGGTGGTCGTAAGTCGGGGGTGGCCTGTACAGACTGGAACCCAAGCTCTTCCATCAGCGGCTTTGCATCAGCTGGCGAGACCCTGGATGGACAGCTAGCAAGCCAACCGATGGCTGATTTGGAGACAATTCACAGGCAAGCATTGCTTATTTAACAAGGTGTTTAACCAGCAGGGTGTAACCTACAGAGATGTTTTTTTCCCCCACCCACACAAATGTCTCAAAAATAGTCCTTTTTTCCCCCAGGACCCAATTATCTCAGCAGTTTTGGATGGATTTCTGCACCTCTGCAGACGGCTGGACAAAGAGCAGGCGGGTCCTTAGACACGTGTAGCATTTTGGTACCTACTAAGAGACAAAGGGGTGCACAGTGGCTAAGACGCTGAGCTTGTCAATCAGAAAGGGTTCTGCAGTTCGAATCCCCAGCGCCACATAACGGAGTGAGCTCCCATTACTTATCCCAGCTTCTGCCAATCTAGCAGTTCGAAAACACGTAAAAAATGCAAGCAGGAAAATAGGGACCCCTTTGGTGGGAAGGGAACAATGTTCGGTGCATCTTCAGCATTTAGTCCTTCCGGCCACATGACCACGGAGACATCTTCGGACAGCGCTGGCTCTTCTTGGGCTTTGTGACAGAGAGGAGCACCATCCCGCAGAGCCGGAAATGTCTAGCACGGATGTGCGAGGGGAACCTTTTAACTTAAGAGAAAGAGGGAGAAATGCATGTCGCACACTGCAATTTCCCTCTTTTCCATATTCTGGGAGAGTTGGAGATTTATTTTTTTTTAAACTATGGTTTTTGACTTTAAAGTGCATTCAACCGATTTTAATCCATGTGGGCCTTTGCGAACGGTGTCCTGGCACTGGCCATTTTCAGTTAGTGTGAAATGTAGCAAATTTGGGAAATTGGAAACCTCGGTGTTTAGGTGGGAGTTCTTTCTGGCTTTCTTGGTTCACGAGCGAGAAGGGGGGTGGGGGCTGTTTGTGGATGGCCCCGTGTGAGCTCCGTGGTCAAGTTTGAAGACAAAAACGTCGAGAGAGAAACGACAACCTTTTCGGACACCACACAGAGTCCCAGATTTGTTCGGAAGCAATGCCAACGGGCTGCTGCAGAAGGATTTAATTCTTCAGTCTTGCTTTGGCTCGTTTGGTTCAAAATGGCCCAAATTTGAAATCCCCATCCCTCCCTCCCTCCCTCCCTCCCTTCCTTCCTTCCTTCCTTCCTCCCTTCCTTCCCCCTTGTTTTCCAAAAGTCACAGATGTTCCCCATGCCTTTGTTGTCTTGCTAAAGTGCTACTTGGAAGGAAAGACTGATCTGGAACACAAGAGATGGAAGGAAACCACAGGGACTGTTGGCTTCTAAAACATGGCTGGGCTTTAGCGGATGCAAGCAACGACCAACCCCAACAGTTCCTCCAAAGAAACCCCCGTACCCCACAGCCCCGTCCCCCTAAAACTTGTGATAAGGTGTGAGAATGTGGAGAGTCTGTCTCCAAATGGCGTCCGAGCAAGGAAGACCAAAGGCCCAGCTGCAGAGGAAATAAATCCCCGTTTTTCTCCGCCTCTTTCCCACAAACATGACTAGATTTATGGCAGAGAGGGGGCCATTCTCAAGAGACCGCTCTCCAGAGAGAGAAGAGAGCCATCTGAACAAACTCTTTCTCGAGCAGCTTCTGTGTGCGTTGTACGGATCGTGTCCCGGCGACGGGAGTTGGCATTCAACCTCCTCTTGATTGAGGAAAAAAGGGGAGAAATTATTTGGGCGCCACGAGCTCGGGGCCAAAAGCGCAAGTCAATCGAGTTGGATAGCATCCTCCAGAAGCTCCGGACTACAACTCCCATCCCAGAGCCTCTGGCCAACAGCCCTTCCTGGATGCTGTGATGGAAACCGAGGTCCGGTACCCCCGAGGACCACAAATCTGGTTTGGAGGTTGCCTTTCCAAAATACATTCAAGATCTTCCATGTTACCGGAAGCCATGAAGGAAGCTTCAGAGCCAAGATTGTTCAGGTAGGATTTCAACAGGGGTTACGGCAGTTTCTCTTCACCCTCTTTGCCCACAGAGTCCACAGAGAAGAAAGTTTAAACTCTGTTCTGGTCAAAGTTCATAATACTGCTGAACAAGGTTTCTCCTCAGTCTGGCACACACACATATATATATGTATATTTACACACACACAGTCCCTTCCCATGTTCCTAAGTGGCACGCCGAGGGACATGGCAAGAAAGCCCGCCTCCTGCCCAGTTGTGGGCAATGATCTCAAAAGCCAAGGGCCGGGGAGATGCCTTCCCTTCCTGTTGGCCACCTTCCACTTCACCACCCCCAAATCTGAAACTGGCAGAATCTTCCACCGGGGAATTACAAAAACGGTTCCCTTCACCAGCTGGCGATGGTGACGCCATCTTGGCAGGAAAAGGGGCTTTGGGCTCTCTTTTCTTCTTCGTCCTTCCGATTCCCAAATCCAGACAGGCGTCCCCACCCACAGCAAGCCCCCACCCCCTGGATTCTGTGCCTCAGTTTCCCCACTTTCGCCCACCGGAACAGGGAGGGAGAGGAAAGAGAAAGAGAAGAGAGAAGCGGGGAGAGCAACGGAGGAGTTTGGGGGGGCTTCGGGCGGGAGTTCAGTCATACTCCGGGCGGGCGTGGAGCTTGGCAGCCTCGCCTGCAGGGAGGTGGATGAAGGGGCCGTCGGGATGGGGGCGTTCTTCGAGGTTCAGGTACTCCGGCTGGCCTAACTCGCACGCTTGGCAGCTGCAGTGCAAGATTTTTTCCACCAGTTTGTCCACACGGGAGCTGTATTCGTTGTGGGGACAGTCCAGCGAGACCTGGAAAAAAAGAGGAGGCAGGATGAGGAGGTGTGTAGCAGGCCCCCAAATTCTTAGGAATGGGCTCGGAAGGAAGAAGCCCCCTTCCTCTCCTAGGAGGTGCCCCAAACCTGACTTTAAAATCACCCAATTCTCTACAAAATGTGGGTTGTTTTGTTTGCTTCTGCTTAGTCTACTCTAGCTGGGATTTTCCTACGCCCCTTAGCGCGCCTGACCACCCTCTCTCTCCGCGTCCCTATCAGTGGTGGGATTCAAATTTTTTTATTGCCAATTCAGTGGGCGTGGCTTGGTGGGCGTGGCAGGGGAAGGATACTGCAAAATCTCCCATTTCCCTCCCCACCCCACTAACCTGCTTTCCAGCTCCGTTCTCCTGGGCAGGGCAACCCAAGGAGACCCAGCCGTTCAGCTGGGACTCAATGGGAGGCGGAGAATAGAGGGGGTCGGCGGGGCCAGTCGGAGGTGGTTCTTTTGCCGGTTCTCTGGGCTACTCAAAATTTCCGCTACCGGTTCTGGAGAACCGGTCAGAACCGGCTGAATATCCACCTCTGATCCATAAAGGGAAGGACTGTGTTGCTGCAAATGGGCACCCCGCGTGCAATCCACACCCTTATCCCAGGGCAAAGCGCAGAGACTCACGATATCCCACTGGATGTTTGAGGGCATGCAGGAGTCGCAATGCACCAGGGACTCCGTCGACCGCGGCAAAGTGTTGGGGACGCTGTAGCTGAAGCACTGGCCCATGCAGGCTCTGGGAGAGGAGGAAGAAGGAATTAGGGCAGCGGTTCCCAAATTTTTTCAGTCCACCGCCCCCTTGGAGCTACAAACTCATTCCTCGGTGCCGCCCACCCAGGGGCAAGATTCAAATTTCTGTGGGCGTGGCCTAATTCGGGGGCGTGGCTTGCTGGTCACGTGACTTGGTGGGCATGGCTTGCTGGTCATGTGACTTGGTAGGCGTGGCTTGAGGGGCGTGGCTTGCTGGTCACATGACCGGGTAGGTGTGATTTGGTAGTCATGTGACTGGGTGGGCGTGGCCAGGTAACTGGCCAACCAAATACAAGTGGTCCTCACTTAATGGCCAGTTGTTTAGCAAGTGTTCTAATTTATGACTGGCCTCCCCAGAGCTACTTGACCTGTTTTTGGAGTTTTGACAGCCACGCGCACACACACACACACACACACACACCCTTCAAATCCTGCTGGAGCAGGTCATTGCACTAGAAACGGCAAAGCATCTCTGATTAGAGTCCAGTAGTGAATAGAATCTAATCAGAGATGCTTTGCCGATTCTTGTTGATTTGTTTTATTTGTATTTCTTTATTTTATGTTGCTGAATTGCATTGATATGTGTGTCCCTTCTTGTGCCCAGCCCAGAAGCTGTTGTGATTCTTTGCAGCAAAAACTACCGACCTCTGGCTTTGCTCTACGTTTCAAACATGCTGCCATTGCTGCGTTAGGGTTATGTTTTGGTGGAACTCGGTGTCCTGGGTCTGCCTGATGCCCACAGGGGGCCCCATTTGGAGGGGAAAGTTTGGCACAGAAGGAAGAGCTCCAACTCTTCGGCTTTTTAAAAGATTCCCGGCACCACCAGACCCCCAGCACGGGTGGGCTAATGTGGGCATCCTTCCCAAGGAAAGCCAACAGCAACAGGAATTGCTGTCCAAATTTGCATAGAATAACAGAGTTGGAAGGGACCTTGTAGGTCATCTAGTCCAACCCCCCTGCCCAAGCAGGAGACCGTACACCTCTGATGGTGAACTTATGGCACGCATGCCACAGGTGGCATGCAGATCTATTTGTGTGGGCAGCTGATTTTCAGGCCTTTTCGGCCTTCCTGTGAAACACGCCCATTTTTCGTCCTGCAGAGGCTGCAGAGGTTTCCTTCAAGCCTCTGAGAGGCCGAAAAAGGCCTCAAATGGACCCAAAATCAGCTGGGAGGTGCAGTGCAGATAATGGGGCGGTGGGGGGATCAGGCATGCATGTGCAGGGGGCGTGGGACGGCTGTGCTGTTCTGAGTGCTGGTGCGCAAGCATGCAAGCACACAATTTTTGGCACAGGAGCCCCCAAAAGTTAGCCACCACTGCCCTATAACATGTTTACAATTATAAGTATGCTAGTACAATTAATACGATCCTAAATAAGCTAATATAATTACAAATACTGTTATAATTATTACATGCATTATTATCACTATCAGTCCACCTGTTGTTTTCTTCCTTTGTAAATGGAAGTGCCTTCACAATACGCTGCTTTCAAAGTATTTATTGATATATAAATAATTAAAAAAAAACTTGACTTCAAAAGAGAAAAGACGGTGGAATCAGGAGGCTGAGAGTGGAGGGGCCATACCTGTTCTGGATGGATTTAGAATTGCATCCGGTGTGTCCGATAATCTGGGTGATGTTCTTGGCCTCGCACCAGGCGTTCTTGTCCGGAAACAGGGCGAGTTTGTTAATGTGAGACGGGGCAGATAAACTCAGGCAGGGGAGGAACGCGCTCAGCAGAAGCCTCAGCATCCTGGCTTGCCTGGAAGTGGGTTCAAAAGAAGCTTTTTTAAATGGTCGGAAAAGAACATTTTCCCCCCTCCCCTCTGTTCCTCTCTCAAAGTTCCCAGGCTATACATTTCTGACTCTGCGTAGGACTTAACGGCCACCAGTCAGCCCAACATTTCCGTTGCTGAGCGAGACGGTGGCTACGTGAGTTGTGTGCCCCGTTTTAAGACCTTCTGTGCCACCGTTGTTAAGCGAATCACCGCATTTGTTAAGCTAGTAATCAGATTCAAGAAGAGATTGGACTGCCACCTGACAGGAAGGGTGTAGGGTCTCTCCTGCTTGGGTGGGGTGGGGTGGGGGGGTTGGACTAGATGACCTCCAAGACCCCCTTCCAACTCTGTTAAAATCTGTAATCAGGTTGTTAAAGGAATCTGACTTCCCCATTGACTTCTGCCTGCCAGAAGGTCCCCAAAGGAGATCACGTGACCCCCGGGGAATGCTGCGACCGTCATAAATACGAATCAGTTGCCCGAGCATCCAAATTTTGACCACGTGACCTTTGAGAATGCTGCAATGGTCATTAGTGTGAAAAACGGTCATAAGTCCGTTTTCTTGGGTCTGCTGTAACTTTCAACAGTCACTGAATGAATTGTTGTAAATCGAGGGCTATGTGTATACAAAAAATCCACCAAACCTCAAGACTATTCTATTTCTTTTTTAAAAAAATCCTTCCACATTTCTAAAGAGAGATTCTTCAGTCTCTTGTTGAGAACTGGAATTGTTTTTAAAAGAGAAAGAGAGATTGCAGTCCATAATGAGTTTGCATTTCTGCATCTGAAGACATTCTGCATAAATCAAACACTCTGCTAAGCAGCTTATCTAGGAGTAAAAATGCACTCTCCTAAAACAGTGTAAATAAAATAGATGCAATACACAAAAAATGACATTTTTAAAAAAATAAAAAATAAAGCAATAAGACTAATTTTTTAAAAAAATGGAAGGGTGTTCTATAGGTTTTCTTGAAGGCAGGTAGAATTTTAAAAGGAAGCCACAACAAACCGTTCCAGGAATGGGTTTAAACGAGCAGAAGTAAGTTGTGTGACTGAAATAGAATTTTATATTATAATTCAAAATTCTTATATAGCTAAGTGTGAGAAAAAGACTGCAATTTAGCATATGGGCCAGCAGGGGTCACTGCAAGGAAAGGCAAATGGATAAAATCTAGTTTTATGGATTATTATTTTTTTGCAAAGTTTGCTTTTAAAAAAGTAAAGATAAAGAAAACAAAAGTAAAAACTACAAATTCTGTGTTGTCTTCCTGGAAATATCCATGTTGTTTTCTCAGCAAAAATGTAGGTTAGGTTATTCCAAGAGGTCTCCAAACTTGGCAACTTTAAGACTTGTGGACTTCTTCGACTCCCAGAATTAAAGCTGCCAAATTTGAGGATCCCTGGGTTATTATTCTGTGAAATTTGACTTTCCAAACTACCAGATTTCCTGGTGGTGACTTGTCTAAGGAAAATCTCGGCCACGCCCTTTCCTTTAGCAACTTGTTCTGGGTCTGTGAACATTTTTCCGCTGAATGCTTCATCTCAAAAAGTCTGGGAAGTTGGTAAGTGGTGCAGGATTGCCCTACCTATTAGAGAGAAATTGGGCTTCGAAGCCAAAGATGTTATCTACATTTTATCCTTAGGCGGAGTTAAATATTTCCAAACTTTTTCACCGCCTCCTGCTATTATTTGACATTATTTCCATGATGAGCAATGTTCTGTTCATGACAATACTCCCACAAGTTTTGAAAAAGCCTTAAGCAAGATCGGTTTAAGTTGTCATTATTTGCCTGGGACAATTGCCCACAGAATGGGGTTGCTGATTGGATGCTATAAATATTTTCATATTTTCCTCTATATGGCTGCCATTTACAGATGTGAAGTCAAGCAAGATCCAGAACCAGACTAAATCCAGCAATCGATGTTTATCTGGAGAAGGAATTCCGAATTATTGTAGATATCCTAGGTGAGTTGGTAATTTATAATGCAGCTTGTGAAAACTGATGCATTTTAATAAAAGGAAATGCTCTAGCAAACTCCTTCTGGAGTGATGGTGGTGATCTAAAACTGAGCTGATTCTTAGTGGACTGATCTGGAAAAAAAATCTGGTTTGAATGGTGGATCACAAGGAAATGGGCAAAGATTTGGGGTAGAATAGTGCTTTGCAGGAAGCATCCCTGGAGGAGGATTGAATAAATGAAATTCAAGGGTGCAAAAAGTAAGATTCTACATTTAGGCAAGAAAACCAAAATGCCACAGGTACAGCCTAGGTGGTACCTCGCTCAATAGTAGTAACGGTGAGAGAGACCTTGGAGTCCTAGTGGACAACCACTTAAATCTGAGCCAGCCGTGTGCAGCAGCTGCCAAAAAAGCCAACGCGGTTCTAGGCTGCAGAAACAGAGGGATAGAATCAAGATCACATGAAGTGTTCCTAATAATATAACTTTATAAGGTAAGGCCGCCCTTGGAAGACTGAATTCAGTTTTGGTCGCCACAATGTAAAAAAGAGGTTGAGGCTCTAGAACGAGTGCAGAGGAGAGCAACAAAGAGGATTAGGAGGCTAAAACATATGAAGAATGGTTGGGTATGTCTAGTGATTAATGAAAAGAAGGACCAGGGCAGACAGGATAGCAGTCTTCCAACATCTCAGGGGCTGCCCCAAAGAAGAGGGAGTCAAGCTATTCTCCAGAGCACCTGAGAAGGCAGGACAAGAAGCAATAAATGGATGGAAACTAACCAGGGAGAGAAGCAACTCAGAACCAAGGAGGAATTTCCTGATAGTTAGAACAATTAACCAGTGGAACAACTTGCATCTAGAAGCTGTGAATGCTCCAACATTGGAAGTTTTTAAAATGATGTTGGATAACCCTTTGTCTGAAGTGGTGTAGGGTTTCCTGCCTAGGCAGGGGGTCGGACTAGAAGACCTCCAAGGTCCCTTCCAACTGTGTCTATTCTATTCTATTCTATTCTATTCTATTCTATTCTACTCTACTCTACTCTACTCTACTCTATTCTAAATGCTTTTAAGAAAAACTTGGGGATGTCTCTGTGAAGTCACCAGGAACTGAGCTTATCTCAAGGGAGGCTCTGATTTAATTTATGTAAAGAGAAAGAAAATTTGCCTCGTTATTAAAAAGAAAACCATAGGAAAACAAAGGCGCTCAACAGATCACGCTGGCTGGCGAATCAGTGTGATTTCAGGAAATCAGACAAGATGGCTTAACCAGAAGATGATTAACAGGTAGACAGACAGGCTCGTGCGCACGTATCTCTAAAGTCTTCCTTCGGATAATAACTCGCCTCTAATACATTGTGTAAGGCATGCATGCTGCAATTGTGATGGAATAAATGGAGTCCCCCCGTGGGGAACCCATTCAGCATATTTACATCTTTTTAATTTATTGCTCTGTCCTTCCTAGCCTCTTCCCCGAACATTTGGAAAAGACGTAATTCTGCTTTGGGAGTTGAGCAAGGTCTCTTTCTCTCTCTCTCTCTCTCTCTCTCTCCTCCTGAGGGTGGGGACAGAGGGCAGCCTGCCAAGCGAAACGAAATGAGGGCAAAGATTAAAGGTGCCAACAAGGGAAGTTAAAGTAGCACCGAACATTTCGTAGTGTAGATTGTATCCAGAATGCATGGAAGATTTTTGTAGGAGCATTTTGCTTTTTTTTTTTTGCGGGTGGGGGGAGGAAGTACAGCCGCACCAATTTGTAACTCGGTGAGAACTAATAATGATTCGCTCAACAACATATCAATTGTATTATTTGCACAAATCTTAAGTGTACAAAGCTAGAGAAGAACCAATCCCTTTCTTTCTTTCTTTCTTTCTTTCTTTCTTTCTTTCTTTCTTTCTTTCTTTCTTTCTTTCTTTTTCTTTCTTTCTGTCTCTCTTTCATTCTTTTTCTTTCTTTCTCTTTCTTTCTTTCTTTCTTTCTTTCTTTCTTTCTTTCTTTCTTTCTTTTTGTCTCTCATTCTTTTTCTTTCTTTCTCTTTCTGTCTTTCTTTTGTTCTTTCTCTCTCTCTCTCTTTCTTTCTTTCCTCCTCCTCCCTCTTTCTTTCTTTCTTTTTCTTTCTTTCATTCATTCCTCCTCCTCCCTCTTTCTTTCTTTCTTTCTTTCTTTCTTTCTTTCTTTCTTTTTCCTTCCTTCCTTCCTTCCTTCCTTCCTTCCTTCCTTCCTTCCTTCCTTCCTTCCTTCCTTCCTTCCTTCCTTGCTTTCTTGAGGAAAATAGCCACATCTTTGCAGAGATGCTGTTAGCATCAAGAGTTCAAATCGCTTTCCGTCTGGATATTGGAAGGTGCAATTGTCTCGCTTGGGCGCTGGGCAGAGGATGATGGTTTTGGATGCCATCAGAAAGAAGCAGGACTTTTTTCTTAAAATGGACCTTCATATTTTGCACTTCCCCAATCCTTGTTTTTTCCCCGATCCCAGAAGAAAACATTGCAGTGAACAGCCCAGCAGAGAAAAAAAGTTGGAAACTCTAGTTTCCAAACAGGAGGAATTTTTCCCCTCTTTTATTAGAAAAAGAAGACAAAAGACAGCAGGTGGGATCTGGCTAAACCGCTGGAAAGAGGATGGTGCAGCCTTTACTTCAAGAAAACCGAGCTAAAGAGGCATTCAAAGAAGAACTGGAAAGAGTTATGAATTTAAAAGCAGGGTCAATTCTCCTTAACTGACAAAACTTTACACAAATCTTCTGTCTTTGCAACAAAAACATAATTTCCATTTATCCCCAAATGAGTGATTTTTCCCACAGGAATAAAGATATTGCAGGACCCAATTTAGCAATTGCACTATTACATGAAAAAAAGCCAGGATGAAGGTAAAAAGACGGGAAGATATTTAACTCCGTTGGTTGGGGATGAGGAGGGGGCATTCATTTATGTATTTTCAGTATTTATTTATTTCTAGTATGCATGATCTGTTTTAAAGGGCTCTCTGTGGTGTGCAACATCTCATCACGCCGAGACAAAAAAAATCAGAGTTAAATCCTGACTGTACTTAAAAAAGCCACCAAAAAGCAAAGATAATCCTTCTTCCATCCTAAAAGGGGCAGCCCCATTAGCCAGGTGAATCCAAAACCACATGGGAATAAAAACAGTTTTAACCTGTTCACGGAATTGCAGGATTTTACTGCAGGAGCATGCCTGAAAGGATGTATTAGCTGGCTGACACGCAGGGGACATTAGATGTTAGGTCTGTTGGTCTGTGGCCAACAATGCTGAGGGATCGGGAAGGAAGCTTAGAAAAGGGTGTTTGGCTTGCTTTTAACTTGGTTTGCACATCCAGGAAAAAACTTAAGACCTTCACAAAACTCCATCGTGCGCGGATGACCCCCTTGCAATCATGGCTACTTCTGGAGAAAATGGTGATCCTGGTTTTCTCCCAAACCAGGATCACAAGGGTGTGGCAATCAAGGTTAGCTTCAAAAGGGAACCTTCCCAATTCTGTTATTCTGTGAATGTTAGGAATCCCACAAGCCCCCTTCGGGGCATGGAAGGAACCAAGCTAACCAGGTTTACCCCTCCCATTTTCCTATCCCACATCCTGGGAGCGGAGCATGGAGCATCCAATATTCCCACCAGCTTTCCTCTCTCAAGTCCTAACTTGGCCTGATCCGGTTTGGCTTCTCGAGGGAAGCAAGACGGGGCACGTTTTCGGATTGAAAAGCCCAAATCGTAAAGAGCGAAACCAGGGTTGTCCTCTTTAGTGGAAAAGCGAAAGGTCTCAGAGCTCGTTTTCACCCAGAAAAAAAAAATGGGGGCGATTAAAGAAATCAGAGGGGAAGAGAAAGAGCTTCTTGTAACTGAGGATGTCGTAGGTTTATTTTTTGGGGGGGAATACTTTTTAGAAGCCCCTTTCCCCCCCCTCAAAGCATTAAGAATCTGCTTAAAAGCTTCTGTTGTCCCTTTGAAGAATTTTTGTGTTCTCTTCTGAGTGTCTACTTTAAATCAAGTAGCGGCTTGATTTGAAGGGTTTTATCGCCCACATACAGAAGGACAAAAAAGAAAGTAGAACCTTCCTACCAGGGTAATCTTACCTCCCGTAAACAATTCACCACCCAATGCTGCAAAGTAAAAGGGGATGATAATGACAGGTTGGTTGCAAACCAAGGAGTGATTTTAAACGTGGTTCCCGTCCTGTTGTTTTTTTTTAAGCGACTTCACGGGTAGCTTCGTTCGCTTGGTTGGTCCAACTTGTCTTTTTCTCAAATTTAAGGGAAAAAAAAACCCCCCACCTCGTTGAAGCTGTCCTGTGACTGAGCATTATTTGATCTGATTTTTGCTAAGTGGATAATAACAGCCGCTGCACAGCATTTCCAGAGAGAGATCATATTTAACGGTGTAAATATCTACTAAAGCAAATTTGGTAGTCAAACTATTTAGAATCACCTTAAAACAATACAGAGGTTTTTTTACCCCTAAGGGAGCCCAAGGAAATGTCATTTTTAACAGAGGTAATAATAGGTTGTTGTTTTTTTAATCCCTTTGGGTAACCGCGGAATTGTTTCTTTAAATGCACACGATGTTTTAACTTCATTTTTTTTTAAACAGTACGAAGACAGCTTGTTCAAAGATAATGTTTTTCCCTCTGGTATTCAAAGTTAGGCCCAAATTAATGCGTTTCAGATCTCTCTTTTCCATTCTGAATCAGCGGTAAGAGAGAAAAGAGATAAAAGATTAGAAGATGTTCCTGAAAACATTTCCAGGCTGGGATTTTTCACTGATTTTTTTTTTCCTTCCTTTTTTGTCATTGAGCCGAGAAAGGATCGTGGAAAGACAGATGGAAATATTTTAATGGCTGAAAAACTGGTTCCCCCCAGCAGCACGTTTCTCATCTGTAACTAATTTATTTGCTAAGATTTCTCCTCTTTCAAGCCATCCATCAGAGGGGAGGATAAGAGGAAAGAGAGCGTGTGGGGGGGGGGGAGCATTTGAAAAATATCTGGACTTGATGAGTGGCAAAAAGATGCAGGTTTGCCCTCCTTTCACACAACAACCCCTCGGAAAAGGGGGGTGAAGAAGAATTATCTTGTAGACTAGCATCTTTGACCTTTGGCTGCCTGGCCAGGGGAAAATAATTTTCAAATTGCTAATGACAAACCCCCCTCCAAAAAAACACAATCTTTTGGAATTGTTGGTACATTTATAGCTGAAAGGGAAAAAAAGTACATTATTTCTTTGGAATGAATGCTTCTCGGTCCACCCAGGTGTGTCCATCTGCAAGTGCTCTTTACCTGCCTTTCTAGGTGAATTTCTGAAGATGACTTTGTTCCCGTGATTGACACCCCAAATAAACACACCCACCTTCCAGGGGAAAACAAGGTGTGCGAATGTTTACAAGTGAAAAAGTGGGGAGAAAAACTTCCAACCCGTTTTTTTCAGTGATGGTGATCTCCATTGTGTAGAAAAATCCCTCCGAAACATAAATTGTAAGTGATGAATTTTTTGAAAGGCGAGAGGGGCCGGCCGCATCTCCCTGTGGGCATACAATGTGGAATTCCACATTTGTTTCCTTTTAAAGCTTGGAAGCTCGTAAGCGAGTTGTAAGAACCGCTAAATGCTCGTGTGTGTGATTTGAGCTTGGGTTCATGGACCTGTAAGCCATGATACGAAACAGGAGGCTGAATCCACAAAACAGGTTGAAGCATTTACTTGCAGCCCCCAAACTGTAGACAAGCCCGTGGTCAAATCAATGGCATCTTCTACTTAAAGGTTCAGAAGAAAGAGGGAAAAAGAGAAACAGGCTTTCAGTTTAACAGCAAAGAAAAAAAAACAGACATTTCCCCCCCAAATACCCTTTTATAAGTCGAATTTAGCACGAAGTGTGGTCCTAGGTTAGAGTTCAGGCAGTGAAATCCCGCAGAACAGTTTGTAAACCTGAAAGCGGAGGAGTTATTTGGAAAAGGATTTTTTAAAAATCGACTCACCCTCTGGAACAGGAGTTCGATCCCGTGGAAAAAAAACAAAAACCACAGACCTCTTGCAGCAGCCAAAGATTAAAACAGGGTTGTCCAACCAAGTCCACTGGAGCGACAGCCCAAATCCAGGTTTAAATCCGTGCCTTATAAAATCTCCGAAAAGTTATGTTTGCGAGAGCATCCCAGGATTATAAAAGAAAAACCAAAAAGGAAGGAGGGAGACAATTAGCAAACTTACTTTCCGTGTCGATTTGCAGAGAGATCCAAACTTTCAGTCAACTGCAAGTAATTTTTATCTCTCCGGGACCAACCTGGTCAGCGTAAAATGCAGCAAAAGGAGGAAAAAAACCTTGAAATTGTCTCAAAGGTCCAGAAACAGACACGAAAAATCACGAAGTTCCTGCAGGCTGGAGCAGTGAAGGTGGAAGGGAAAAAGTTAGGTTTTTAGACCAAACCTAACACAGCTTTTAGACACAGCACCTTCCTGGTCAGGGAGAAGCTGTTCAGAATTTGCTCCTTCCCCAAAGTTTCCGCCGCATCTTAAGGCAGAGTTTAAATCTGTTAGTCCGTCCTCCTCCTCCTCCTCTTCCTCCTCCTCCTCCTGCTGTCTCTGTCTTTCAGCTCTTCTGGCTCCTGTCAGTTCAGGAGGAGGAAAGCAAGAGAGAATTTTTTAAAGCATCTCAAATAGAGCAACAAAGAGGATTTAGGGGACTGGGGACTAAAATATATAAAGAACATAAAAAGAACAGTTGCTGGAATCGGGGATGTCTAGTTTGATGATAAGGGTGACATGATAGTAGTCTTCCAATATTTGAGGGGCTGCCCCAAAGGAGAGGGAGTCAAGCTATTCTCCAAAGCACCTGAGAAGGCAGAAGCAATAAATGGGTGGAAACTAAACAAGGAGAGAAGCAACTTAGAACTAAGGAGGAAATTCCTGAGAGTTAGAACAAATTAATCAGTGGAACTACTTGCCACAAGAAGTTGTGAATGCTCCAACACTGGAAGTTTCTAAGAAGAGATTGGATGACCATTTGTCTGAAGTGGTGTAGGGTTTCCTGCCTAAGCAGGGGGCTGGACTAGAAGACCTCCAAGGTCCCTTCTAACTCTGTTATTCTATATTCTCTTCTATATTCCAAGAGGCAAGAACGAGCGATTTTGGGAGAAGAGAGGAGGGGGAAAAAAAGATAATTAGAAGCCCCCTTTGCTGGATTTTGCACCCCTCAAAATACTTTGCAAGTTGTGGCAGCTTTATTGAGACCTCCAGTTTTATAGAGGCAGTTTTACCTTTTGGTTTTCTTCTTTCGTGTCCCGAATGGGAGTGTGACTTAGCTGGGCTCTGCCTGGGTGCTTCCCTTGGATTAGAAGGTTCAGTTCTGGAAAGCTGGAAAGGCCGGGGATGCCCACAGCGCCAGAGGTTTAAACGGGATCTGCCGGAGCCCAGTTGAAATCTCATTTCAAGGGTGGGTGTGGTTTGCCCCTTCTAGGAAACCGGCTCTCCCCCCTTGGAGTTGAGCGAAACCTCCGAATATCGAAGCAGTCTATCGGACGGCACCCGTGGTAAGGGACGGCTGGCTTCTTTCCCCGTGCCCTGCTCTTGGGGTGCCAGGGGGAATCCACGGAAGGGTTGGGCCTTGGGGTGGGCGCCGGGGAGGCGGTAAAGCCTGTTTTAGCGCAGGAGTCAGGGGTGCCACAGGCTTGGCAGCTTCGCTTCTCGGCTCCTGGTGGAGTGCCAGAGCTCGGGGAACGTGTCGAGACAGGGCGAGAGTCCCGTGTGGGAGGGAAACGTCTCGGGCATCCACCTGTGCTCCGAACCCACACCTGGGCGCTCGGGAGAGGGGTGAGCAGCCTTCTCCCCGCCCACCCAACCTGCCGCCCCGATGGCATCCTGCTCCCTGCGCCCTCGGGCACGCTTCCGCAAGCAGCCGTGCCCACGATGAAGTGCGCAAAGGTCCCAGCTGGCATGTGTGAATCCTGGCAGGGGCTGCAGGGAACATCTGGGCTGCCTCCTTGGAATGCGGCTGGACGGCAGGGGGCAGGTCCGGCTTCCTGAGGCCCCAGATGCAAAACCTCCGCTGCTTCCTCTTCTCTGGCTATCGGCTTTCGTCCCTTTTGAAAGGGAGAAGGTTTTTAAAAAAGGAGGATTTGCGGACAAGTTCTTTTCACAAACTGGCAGGGAACGAGCCCAGAGAGCAGAATCTCAGAGTCAGAAGGGACCTTTGGAGGTCTTCTAGTCCAACCCCCCCCCCTGCTCAGAAAGGAGACCTTATCCCATTTCGGACAAATGGCTGTCCAGTCTCTTAAAAGCCTCCAGAGATGGAGCACCCGTACTTATACGCCTGTTTGGGAAAAGAAACCATGAGGAGATCTATGCATGTACTTTTTTAAAAGTCTTTTTTCTTTCTAAGGTAGTTCACAGCGGTTCTCTCGTTCCTTGTCCCAGCTTCTGCCAACCTAGCAGTTCGAAAGCACATAATAAAAATGCAAGTAGGAAAATAGGGATCCTTTTGGTGGGAAGGGAACAGCGTTGCATGCGCCTTCGGCGTTTAGTCCTGCCGGCCACATGACCACGGAGACGTCTTCGGACAGCGCTGGCTCTTCTTCGGCTTTGTGACGGAGATGACCAGCGCCCGCTAGAGCTGGGAACAACTAGCATGGATGTACAAGGGTTTTTTTAAAAATCATTTTAAGAAGCTGCTAAATTGTGACTCTGTATAGCTGGGAGTATTTTGATCAAAGCAACCAAGCTCCAGGCCCTGATGACTCCTTCAAATCTACCTTCAAATTTGCAGTGACAGTAATTCTGCATCCGAGGTTGCTAAATATTCAACTAATTTATATATTTATTTATTTTGGTCCATAATAAATGGCTGGAAATATCACTGAAACTCTCTCTGCTAAACATTCCCTCCGCCCCCCAATAAGGCCACAAGGAAGCCCCTTTCTTGTGGGCTTGGCAAGGAGAAATAAATAAATCCCAAGCGGGGATGGAGCCTGCAAATCCAGGAGGAGTCTACCCGAGTCGCGGAACAAGAGAGAGATTTCGCACTGATAGTCTACCTACCTGTTGGGGCTTTCCTTCTGCACCACCTACAGGGCTGGTTTTCAAGAGTTCTTAAATACGCTGCCAGGAAGCGTATTTCACCCCAGCGAGATCTAAGCAAGAGAGCCAAGCCACAAACTGGCAGCAAGAGCTGGAAAGCACGGGGACCCACAGCAGAACCACCATAAATGATGATTTGATCAGATTACCGTCTAGGAGCCCCCATCGCCTGGGTGGCCACTGTTTCACGCATTTACAAAGGGGTTTTTCTTCTCCCCAGCTTGGATTTGGGGAGAAGTATCTGGCCTTGAGCCTTTTAGGGCAGGGTGAAAAGGCATGCTGGGGGGTACCCAGAGGGCAGAAGAAGTGCCCACCAGGTCACTGCCCGTTGCCTGCCGTTGGCTGCCCACTCCTGGCCACTTCCCCTTCCAGCTCTATTTTGATTGATTGATTGATTTGAAGCCTTCATTGCAACATCCTAACTGTGCCTCTCCTTTTCCCGGGCAGCTGCTTCCGGCGTGTCTCTGCAGGAGTTCCCATTTGGGAATTTTTTGCTTCACGGCCCCCAAAACTTGGAAGGTGGTTTCATCCTTTCTGGCTGCTGAGATTTTGCTCTGCGGTTTCGGATTCTTGCAAAGATTCTGCGTTTCGCCTGGAGAGCCTCGCTTCCACCCACCGTTTTCCTCTCCTGGGCTAACCGCAGCCTCTTCCGTGTTGATCATGTCTCCAGGGGGACTCCCTGCCACAAGGTTTGATTTTATTTATTATTTTTATTTTTATTTTATCAAAAACCTACAATACAACAGAAACAAGAATAAGCATGTTTAAATGCAAGAAATGGGAACTAGTAATTGGGGACAGTAGGACAGGGATGGCAGGCACGGTTGTACGCTTAGGATCGCGGCTTTGAAAAAACCGAGATGGGATCAGGCAGAGAAAGGCCCGAAGTCGTACATGGTCGAATTAGGGCCCCCCTGCAGTTGCCCTACCAATTACAGTATGGAGTTGATCCTCGGCTTATGACCGGAATCAAGCCCAAAGTTTCTCTTGCTAAGGGAGGCAATCGAGGAGTGAGTTTCGTTCCCTCTTTTACCTCTCTTAACCACCGTTGTTAAGCGAACCTCTGCCGTTAAGTTAGTAACTCAGCTTTGCTTGCCAGAAGGCTGCAAAAGGCATCTAAATGCTGATCGTGTGACCAAACGGGGATGTGGCTGCAACGTTCGTAAAGCGTGGAAAGCGGTCCTGAGTTGCTTCTTTCAACGCCTTGTTGCTTCGGTCGCTAAATGAACTACTGTTGTAAGCCGAGGACTACCCTGTCCTGGGGCAGCTTTAGAGGTCAGGAAACAGCCAGGAGGAACTGCTTGCTTTCAGCGGCTCCCATTTTAGGAGTTGCAGGATCCTAAAGAGAGAATATTTGTCATTTAGGGTTTGATGCTGAGGGGGGCACTTGGTGGTCTCTTGGCCGTGGTCTCTTTTGGGGGGGGGGGGAAAACCTCTCGAGGTTTTCTTGCAGACGTTTCGAGACCCAACTAGGGAACATTACCAGCGCTAGTCCCTAACAGGTTAACAGAGTTGGAAGGGACTTGGTAGGTCATCTAGTCCAACCCCACCCTGCCCAAGCAGGAGACCCTGCACCATTTCTGACAGAGGGCAATTCCAGTCTCTTCTTGAAAGCTTTAGCCCAGGTTTAACAGATTAACAGAGTTGGAAGGGACCTTGTAGGTCATCTAGTCCAACCCTTCCATCCGCCCAAGCAGGAGACCCTACACCAGTGGTGGCTAACCTTTTGGGGCTAACCTTCCTCTGGCAAAAATTGTGCTTGTGCGCTAGCACCCAGAAGGCAAGGCACACACAACCCCCATGCCCCATGCGCAAGCAATCCCCCCTGCCACCACCTTACCTGCACTGCACCTCCCAGTTGAATTTCAGCCCGTTTGAGGCCTTTTTTCAGCCTCCCAAAGGCTTGAGGAAAGCTTCTGCAGGCTTTGCAGGTCAAACAATGGGCCCGTTTCATCACTTCCGGAAATACAGGAAGTGACAAAACAGGCCTATTTTTCCGTCTCTGCAAAGGCCTTCCTCAAGCCTCTGGGAGGCCGAAAAAGGTCTCAAACAGGCTGAAAATCGGCTGGGAGGCACGCACAAGTGCAATGAGGTAATTGCCTGCGGCTCGCGTGCCACCTGTGCCCTAGGTTCGCCATCACGGCCCTACACCATTCCTGACAGAGGGCAGTCCAGTCTCTTCTTGAAATCTTCCAGGAATGAAGCTCCCACAACTTCCGAGGGCAACTTCTGTTCCATGGGTTGATTGTTCTCCCTGTCAGAAAGTTTCTAATTTCCAGGTTGAATCTCTCCCTGATCAGTTTCCATCCATTATTATTCCTTGTCTGGCCTTGGAGAATAGCTTGACCCCTTCCTCCTCCTCTCTGGGGCAGCCCCTCAAATATTGGAAGGCTGCTCTCCTGTCTCCCCTGGTCCTTCTCTTCCCTAGACTAGCCAGGCCCGGTTCCTGCAAGGTTTTAGCCTCCAGTCCTTCCCTCTTGCTCTCTCTGTTTCTCTCCCTTTCTTTCTCTCCTCTCTCCCTTTTTGTTCTCCCTTTTTTCTTTCTCTCCTTCCTTCCTTCCTCTTTCCTTTTCTTTCTCTCCCTTCAAATCTTGGAAGGCTGCTCTCCTGTCTCCCCTGGTCCTTCTCTTCCCTAGACTAGCCAGTTCCTGCAACCGCCCATCGCAGGTTTGAGCCTCCACTCTCATCATCATCCTGGTTGCTCTTCTATGCATGCACCCTTTCCAGAGCCTCAACATCAAATGCTCCTACAGGCAGCCTTCTGGGATTGTGCACCAGGCAGTGGGGTGTGTGTGTGTGTGGGGGGCAGACCTTTGCCACCCGCAACTCATCCATCCTCACAGCGCTCTGGAACGGATTGCGGCGTCCCGGAGGTGAAGGGGAGAAAAACGTGGTTTGGGCGAGGGTGCCAACGAACGGAACTTGCGCGAGCCTGGGGCTGACCGGGCCCCTCTTTGTCGTTAAGCAAAACACACCCCAGCTTGGCTTCCTCTCTGGGCATCCGGCACCCCACTTGGGGGGTGGGTGGGCTTCGATTTTAAAAGGGGAAGGGGAGAATCGCAGCTTGCTTTGAAGGCAGAAGAAAGGGGCCGAGGGGGGAGGAAAAGAGAGACAGGGAAACTGGTGATCAGTTCCAGGTGAGCTGGAGGGACTCGGGGGGGTTTTAACATTCCTTCGGGCGCTTGAGCCGAGCGGAGAGCGGCTGGTTTTTCTCTCCACGGCCTGCCTTTCCCCTCCCGTGCCCAGAACGGCCTCTTTCGACGTCCAGAATGCCCGCCGAGAAGGAAACGGAGGGCTGATCAGGTTCCCATCTCTTATTTGGACGTAGCGTCTCCGCCGTGCTGGCTGTCCGGCGATGAAGGCATCCGCGCCCTCGCCAGCTCTTCCTGGAAGGGTGCCTGCTCCTGGGACGCTGGCAGGGCCCAGCGAAGGACGCTTCAGGCATGTCACCCGGACGATCCCCGAAGTGCTGCTGTGCGGACCGCTCTGCTGCCCTGGGGGGCTGAGCTAGTCATCCAGAGACCTGATGCTCAGCAACAGAATACATTCCTTGGCGACTCCGTTATAAAAAAAAAGACCAGAATAAAACTGCTGACAGCAGCTAAAGCTCAGAAATGGGATTCTTTGCAGAGCATCCTCTCCAGGAGCAGTTTACCTTCAAAGCAGGGCTCTTGTGGGCGGCCTTCCCAGAGCGAGCGACGTGGCCCCCGTGGAGGGAGGGGTGCTCGGCCGGAGGCGACTTTGGATTACAATTGACCAGTGTTTATTCTCTCCTTAACTCGGGGGGTCTTCAAACTTGACAGCTGGTGGACTTCAACTCCCAGAATTCCCACCCCCCTCCAGTCATGGTAGCGCAGGAATCCCAGGCGTTGAAGTCCACAAAGTCTTAAAACTTGCCAAGTTTGAAGTCCCCGGCTTTAAACTCGAGGCAGATTTAAAGCGGGATCCTCTCAACACTTTTTCCCCCCTTGAAAAATCTCCCTTTTCTGGGCAAAACCGTCCCGGGTCTCTCTTACGCCCCGAGGCCAGCTTGGCCCTGCCTTCGAGGGGCGCCTGGCGAGGGGGTTCAGCGGCCAGCAGGAGCACGTGCCCAAAGCTTTTGGGGGAATTCTGACCTCGAGAGAGAGGCTGTTCCTGACCCCGGGAGGCTCCGGCTGGAGAGAGGAAGGAGGGAGGGAGGGAGATCTCTCTAGGGCAGGGATGCTTTTGCGAGAGAAACCCAAACTCCGAACTTGGAGGAGGAGGAAAGCGGTCCCGCCTGATTAAGGGGGAGGTCGCAAGCAGGTGGCCGCAGCTGTGAGTTCAAACGGGAAGGCCTTCCCACACACTTTGCTTGACACATAAAGGCGAGAGCGGGCGGAGGGTCTCTCTCTCTCTCCCTCACACACACACACATACACGCACACAGTGGATGAACACTTTGTCCGTTTTATTGCCTTTCCCAGAACGGCCCCTTTCCCTGCTGTTCCCCCCAAAGAAGAAGAAGAAGATACAAAATCGAGATTTGCTTGGAGGCGTAGTGGTGGTGGCGGTGGGTGGCAGCCGCCCCCTCCCCAGAGGGGCAGCCGGCAAGTCCACGGGTCTCCAAGGGTGCCTGTCTCCCCACGGAGAGGAGGAGGCCGAGGTGTCTCCGCTGCTCTGCCACAGAAAGGTCAGGACCCCATCACTGCTCCTGTGGAGGAAACGCAGCCCACGTCACGCCTGCAAAGGACCCCCCAAAAACCGCGTTGCTTTAGGTCCCCAAACTTGGCCACTTTAAGACTTGTGGACTTCAACTCCCAGAATTCTCCAGCCAGCAGAGCTTTCGGACAGGGGGGAGGTTGGGGAGGAACCTGGGCCAGTCCTGGAGTCTGGGGAACGCTCTGACAAGGGCTCTGCATCGGAGGCAGAGGTGGGGCTAAAGCTGTCTGACAGTTATCAGCTGCCTTTGGAGATCACTGGGGCAGAAGAAGAGCTGGAGCCTCTTCCCAGTGTGCACATGCACAGGGCTGCCAGACGAAGGGAACAGCTTCGGAACAAGGGTCGACTTGGTTGTAAAAGCACAGGTGGACCGTGAATGGCCCCTCCCATTGGGAATAAAGAGGAGCGAAAGGGGAGGGGTGTGTTGGCAGGAGACAATTCTGGAAGCGGAAGTCCACAAGTCTTAAAGCGGCCAAGTTTGGGGACCCCTGTTTGGGGACGTGGTAGAGGGTCTCCAAATGCGGTTTCCCTCTGGCCAAGACCCTTTCCTGCCTCTTGTGGGGGGAACAGGGCCAGGCCAGCTGAGAGGGCCCAGCACTCCGTTTACGAAGCCTCCTCCCCCTCCCCAAATCCCTGGCAGGGGGCCAGCGCTCCCCCCCCTCCATCTCCCCTACTCAGCTGCCCTACAGATGTCTACCGATGCCAGAAGGGAAAGCACGGAGCAGGGAAGGGGGTGGGGTGGGGGAAGAATTAATTAGGGGCAGATGGGCAAGGAACAATGAAGCCAAGGTGGAGAGAGAGAGAGAGAGAGAGAGAGAGAGAGAGGGAAGGGTGGGATCAATAAGAGGGGAAGCCCCCCCCCAAGCCTGTTTCTAACTTTCCAGACCTCCCACTTCCACTCTGGGAGTTTGTCTCTTTTATCTCCCGAATCCAATAGAAACCAGACGCCTTTTCTTGCGATGCCAAATCGGAGCAAACACGGGTCAGGGGTGGGTGTGCTATTATCCCCCCCCCCAAGGGGGGGGAGAACCTCTTGGTTGGGGTTCATTTGGGCCCCAACTTACCGCCCTCCTTTTCCCATCTGCGATGGCAGGTAAACTTGGGCGACGGAGGGGATTAAAGGCACCCGGGACGGGCAGGGATTCCCCAGGTGGGCATCGCCGGAGGACTGAGGAATGAAAAGGGTCCGGCGGGCGGGCGGGCCTTCCGCTCCCCCAGGGAGCCTCTCTGACTCACCTTGATGAATCTCCCGTGGAGAAGGTACGGAGCCTGGAAGTCGTGTTGGCAGTTGGAGTACGCCATTCCTAGGCCCATCCCCGAGCCGAAAGCGAGCGGCCAGGTCTTTCCTGCCGGGAAAAGGGAAGCCGTTACGGAGCACAAGGCCCCAGAAAGGCTGCTTGCCCTGACCGCCACAGCCAGAAGGGCCTGGAAGGGCAAAAGGGATGGCAGAGAGAGACCGAGATGGACGGACAGAGATAGAGACCAGCAGGGCAAAGCCAGGAAGTCTTTGCTGGAGCTGCCTTGAGGTGCCTCTCCCTCTCTTTGGCCTTTTGAGACACGCGGTGTTAATGTTAATGCCAATTTCGCTTCTTTACAAACAAGATGTTGTTACTTTGGGAAAAGGGCAGAGAAAAGCAACTAAAACGATTAAAGGCCATGAAAAACGGTTGCAGGAACTGGGCCTGGCAGGTCTAGGGAAGAGGAGGACTAGCGGGGAAGGTTATTCCAGTCTTTGAGGGGCTGCCGCAAGGAAGAGGGGGTTCGATTTGTTACTCTCCAAATCACCCGAAGGCGGGACAAGAGAAAAGAGAGGGAAACTAAAGAGAAGAGCAACCTGGACAGTCAACCAGCGGAAGAGAAGTTGTGGGGGCTTCACCTCACTGGAGGCTTTCAAGAAGAGGCTGGACAGCCACTCTTCAGAAATGGTGTAGGGCCTCCCGCTCAGGTGGGGGTGGGGTTGGACTAGAAGACCTCCCAGGCCCCTTCTGTTAATCCGAGGTGCATCTCTTTCACCAGGCTTTGCTCATTTGGAATATTGCTCATTCCCCATTTCGGATTCAGGGCTCGTCTTTTTTGTTTTTAAAGCACCAATCGAAATTGGTTAGCTGCCCTGGGTACCAGCTGCTGGGTTAGGCGGCCAGGTGTTTATCCAAGCCTTTGCCAGTCTCCTAACCGCTTGGCAGGGCCGTGTGCCCGTAACCAGCAAAGTTGCAGCATTTCTTGGCGCTTAGTTCAACATTTCAACCGTCCCAAGGCACACCAAGCGCCCCGAGCGAGATACGCGCCCAGTTTCTCTTCCCCAGAAAACCCGCCTGTACTTTCTCACCAAGATTCCCTCCTCACCGTAGGCGACGCCGCCGCTCTTGCAAGCCTAAACAAAGGGCGGAGGGGAAGCCCCGGAGATAACCAAGCCCCGCCTGAACACGGGCTGATCGTCTGGAAGTGGCGGCGAGGGTCTCTCGGGGGGTCCCTGGAAAAGGACTCCGGGGTGGCCGTATCTCCCAGGGCAGAGGGGTGGCGTGGGGGGGGTGCTGACCCTTGCCCAGCCTTATGGGCTGGTCCGAGGGCCGGAAGGAAAAGCTGATGAGATGCGGAAGAGGCCGGAGACTACGACCCTCACTCACTTTTGAAGAAGATGACGGAGAAGACCACACCTAGGCCGAATCCAGCACCTGAAAGAAGGCAGAGGGGAGTTAGGGCAGGCCTGATCAAGCAGGAGACACTCCACCATGTCACTCAATCCATCCATCCATCAGAAAAGAGCTGGAAGGGGCCTTGGAGGTCCTCTAGTCCAGCCCCCCGCTTGAGCAGGTGACCCCGCAGGACCATTGCGATCAATCCATCAGCCTTAATCGAGGGGGGGGAGGGTTTTCACCCCGTCAGACTTCAAGGCGGGGGGGTCAGACTTCAAAGGAAGGTCCTTGGCCCCCTTCCCCCCCCCTCATGCAAGACCCCCTTCGCACACAAGGACACGACTTTGTGAATCAGTCATGGGGGGGAGGGGGAGGCCAGCAAGCCCCCCAAAGCGTCAAGGCCCCGTGGGGGGGAGGGCTTCCTTGTTCACAGCCCTTCATCCTCCCTCCTCTGACCCCACACCCCCCAGGACCCCCCCCTCTTCCCTCCAGCCAACACAACTGCAAAGCATTTCCCTCTGTGGTTCTGCTCTCCCCCTTCTGGAGGCAGGAAGACCCCCCCTCCCCAAATCTGGTGATGCAAACTCCCCCACCCGTCGGGTTTAGTTTCCTGGCAAGTGAGACCTTCCCGGTTTTATTGTTACGAAATTTAGCAGAAACAGCTGCGGGTCGGTTTGGAGGGGTGGAGGAGAAACCCCCCGAAGCTGCAGAGAGCAGCATGGCTCTCTGCCCATGCTCAGGGGGCTTCATGCACCAAGCGGAGCAGCGCAAATGGATCCCAGCTGACGGGAGGGGACTGTTGACGTGCGAACAGCCACGGCGGCTTCTTTGGGACGGCGTTTGAAACTGCGATGAAACGAACGAGGCGGCTTCACAGCTCACTGGCTGCTTCCAGATGCGCTGGATTGCAAGGGCCCCGGGGCCTGCGGGGAAGGATGAGAGTTGTGATCCTACACATCTGGCTGGCGAAAGGGAGGGCGTCAGAAACGGGGGGGAAGCCAAAGGTCGGAGGGAGGGAAGGGGAGGCGCTTGGCGGATGCGCCCCCAGGGAGCCGGAAACTGATTTTCAGCCAAACAAAGAACCACCTTTGGGCTTGTCCTGGCGCTGGAAAACATCCAGCCCCGTTTCATCACCTGTCTCTTCGAGAGACAGCCCTTAAACTCAATCACCTTCTGCAAGGCAGTCCTTCTGGATTGCAACCTCTGGGATTCCAGCTAGCGCTGTCCCTGTGTGGAAGGCGGCTGGGCCTGCAATCCTAAGTTGCATTATCAGAGGGATACAATCAGGATCAAGGGAGGTCCTAATACCACTCTGTGAAGCCTTAGTAAGACCACACCTAGAGTAGTCCTGCATCCAGTTTTGGTCACCGCACTATAAAAAGGAAGTTGAGGCTCTAGAAAGAGGGCAGAGAAGAGCAACCAGGAGGATGAGGGGACTGGAAGATTAAAGATACGATGAACGGTGGCAGGAACTGGGCCTGGCTGGTCTAGGGAAGAGAAGGACCAGGGGAGACAGGAGAGCAGCCTTCCAATATATGAAGGAAGAGGGAGAGAAAGAAAAGGAAAGAGAAAGAAAGGAAGAACCAAAAGGGAGAGAAAGAGAGGGGGAGGAGAGAGAGAGAGAGAGAGAGAGAAAGAAAGAAAGGAAGGAAGGAAGGAAGGAAGGAAGGAAAGAAAGAAAGAAAGAAAGAAAGAAAGAAAGAAAGAAAGAAAGAAAGAAAGAAAGAAAGAAAGAAAGAAAGAAACAGGGAGAGAGAGCAAGAGAGAGTGACTGGAGACTAAAACATACGATGGTTGCGGGGAAGATACTGCAGAGGAGAAAAACCTCCGAGTCCCTTGGACGGCAAGGCCATCCAGTCGGTCGGTCCTAGAGGAGATCCACCCTGACTGCTCTTGAGAAGGCCAGATCCTGAAGAGGAAAGTCTTGCTGGGAACGATGGAGGGAAGAAGAAGGAGAAGGAGGAGGGGAGGGCAGAGGAGGAGGGGGCTGGACAGAGTCGCTGAAATGGCAGCACAGGCCAGGAAGGCCTGGAGGAATGTGGTCCATGGTGCCACGATGGGTCAAACACGACTTCACAACTAACAAAACAATAGTGTGTGTGTGATTGTGGAGGAGGAGGAGGGCAGACAAGTTAGCAATTGAGGCCCTGGGGAAGGAGGCAAGGGAGCCCACCAGCCTTCTCTGCTCTGCGCACCCCGTTTCCTTACAAGAGGGCAGGGCAAGGCGGCTGCTAGACGGCCACCTATCTGGCCACTGAAGCCGGTGGGGTGGGGGCTCAGCCGACAGCTGGGACAGCTGTATCCACTAAACCTTGCACCTTCAGGCCAGCCTTTGACTTTGGAACAATGAAAGATGAAAAGGTTTCGCTTGCAAATAAAACAAACTTTGCAGGCAGAGAAGAAAAAACGGGAGGGAATTTTAGGACCCCCCCCCACCTCTAGCCATGAAGGCCTCGAGGGAATGGGGCCTTGGGGGAGGGAGGAACACCTCTCTCTCTCTCTCTCTCTCTCTCTCCCTCCCTCTGCACTTCCAGATTTAAAGGCAAGTCAAGAAAAAAAAATGCTTGAAAAATTGGAAGCCATGTTTTTGAAGAGAAGGACCAGGGGAGACAGGAGAGCAGCCTTCCAGTATTTGAGGGGATGCCCCAGAGAGGAGGAAGGGGGTCAAGCTATTCTCCAAAGCACCTGAAGGCCAGACAAGGAATAACAATGGATGGAAACTGACCGAGGAGAGATTCAACCTGGAAATAAGGAGGAATTTCCTGAGAGAATAACCAACCCATGGAACAGAAGTTGCCCTCGGAAGTTGTGGGAGCTTCATCACTTGAGACTTTCAAGAAGAGACTGGACTGCCATTCGTCAGGAATGGTGTAGGGTCTCCTGCTTGGGAAGGGGGTTGGACTAGATAACCTACAAGGTCCCTTCCAATTCTGTTAATCTGAATCTATCTAAGATGATCAAAGGCCTGGAGGCTAAAACCTACCATGAACGGTTGCAGGAACTGGGCCTGGCTAGTCTAGGGAAGAGAAGGACCAGGGGAGCCTTCCAAGATTTGAGGGGCTGCCCCAGAGAGGAGGAAGGGGGTCAGACAAGGAATAATGGATGGAAATTGACCAAGGAGAGATTCAGCCTAGAAATGAGGAGGAATTTCCTGAGAGAATAACCAACCCATGGAACAGAAGTTGCCTTTGGAAATTGTGGGAGCGCTTTGAAAGTGTGATGGTGGTGGGAAACCCAGATGTTTGCCAACTGGCTCATATTTACGACGGTTTGCCATGTCCCAGGGTGGGGTGGGGTGTGTCCCTGGATCCCCTTTTGAGGTTTTCTGTCCAGCAAACTCCACCTGAAGCCGGATTCACTTGGGACTAACTTGACGAAGGCAGCGGTGGCGAGAGAGGTCGTAACATGGGGCGAAACTCACTTAACAACTGTCTTACAACCTCACTTGCGATCGAACGTTAAATACCCCCCGTGTAATTTAAGATGGGTTGGAAAGGGGCTTAGAGCTCAGAAAGCAGCTTTGCCCTGAAGATGGGGAGTTCTGGATGAGACCCCCCGCCCAGCCCTGCTTTCGCCTTGCCCCTGACCTTTGACCTGGCCTTCTGACCTCGGGTACAGATGGATTGCTGAGACCTCGGTCAGAGTTCAGTCCCTGCCTGGCTCTTGCAACAACTTTAATGAAAAGGAAAAACAACAACTCGGGTCTGATTTGCAGCCCCACCCAGAAGGAAGGTTGACTCAGCCTTCCGTCCTTCCGAGGTGGGTAAAACGAGGACCCAGATTGTTGTTGGGGCAATAGGCCGACCCTGTAAAGCGCTTAGAGGGGGCTGTAAAAGCACTGTGAAGCGGTATATAAGTCTAAGTGCCATTGCTATCTTAGGATGGAATAAATGGATAGAATAGAGCTGGAAGGGACCATGTTTAGTTTCCATCCATGGTTTCTTGTCCTGCCCTCCGGTGCTTTGGAGAATAATTTGTGGCAGCCCCTCAAATACTGGTATCATGTCACACGCAATTCTTCTTTTCTTTAGTCTAGCCAACTCTTAGTCCTCTCTGTAACGCTAATGGCGGACGGGGTACGTTTTATCAGGAAGAATCCACGGATTCCTGATCAAATGTGCAAAAGCTGCTGTTAAAAAGCAGCCTGGAAAAGCTTTTTGGACGCCTTGACTTAAGGACGGGCGGGTTCTTGCCTTCCCACTCCTGCAATTTGCCAAGGCTGCAAAGGTGATTCCTCCAGGCGCAGCTTCGAGCGGATGCAAACAAGCCACGGACTCCGAAGGGTGACATCTTCGTCTTGAATGCAAATTAAACTGAGTCATGCATCTTTCTGTAAGGCGTTAACAGAAGTGGCCCCTGGCCAACTTGGGTGAGATAAGGGAAGACTGGCAACCGTCAAAGGGTACGTTGCCCAACCTGGGTTGACATTCACACAGACAGGATTGTGCAATGTGCCGACTGCGTGATGGCAGGACCGAGGGGCGTTGGGTTCTTTCTCTTCCCTCCCTGTTGCTGGAAATGAGACCGGGGGCCTTTTCTGCCTGCGTCCCCCAATATCACAAGGACTCTAAGACGCCAGGATGAAAGTCTTCTTTGGAGCTTGAGGGTGGGCACAGAAGATTTGAGCGGCTGAACGGAGGAAAAACACGGCTCCTGAGAAACTTGAAAAGGATAGTTTTTTCATCTTGATCTCTTGATTCAATCAATTCTGTATTTGTTTGTGGAGTCAGCACATGGTGGCCCCCGATACTCCCCCAAGACTTTCGGGGGCTAAGGAGGGCTTAGCAATTACCCGTCCAATTACCAGGGCGACGCTCTGCAACTGCACCCCCCTGGCACTGTGCATTATTAATTCGAGGTACTGCTGAAACCAGCATATCCCTCCCGCTCGTGTTCCGGGCCAACAACAACAACAAAAAAAACCCAAAACCAACAACCCCTTGTGCCTAAAACACGATGGTGCCAGGTCAAAAATCAGTGGGCGCCAAGACATTCCCGCTGGGCACCTTCCGGCAAGGCTTTGGTTGGGGAAAAGTAGGCGTGCTGGTTACGCAACCGGGAACCTGCTCTTCAAAACAAGCCCAGGGGATTCGGCAGAAGCCCGGTTTAGACGAGGACACAAGCGAGGACCGGCAGGTTACGCCAGGTTAAATGAGGGGGTTCCCTTGCCAAGAGTTGCTGATTGAGACCAATTATTCCTGTCTCCCATGGGCTTACCGGATCATGCAGCAGATAATTCCTCTCTGTCTGCTTAGGCAAGGTTCTTCTGACTCATGAGAAGTTGCTTGGGGGCAAGGGGGTGGGGCACAAGTGGCACCCAGGGGCATGGATGGTCCATCGACCCCTCCCTTGGCACCTACCAGCTCCTTGTCTCACTTCCTGGAGTTATTTAAAAAAAAAAAAAAACCAACCCTTCTTCTAGCAACCGTGGAAACCAAGAACGAAGCATCTGGCAAGCTTATCCCTGTTGTGTTTGGTTTACTGATGTGCCCACCGGCCTGGGGGAAAGGTCAGCGGTCAGGAAGAAGGGTTGGGCAAGCCTGGCACCTGGGGGAAGGAAGTCATAGAGCAGAGGTGTCCAACCTTGGCAACTTTAAGACTTGTGGACTTCAACTCCCAGAATTCCTCAGCCAGCAAAGCTGGCTGAGGAATTCTGGGAGTTGAAGTCCACAAGTCTTAAAGTTGCCAAGGTTGGACAACCGTGTCATAAGAGGATGGCAAGTAGCATTTTGATACACTGGAGCTTGCAAATTAATAAAAAGGCTGCACCAGAATAAGTTATGCTCAACACTGGAAACTGTCTATTGTCCCTTCAGAGGAGATGGTCATTAAAAAAATTTCACCAGTGTGCAGAGATGGAGAGACCTAACCAAATTACTAAAAAAACAACAAAGGGAATGAATACTACAAAGTTTGGAACTGTTGGTACGAATGGTTTAAAAAAAAAAGCAACATTTGACAACTGAATAAGTTGTGGAACTATGAAGGATGTGCGTTTAATCATAAAGTATTCTGTGAAATTGAAACATGAAAAGAATGAGGATGATATTGTAACAAAGGCAGATCACGTCAATGTTATGGGGTAAAAGGAAAAAAAATGTAACCAACGTTCAATACCTGCTGCAAAATGTATATATGTATACACAGTAGATTTGTTTATATGTTTGTTTCTTTTTAAATGTTTTAAATATATGAAACTTAAATAAACTTTATTTTATTTTTTAAAAATAATAATAATAAAAGGGCTGCAAAGAGACCTCCAGCATGTTTTCACATGTGCCTCCTGGTCTCTTCCCAAAATCAGGGAAACCCAAGTTTTTCTCAGATCCTCCATCCCCTATGTATCAAGCTTATTCTCACCCAGCCTGCCTTCTCCACCTGTTCACTTAATGTCTAATTACTACCTGCACAGGAGAGAGAAGACAATTTGTAATTACCCTGCATCAATCAGATATTAAGATATTTGCAATTCAAAGCAGCCATCCTGTCTTTCTCTCTTCCCCACTCCCCAATTGCAGATAAACAAGTTTTATAATACGAAACTTGAAACTGTGGGAAGAAGGTGTTGGCTTGCATATAGAAGATTTGCAGTCCCTGCCAACTTGAGGTGTGTGTGTGTGTGTGTGTGTGTGTGTGTGTGTGTGTGTGTGTGTGTAGCATCTTAGGCGATTTCCTTCCAATGGGTTTTGTGCCCAACCCATCTCCCCAGCTCATGGCAATGAGGGGTAAGGAAGCAAGAAGCACAGGGAGTCAGAGAGAGGCACTCGTTGGCTGGGTGGGGCACAGCATTTTGTGAACAATACAAGCATGTGCTGTAGGAAGGTAGGTGCTTGGAGGTTTGCAGTAGACAGAGGTCCTGGAAATAAGAGAAATGTTGAGGTTGGGATTTAAACTTTAAAAAGAGAACGCAAAAGACGGTTAAGAAACCAAGAGAAGAGAGATGGAGGTGGGGTCAGGAATAGATTTTGCCTGTTAATTTTCAGAACAGCTCATCATTTTGTGTGTGTGTGTGGTGGTGGTGGGGAAGTATCAATATTTCAGCCTTCATAGCTTTCTCCATTTTTCTCTAGGTCCTGAATAAGATTTTTCCATGTGGCCTTCAATAAGAAAGTAATTAAGCTAAATAACAATAGAACCGAGACTTATATACAGCTTCCCAGCCCTCTCTAAGTGGTTTACGGAGTCAGCCTCTTGCCCCCAACAATCTGGGTCCGCATTTTATGCACCTCGGAAGGATGGAAGGCTGAGTCAACCTTGAGCCGGTCAGGATCGAACTGATGGCAGTGGGCAGAATTAGCCTACAATAGTGCATTCTAACTGGAAGGAAGGAAGGGGAAGGGAAGGAAGGTAGCGATAGCCCTTAAGACTTATGTGCCGCTTCACGGTGCTTTTACAGCCCTCTCTAAACAGTTTACAGAGTCAGCCTCTTGACCCCAACAATCCTCATTTGACCCACCTCGGAAGGATGGAAGGCTGAGTCAACCTTGAACTGGTAAGGATCAAACTCCTGGCAGTGGGCAGAGCTAGCCTGCAATGCTGCATTCTAACCACTGCACCACCACAGCTCTTTAAATGCCAGACACTCAAGGTTATTCCCTGAGCATCACAGTTACTCCTTAGTTACTAAAGCCAGCCCACAGCCAAGTGATCTGGAGCTTCAAATATTTCTAGAGAGCTCCAGAATGTTTTCAAGTGGAGCGTGAAGAAGATCTACACCGTCTCTGGACTACTCAGGTTTCTACATGCAATTAAAGTCATTTGACAGAAAGGCACCATAATTATTTTTTTTTTGGGGGGAATTAGACAATTCTGCCTTAAGCAGACAATTCTGCCTTAAGCAGGCATATATCTCAAGAAGGCCCTTTCTTAACTACAGGAAGTCCTTGACTTATAACTTTCTGTCTAGTGACCATTCAAAGTCACAATGGCACTGAAAAAAGCGATGATTGTGTTTCACGCTTATGACCACTGCAGCATCCCCATAATCATGTGATCAAAATTCGGGCGCTTGGCAACTGACTCATATTTATGACAGTCGCAGAGTCCCGAGGTCACATTTTTTGCCACCTTCTGAGAAGCAAAATCAATGGGGAAGTCAGATTCACTTAATGACGTGATTCCCTTCAAAACTGCGGAGATTCACTTTAACAACTGTGGTAAGAAAGGTCATAAAGCGGGCAAAACACTTGTGTCTCACTTAGCAACCAACATTTGGGCTCACCTGTGGTCGTAAGTCAAGGACTACCTATAACTGTTGGAGCAATCAAAGCGCAGAGGAAATACTAAACCTTTTAACCACTTGATAGATTTCATGCTTTTTCCATGCAAGCATATTTCATATTTCATATGTCAACGAACAACATTAGTAAGTAAAATCCCTAAATAATGTAAACATTGACTGGGTGACTTTGGGTCTGTCTGTCTGTCTCAGAATCCAACCTACCCTCACAGGGTTGTTGTTATGGGAACATAGGAGGAAGGCGTATTAGATATGTTTGCTTCCTTGAGTTAGTTATAAAAAGGCCTGTGATGATGATGATACCAATAATATCATCTCACAAACTGATTATCTATGATGTTATAATCGGGTGGCCAAAATCATACACTGGAAGCTTTGCCAGAAGTTTGGGTTCAAATGCAGCAAAAATTACTGGGAATACCAAACTGACAAAGTTCTTGAAAATGAACAAGTCAAGATCCTGTGGGACTTTTGAATCTAAACAAAGACGTCTGGCACACAACCTGAGTGATATCACAATTGTGGAAAAGAAAAAAGTCCAGTTCACTGATATTGCAATACCAGGTGATGCACGAGTTGAAGAGAAATAACTAGAAAAAATAATATTGAAATACCATTATCTTCAAATTGAAGTTGAGCAATTGTGGAGGAAGAAATCAATGGCCATACCAATAGTAATTGGAGCAATACCCAAAGGGCTGCCTAGATACGTGCAAATTTTGAACTGACAGACCAGAATATCCTGACTTTGCAAAAAAATAAATAAATCACCTTACTCATGGGAACTGTGTACATATTCAGATGTTACCTTAACATCTCTTAGGTCGTTGGTTAGTTTTTAAAACTTTTTAAAAGTTTAGTTTTTGTAAACTTAACCTTGGTTAGTTTTTGTAAAAACTCTTAGGTTTTTACCAGTCCCATAATATACCCCGCCCTTGGAGCAACACCCAAAGGGTTGCCTAGATATATAGAAATTTTGAAGTTATCAGACTTGAATATTCTGATTTTGCAAAAAAACAAACACCACCCCCCCACCTTACTCAGAACTTCCTACATATTGAGACGTTACTGTAACAGCTCTTTGGTCCTTAGTTAGGATTTGAACTGTTAAGTTTTTACTGTGAATCGAAATGAAGGTTAAATTAATAATAGTAGTAGTAGTAGTAAATAATAGTAATAAATAATACCTCTTCACAAGATACCTGAATTCGAAAAGCAGATTGCTACTTTTTTTTGTGCTGACATATTTTTTAAAATATTGCAGAATATCAGCAGTATACCAAAGGGGGGGAGGGGGCTTTTGGTGGGTGCCAGTGAGCCCTGCTCTGGATGCAGTCCCAAATGGAGGAAGGGGCAGAAGCTTTGCAAGGGCTCAGCCCGGGGATCTCCCCCCACCCATCCAGGAGAGGCTGAGCACCCCCATTCCCCACGTGAGAAGCCCATCCTGGGCAGCCTCGGGTGGGGGGGGGGCTTGCAAATGGCTTTTAAAGTCGCTTCTGCCAAGTGGGGTGCAGCCGTATCCTCCCCCTCCCCCATTCCAGGGCTTCTGCAAAGGGGGCCCGCAACTTTTTTAAAAAAGTTAAAATGCATTATTCAAAGCATGCAATGCAAGCCAAGGGGAGGGGGCTTGGCTGAGGCTGCCCCATTGCAAAACCAGGGAGAAAGGGGTCAGCCCCGCTTCGTCCCAAGCCCAGGCATCCCCCGCACCCGCTGCCCCTTCCCCGCGAAACGCGGCCCCCTCCCCGGCCCCCTCACCCAGCTTGACGGCGGAGTCAGCCAGACAACGGTCCCATTTCCTCCCTAGATCACCCTCCGACGCCATCTTGGCCGCTACCCGCCTCCGCTGTCAATCAAGCCTCCTTCCCGCCTCCCCGGGCGGACGTCTCGCGAGAGCTGCCTCCGCTCCGCCGCAAAGCCAGCCGCTCTCGCGAGAGCTTGAAAGGACGAGGCGGAGGGGTGTGTGTTTTTTTTAAGATGAGGCGCTTTTTTTGGTTTTTCTTTTTTTCCGTCCCACTTCCGGGCGCTTGTTGCCAAGGGCAACCAAGGGTGTTCCTGGCAACCTGGTGCCAATTTTGACCTTGGGCAAAGTAGGCCCGAAAGGCGGGCAGGACCGGCCTAATATGGGGAAATCCATCGGCATCCCCCTCTTCCGGCAGGTGCAAGCCACCTTTCGATTTGATACTTTATTGATTATATTCATATTATTTATATTATATTTATATTTAATGTATATTATATTATTTCCTATAATCTTCCCTGATTTGAGTGGTGTCATTATGATACGTGAGAAAGAGATGGGAATTAAGTTCCACCCAGATTGATTCTTGCCTTTCAGGTCGGTGTTTCAACCGGGTGGACTTCAACTCCCAGAATTCCCTAGCCAGCATTAATTCTGGGAGTTGAAATCCGTAGGTCCTGGCTGAAGCATTCTGGGAATTGAAGTCGACTCAACTTAAATGTAATTGAGGTTCTGGGTGTTGAAAACCCATGTCCCATCTTCGGTGAAATGAAACCGTGGGGCTTCTGCCAAACCACCATTGGCTGAGTTTGAAAGATCGTGATTTTAGAACACATAAGAGGGGAAAAAACAAATGTAGGCCCAACTTTGAGATTCTTCTTCCCAGGAAGGCTGTATGAATGAATTCTGTCTTAGCAAGAAAGAAACATTAAAGTATAGTTTGAGGGCGGGAATGAAAGTAACTTGAGTAAGAACAAAGTGCCCACCAGTTATCCAATAAATCGGAAAAGATGTTTCACCACTTAGATCTAATTACTGCCAGCTTGCAGCTTTTAGGAGAAAGCATGTCTGAAGGTTAAGTTACTTTTTTTTAAAAAAAAAGCACCAATGTGAGTAAGACCACACACTGATGCTTGAGAGCAAGTAATGTTAATAAAACTGTTAACTCTCCCCTCCCTTCCTTGTGTGTTATCGCAGGGCTCATCGGGAGAATTACACTTATAAACATGGAAAATTCTCCCTGCTACGAAAGAGAATACGCACAGATTTTTACAGATCAGGTTGCTTGCTGTGGAAAGGGGGGAAAAAAAAACCCAGCCAGAATTGCTATTTTGCTTTCTGATTATTTGACAGAATAATGTGGAAGCCTGATTGGGCCAGCTTAACTATGAGAAATGGATATTATCCTGAACTTACCTTGACTTAAATAGTGGGGAGAGGTAAACATTCCACAGCACATCAACTTTTATTTCAGAGAAAAATTTCCATCGGATGGTTTCCAAGGTCTGCCTTTTCTCTCTCTCACGTGCTCAACCTCTCCCCTTTTGCTTTCATAAAAAGTGATTTTTCTCTCTGTCTTTTTCATCCAGGAGTTGGAAACATTTCCCATTAAGAACCCTGATTGCATTTCCCTAGCCCTTGCTAATGGAGGAAGGAAAGCCATACAAAGGTCAGGAGGTTTTGTGCGTCTGTGTGTGTGTTGATACAGATGTGCCAGCAGTTAAACCTCATCCAGTGTAATTGTAGATATTATGGGACGCTGCCTTGCATCATACAGGTTTTACAAGCACTTTTCATAACGTGGGCCTGAATTACATCAAAAGATTCTGGCTGGCTTAAATGGATTGAAAGAAGGGTGGGAGAAATTCAACAAGGACTAGCTAGAAAGCAAAAGGGAATTTTCATAGTCAGAGATAATAGTCTTGCTGCCTGCCTGCCTGCCTTCCCTGTGAACCCTAAGATGCTGGATACAGCAAAATCTGTTGGATTTGCGGCTCCATATTCAGCCTGGGGTTCCCCTATTTCAGTCCAAACCATGGAGCTTTTCTACCAGCTGAAATGTACCCTTTTAAATAAGAAATGCACCTCACGGTGTTATGATTTAAACTGATAGAATGTTAGCTACTTTTGTCAAAACCCCAAGTATCTCTTCTGTCATTGCTTTACCCCTTCTTCCTCCTTTGGTTTCATTCATACAAACTTGTCACAAAGGAACATGAAACTCAAATGCCGCCTTTTTATCTGATGCACCCTTGCTCTAGTTTTTCTTTTGTTCGCTTCGCTGGTTGAACCGTTCAGTTTTTTGGGGGGAGGGGGGTAGGATGGTGGGCAAATCAAGAAAGATTTGCACATCTGACAGGCTTTGAAAATCCTAAAAAGAACTCAAAACATCCCCTTCTCTCTGTTAAATGCTTTCTGCTGCTCTTAAAGGTGTAGAAGGATATTTCTTCCAACAAAGCAATCTTTAAAAAATCCATTTTTACTTAGCTAAGCCTTAGGACACATTGTCACTGACAATGGGATCCCAAATGCCTCTGATTAAAGACATATGGATGCAACTTTATAAAGGTGTTCAGCTGTCAAACTAACATTTTTTTTGTTTTGCCACCGTGGCACTCGATGCTGCCCTTTCTTTTAAGGTGCTCATAAAGTAAACTTTGCTCTTTCTCTATTTATACATATTTTGGCCCAAGTTCAGTGCACATATTTGAAAGTTTCTTTTAAGCTTTTTCTTAAATTTTGTTTTTTTTTTAAGCTCACCTAACAGGTGAGATGTTCCGTGGTGTTTAAAACAATTCATTGAAAAGCAGGATGGAACGTAACCGGCCAAATTCTTAAGAGCATAATCTAAACGTGAATGCGGACATCAACGCAGCATAAGAGCTCCATTTAGTCATGATTTAAATGCAATTTTAATTAAAATGCCTTATTGTTTTTAAAAGATAACTCATCCCTTTAGTGTTCCTTTCTTAACTCATTATCCCACACAAATTAGTACAGTTCAAGGCTAGTTCTGTTACCCGTGGAAAGACAAGTGATGGGCGGATTTGATTCACCATATAAAAAAGGATCAAACAGCTGGTTTTCGGTTATGCCTTTTTTCTTCTCCCTTCTTTACCCCAAATATTTGCATTAAGCTCATCGGCCAAAAAATGTTTGTACTCTCCGCCTGAGGGAAGTAGTTTGAAATGAGGACCAGCTGCTTGTCCACAACTGTTTATAGGATGGCTGTGTTTGAGATGATTACATTTGCTGGGCTGAGTGGACTCAGTGCCTTGCCTAGAGAAGGATTCAAAGCATCTGCTTGTGAACACATTCAGATGGCTTGTGCTAGGCGGCCTCTGCACATTGCAACCATCCGTGTTTTCTTTAGCCAAGAATTGCTGGATAAGCTTAGTGCGATTGGATTCACACAGTACACTATAAAGCATCTCTGGGGAGAATCCATAAACTGGGTATTTTTCCTTCCATTGCCCCCCCCTTCCCCCCCAATTCCTCATTGCCCTACAAGGAAAGGTCCTGAAGATTTGTTGCATTTAATAATACATGGTGTAATTATTTTTATTCTTGATGGTTTATGTCACTTGAGAGTTACTTGGTGGAAGGTTGTTTATCCTAAAACGCAGGATCTAGTTCAAATAAAATTTTCAGTCTGGGAGCCCAAACTAGGTTTCGACTCAAAAGTAAAATGCATTACACTGAAATACCCAGAAAAAAAAATATTTTGGCAATTTTAATTTCAGTGTCACTGATGATTCTTTTTTGAGATTGTCAGGTATATGAAGGACATTCTGGACACAGGTTCATTGCAGGTTTGAAAAGAGGCTTTTACAAGGTGCCCAACCTCCCTATTGGAGTCAGTGAACTCCAAACACCCTGTGGATATTAGTGTCTCCAGAGTACCTCTTAACGTGATTGCTGAAATATAAAGAAATGAGTATGGAGGAATTGTATTTCCTTCATAATGTCCGTTAGCAACCTGAAAGAGAGGTGACTGAAGATAGGAAGGAGGGAACTGCAGCAATTCCGAAATAACCCTCCTCCTCCTCTTTCATATATGCATATATGCATATACAAATACATACATACATACCTACATTACATACATACTCACACATCATCACAAAATCTCCAGAACCATAAAGCCTATAAACTTGAAATTTGGCACCTATGTTCCTCTTGCCTTTTAGGTACTTACTAAGAAAGGATTCTTTGAGAGGACCAACAGAGCCTTAGTATTTCCTATATTAAAAATAATATAATAACATGCTCTGATGCTAAGGAGTTCTACTCCCCCTCCCCACCTGAAAAGAAATCTCTTCCAAATGCAAAACACAAGCAGAGGAGAGGAGTTTCGGTTTTAATTTCACAGCAGCAACCAGCTTTAGTACAGAACAGTTGAGCTAAGCCTTGCCCAGGCTCCTTGCTGTCTCCTTGCTCACACAGCAAATACTCTTTCAGTTTTCAAACAGCCCTCAACTCTCACACACTGACGGGATGCTAGCCAGATGAATACCGATGGATGCTGGTAGGCAGAAGCACAAATCCCCACCCCCCTTATTTTCCTCCCCCAAAACTAAGCCCGATTACATAGTTCCGTAGCGAAGCAAGGGCATCAAGCTAGTTAGATGATATTTCTTAGCGAAGGAGATAGATCTAGCCCTCGATGTACGACCCCAATTGAGCCCAACACTTCTGTTGCTAAGTGAAACATTTTTTCCCTGAATATCACCGCATTTTACCATCTTTCTTGCCACGGTGGTTAAGCGGATCGCTGTGTGTCTTGGTCATTAAGTGAATCCGGCTTCCCCATTGACTTGGCTTGTCAGAAGATCGCCAAAGGGGATCACATGTCCTCGGGACAACAGCCATAATGGCCATAAATACGGGTCAAGTTGCCAAGCATCCGAATTTTGATCCAATGGCCGTGGGGAAGTTGCAACGGTGCTGTGGAAAATGGTCATTTAAGTCATTTTTCCTTGGTAACTTTGAACGGTCACTAAGTCGAGGATAAAGGACCTCGGGCAGGGAATTCTGCCTAAACAAATTCCTTGTATGTCCAGTCACACATGGCCAACAAAGAATTCTATTCATTCTATTCTGTATTCGATTTTGTTCTTCTGGAATCTAGTCTAGTCTCATCTGTTCTATTCATTGTCTCCTAATTCTGCTCTAATTCTACACTTATTCTGTTCTGTTTTAGTCTAGTCTAATCTAGTCTACTTTTCATTCTGTTCTGTTCTATTCTAATCTAATTCTATTCTAATTCTTATTCTATTAAGAAAATTAAAATATCACAAAGTCACAAGTTCCAGGAAGGAGCAGGACAGAATGGCAACGGAAGGAGAGAGCCCTATTTCCTGTAGGTCTCCAAACTTGGCCATTTTAAGACTTGTGGACTTCAACTCCCAGAATTCTCCAGACAGCATGGCTGACTGGGGCATTCTGGGAGTCGAAGTCCACATGCTTTCAACTTGGAGAAACTAGTTTTGGGGGGCAGGGAGAAATCCATCTTTCGATTTTTGCACATGATGGGAACCAAGAAGTGTAGGCTGGTGCATGGGAATTGTAGTCCTGCCTCCGGAAGAGGGAGAGAGCGGATCATTAAACTTCAGAATCCAATTCATAACTTTGCTCCGCAGCATCTCTTCTTCTCACACTTCGCCCCCCCCCGTCTTCCGTATGTAGATGGTCCCTCCCGTCTTCTGGCACACGCAACTTCTTTCCCCCTCGTACGCCGATGGTCTTTCCCACTTCCCACCGCCCTCCTCCTCCCCGAGGGCGCAGGCGCGGCGTAGCCTCCCGCTCCATACTTGGCGATGCCCGGCGAGCGGCCTTCTGATTGGCTCGGGGTGGCTCGAAAGGGGAAGGGGGGTTAGTAACAATGGGCGGGGCTCCTCTTCACACTGTGTGTGCGCGGCGCGCGCGCGCTGTCTGACCCGGATGTGCAACTGCTAGGCAACGGCGGAAGTGGCGAAAAAAAAAAAAAGGGAAAGGAAAGGAGAGGGAGGAGGAGGAGGAGGAGGAGGAGGCGGCGGAGGCGGCGGAGGAGGAGGGCGGCCTGCGGCCTGGCTCAGAGCTCGGAGAGGCCGGACGGAGGGACCCGGAGTCGCTGCCGTCGCCGTTTCCGCTCCTGGTGCTGAAGAGGGCTCGGCCCCACCAGAGGCATCATGGTGAGGGGAGAAGCCGCGGGTCTCGGGGCTGTCAAGGCCCGCGGGGTGGGGCGGGCGGGCGGGCGAGTGAGGAGGGAGCGTGAGGGGGAGAGGGCCGCCTCCGCCAGTAGGGGGCGCTTCCTCGCCTAAGGGGCGCCGGGGCGGGGCAGCCTGGGGACTACAAGCTCCATCCTCCCCAGCGCGTGTGTGTGAGAGAGTCCTGCTGCATGTGTGTGTGGGGGGGCTTTACGGCTTCTGACCAAGAAATGGGGTCCGGCTTAGCAGGAGAGTCCCTGCCCAGTGTGGGGTTCTTGGGGAGGGGGCTGTGGGGCCGGTGGTGCGGAAAGCGGGGACGGGGGCAGGGAATAAAGGGGAAGGACTTGAGGGGCGGCGGGGGAGGGCGACAAGGAAGGGAGCAGCCCCCCCCACACACACACCTTTGCCCTGCCGAGGGTTTCAGTCGAAGCTCCCGCCTTTTGTTTGCTGTGGCTGGGTTGACAGTTCAGGAGAGCCCTTAAAGAATGGGGGGAGGGGGTTGATTTAGGTCCTATGGAAACCCCTTCCCTTCCTTCCCCTCACCCAACCTCCCTCATATCATCTTCCTCCTTCCCTCCCTCCCTCTCTCATATCTTCCATCCATCCATCCATCATCCTTCTTTTCCTCCCTGATATCATCTCCCTGATATCTCTTTCCTTCCTTCTATCATCTCCCTCCCTCCCTCCCTCCATATCTTCTCTCTCTCTCCCTTCCATCCATGTCTCTCCTTCCTTCCATAGCTCTCCCTCCCTTTAGTTCTCCTTCCTTTCATATCTTCCCCCCTCCAAATCTTCTCTCTCTCCCTTCCATCCATGTCTCTCCTTCCTTCCATATCTCTCCCTCCCTTTAGTTCTCCTTCCTTTCATATCTTCCCTCCCTCCAAATCTTCTCCCTCTCCCTTCCATCCATGTCTCTCCTTCCTTCCATATCTCTCCCTCCCTTTATTTCTCCTTCCTTTCTATCTTCCCTCCCCCAAATCTTCTCTCTCTCCCTTCCATCCATGTCTCTCCTTCCTTCCATATCTCTCCCTCCCTTTATTTCTCCTTCCTTTCATATCTTCCCTCCCCCAAATCTTCTCTCTCTCCCTTCCATCCATGTCTCTCCTTCCTTCCATATCTCTCCCTCCCTTTAGTTCTCCTTCCTTTCATATCTTCCTTCCTCCAAATCTTCTCTCTCTCCCTTCCATCCATGTCTCTCCTTCCTTCCATATCTCTCCCTCCCTTTAGTTCTCCTTCCTTTCATATCTTCCTTCCCTCCACTATCTTCTCTCTCTCCCTTCCATCCATCTCTCTCCTTCCTTCCATATCTCTCCCTCCCTTTAGTTCTCCTTCCTTTCATATCTTCCCCCCCTCCGTATCTTCTCTCTCCCTTCCATCCATGTCTCTCCTTCCTTCCATATCTCTCCCTCCCTTTAGTTCTCCTTCCTTTCATATCTTCCAGCTACTATGTTAATTTGGAGATGTCTTAAGCAGGGGAACTGTGCTTGGCAGGAAGTGAAGGTTTATTTTTGACACGGAATTGAGGAAGACCTGTAATTATAGCTCTTTGGCCTGAGAGAATAAGTTAGGGAGAGATGAGGGGTGTTGGGAGACAGGAGGCAGTACTGTGATGCCCCCCCACCCCCCCATACCCACCTCAAGGGCATCATAATCAACAATTGTGAGGTAATTTCATTGGGGAGACTGAAAGGGATGGGGAGCGGAGGAAAGATGGGGGAATCGACTGACGATGAAAGTAGGGGAGCAACGGACATGGAATTGTGTACTGAAGAGAAAAGAAAAATGCCTGTGTTTCTTTCCTTCAATATATTTTGAGTGGTGGAGAAAAGGAGTTCTGGCTGTCTGGGTGGAGTAAAGAAAGAATGAGGATCAAGAGGTGAAAGCCAGGCCCACCCAGATTTCTAAAATAAGGATTGCTTGTTTTCCTCTGCTGCTCAAAATGCAAGTCTAGATTGTAAGTTTTTCAGGAATGATAACAGTGGATAAAATTAGAGATGGGCACATGGCAAATCTGGAGGAAGTCAAGAGGCTGAGGTTTGAGAGATCCCTCCACCCCCAGGGTTGTAGGATCTTTAAGTAATCTTAGGGGTGGTGGTGGAGGAGGAGGAGGAGGAGAAGAAAGGGGAAGGGTATCAAAAATGTCTGGGCAGAGGGGACGGGGCAGTCTTGCTGTGAAGATGAAACATTTTTTCTCTTATTTTCTTTTTTCTCAGAAGAGAAATAATAATAGCCTATACAGGGAATGAAACCCTCAGTTTCTCGAGAAAAAAAGGGCTTTGTGGGGGACTAAACGCGATGCTTGTGTTCTGCTGTTGAGTTCTGTTGTGGCTGGAGAACCGAAGGGGGAAGATGCATTGGTCTTTGTCTGTTGGGGCATCGACTGTGAAGTGCAGCTGAGAGACCATGTAATGGGCATACAATATGCAGTGGGAGAAGATGAGGTCTGTATATTGCTGCGGGAGGAGATCTCCCATCACAGGACTAATTGTTGAAAGGGATCTCTGGTGGAAGCAAAGAAGCAATTGGGCGGGCAGGCTTCTATTTCTCTAGTGGGCACCGGGTTGGGCTTGAGTGGCTCTGAGATTGTATTTTGAAGTAAGGTTCTGCATCTTAACCTGCTCTCCTGTTGGGAGAAGGTAGGTTCCTCAGGCCCAAAGGGCTTAACGACTTCAGCAGTTGGAACTTGGTGTGAGGAAAGGCATTGGCCTGGTTTGAGCGCGTTGGGTTTGCTCAGTGAAAGAGAAAGTGTCCTCCTGTAGCTTGCGTTTGCAGGACGCAATAGAGTGGGTGCTCCTAGAGACACAAGATGAGTCATTGAGTCCTAGAGGTGCGGTTGCCACTGTGGCCTGTGTACTCGCAGGAGCACCTGACGCCGTGTATCTTTCAAAGTGGATTTGGGCCAGCTTCTACCGGTAACTCGGCGGATTCCCAAAACACAAAGCCATCTTGCTGATCAATACGGAACCATATCGGCTTGCCACCCAACCTTGTGAGTCACAGGCCAACGCGATGCAGATCTCTCCAGCTTGCATGCTTCTTGCCTGGGGCAGCAGTTCCCTTCTTAACTAATGGCTACCACAACAGGAAGTGCTCCAATTTAAAAACCTATCGCTTTTCCACTGAGAGGCAAAGCCTGAACAGCCTCGTGCCGAATAGAATTGTTCTTCTGGTTGACTTGATTTTGCTGGGAGTGGCGGCAAGTCACAAATCCTAAGCGTGAGAACTTGTTTTTGGCTTGCGTGCTCCAGAACCAATCAGAAATGTCTCTTAATGCTTGCAGAATTTGCAAGCCTTGAGTACCCGTATCGCAACGATGGTTTCACAGACTTACCCACAAGTTCTCTTTTTACTGGCTTGTGGGTCATTGCTATGCACAGCAGAAACACACCGTTGTGTTAGGAGGGTTGGAATAACCCCACAACCCTTTTAATGCTACCAGGGAACAATACATCTGATAAAAGAATCGAAACATATTAAAGAAAAGCCGCAGCACTTGCAGAGTTTCTGTAGCGGCAGCCTAAATCGAAACAAACCTAGCTGTCTATGATTTCATTTTTATATATATATATCGAACCCATGGCTTACTCTTCCAAGTGTTTCTTGAAGTCACTGAGATGACGCTTTGTGCCTCCTGGGCCAAGCTGTTTTTCATTAGAGGCCTTATCCACCTTCATTTGCTTTCTGTGCCCTCTGGCCAGGCTTTTGTTTCCTTGTTCCTTCCTTAGTGGCTGGCACTCTGGGAGCCGCTAACTTCAGATGGCCCGTTTGATTTCTGTTTTGCTTGCAAAGGAGGGATCGCTTAACCGCCATGCCAATTCAGCGTGGTGCCTCAAATGGAGCGGGCTTTCTTTCCTTCCGAGTGGTTGAGAAGATGGTTATTTTTTTTTTCCCTTCCTGGAGGTTTTATAAGGTGCCAAGGGGCTCTTCCCTTGTTTTGTGCGTTAGGCTCTACAATGCTGGCAGGAAAGCTAGCCTCACACACACACACACACACACACACACACCCCGGAGGGGGGGGAAAAAAGGCACATTAATAAGGCTCAGGCCTGACCCGCTGCCGGTTGTGCATTTTTAGTCGCAGTTCCATAGCACAAAACATAACCATAAGGTGTAGGGGCTGCTCTATTTTTAGAGCGCTTGTGGGTGCTGTACTTGCTCCTTTTGGAAGAGGAGGTGAAGTGCCTCTTCTCTTCCAAAAAGCTGACTTAGCACTGGTGGGGCAGAGCCAGCAGCAGCAGCAGCCGAAGTGGGGGGCTGATTTCCAGGGACAGGCTTTGAACGGTGGCAAAAGGGGGAGGGGGAAGAGAGGTTTTGCGTGACGGTCCTTGCTTAAGCCCCCGTCTCCTCCCCGTTTCCCTCCTCGCCATGAAGGTTTGCCTTTTATCAAAAGGCTTGTTTTTCCTCGCTCAGCCACGTTTCTGCATCTCCCCCCCCCCCCCAAAAAGAGGTTTTAATGAATTAAAAAGCCAGCAGGGGATAAAAATGGTCTTTGCGTGCACACACACTGTGCCGGTAGAACAGCGGGCACCCAAGAGGCATTCAGAAAGACCTTCCTACTGGAGAAGTGTTAAGCCTACTTGATCCGAAATGTTTGAGGACCGGGAGGCAACTGCAAGAAAAACCAGTTTCTGTGGGATTGAGGGCAGCGTTGGATTTTTAAAAAAAAAAAAAAAAAAAAAGTTGAGGCGTGGGTTGTAAAAAGGGGCACCTGTTGGAGGGCAAGTGGGCCCAGGAGAGTTAAAGAATGAAATGGCTGCTTTCCAATATTTACGTGGCTTGACTTTGTACCTCGTATATAACCCCACTGCCCCCCTCCGCCCCCCAGAATCTTCCACTCCATTATCAAAGCTCCCCAAATTTTGGGCCCTACCCATTCAGACTACAGAAGGGACGCCACCCACTTAGGTCAGTCTTACAGGTAGATGGACGCAGGCATCCGTTTCTGTCGATTTAGGGGAAACTCTTGCTGGTACCCCAGTCCAAACTGATGGGAGAGCCCTTGGTGATGCTGGTGGGCTTGGCTCAGTTGTGGTGGTATTTTTAGTGGTTCCTGAAGTAGTAAAACTCTGGACTCCGGGCCCTCAGAGCATCCATGCCGTTAGAAGAGCTGGTACTTTCACGCCTCCTTGTTTGGTGTGCAATCACCGTTGAATTCTGCCGGGGTTTCTTTGCTTGCTAGCGGTTTTAACTGCCATTATATAAAAACCCTCCAAGGTTGACTGGAGAGCACCCCGAGGCCAGCCTTGCAGCCCTCCTTCCCCATATCTTGAGGGGCTAACCCCACACATTTTTATTTCCCCGAACACCTATAAAAAGCTTTAAAAAATCAGCAGGCTTCTCTTCTGATGTCGGAAAAGATGGTTAACCTTTAGCCACAAGAATAATTTGCAAAGAGCCACCAAGTGCAACGTTTCTCCCAAGTGGGCAAGAGAAATGGCATCCTTTGGAGAAGCGGGTGGTTGGTTTGGTTGGTTGGTTGGTTGGTTCTGAGGTCTAAATTCACCATTCAGGGGCCCGTGTTTATTGCTCCTCTGTGGCCTTTGGACTTAGAGGTGGTCTCTCCTGGTTCCTCCTTAAGAGGGGGGGCTTTCACAAAGATTTTGAGATGGGGGGCTTCAAACTTGACACCTTTAAGACTTCTGGACTCCAACTTGCAGAATTCCTCCTCCAGTCATGGTAGCTCACAAGTCTTAAACTTGAAGCCCACAAGTCTTAAACTTGCCAAGTTGGAAGGCCCTTGGTTTTTGAGGGTGCTGATTAAGGTAGAGGTTGCAGCCAGTGTAAGAAAGCAGCGGTCTGGTTAGTCCCCTGCTGCTGATAGCCATTAAAAGGTTGACACCCTGATAGCCACTTGGAAATTAAGCAGGCATTTCAGTCCTAAAAATAGGCTGGGGGCAATGGCTTCTCTGCTTTCCTTCTTTGCTGTGTGTGTGTGTGTGTGTGTGTGTGTGTGTGTGTGTGTGTCCCTTTGCAAGGGCTCCTCTGCTAAGCTTCCTCATTCTCTGGTTGGAAGCCAGCACTTCCTTGAGGAACCCAGGGTGGGGCATTGGAACTGAGTTCTGAATCAGCCCCAAGGCTCCCTTGCGCTCCTTTGCCTGCGGCGGGGAAACTCCATGACCTGGAGTTTACTTGCAAGGCTGGGGAACACGGCTGTTTGCATAAGGAGCAGCAGGCAGAAGTGGGAGGCAGTGGAAGGGGCCTTGTAAGTCATCTAGTCCAACCCCCTCCCCCCTCCCGGCCCCATTTCTGACGGTGGCAGTCCGGTCCCTTCTTGAAAGCGGGTGCCCAGCTTTTTCCTGTGGCCTCAGGCTCCAAGAGCAGACAGTGCTGCCAGGAACAGAATCCGGGAAGGAGGTGCCTCCAAGCCTAGCCTGGGGCCAGGAGACCCGATACAGGATAAGGGGCCGAGGACGGTCCCTCCCGGGCTGCCCGCCTGCACTTCCTCCTTCCAGCGTAGAATCTGCCCAGGCTAGCGGAAGAGCTGTAAATAAAACTTCCCTGATAATGTTCCAGGGTATCTGCTGTCCTGCCCTCCTGCCCTTTTTTTTTTTTTTTTCCCTTTTCCCCACCCTTCTTTTTTGGCCGAGGGGTTTATGGAGTTGAAACCAATCTCTTCCTTATCTGCTTTTCCCGGTTTATTTTTTGCACCAGCGCCTCGCAGAAATAGCCTGCCTTTGGAGGGCTGTGGTTTGGTGCTCGGCTCTCTCGCAGGTGCGTCTGGAGAAAGAAATTAACACTTTCAGGCCTCATTGGGAGGGGAAGAAAGCAAAAGGAGAAATTCAGCCTCCAGCAGCTTCCTCATAAGCAACTAGTTTTATATCCATGCTTCGCTGCGAAACTCTGTGGTCGGGCTTATTTTGGGGGGAGGAAAATAAGGGGGAAAAATTGTGCCTCTGCCTACCAGCATCCATCAGTATTCATCTGGCTAGCGTCCTGTCAGTGTGGGAGAGAGTTGAGGGCTGTTTGGAAACTGAGCGAGTATTTGCTGTGTGAGCAAGGAGACAGCAAGGAGCCTGGGCGTGGCTTAGCTCAACTGTTCTGTACTAAAGCTGCTTGGTGCTCTGAAACTGAAACTCCTCTGCTTGTGTTTTTGCATTTGGAACAGATTTCTTTTCAGGTGGGGACGGGGAGTAAACATCCTTAGCACCAGAGCAAGTTATTAATATTAATATAGGAAATGCTAATGGCTCTGATGGTCATTTCAAAAAGTCCTTTGTTAGTGAGCCAAGTGGAACATAGATGCCCAATTTCAAGTTTGTAGGCTTTACGGTTCTGAAGATTTTGTGATGATCCATGTAGTGGTCTTTCGCTTTTATATAGAAATAAGGTTAGGTGGAACTGGCTCTATAACCATATAATTCCAGAATGCTAACTGACTGGGAGAGACTCCGCAAATACAGCTTAGTCCTCAAATTACAACAACTCATTTAGTGACCGTTCAAAGTTACAACGGCACTGAAAATAGTGACTTGTGGCCATTTTTCACAGTTATGACCTTTGCTGCCTCCTCAGGGTCACCTGTTCAAAATTCACCTGATCAAAATTCACTTGACCACCTCAGGGTCACCTGATCAAAATTTGCTTGGCCACCAACTCATACTTACGACCGTTGCGGCGTCCCAACCTCACGTGTTCCCCTTTTGCGACCTTCTCATAGTTTTTATCCCAGAGCTATAATTGCACTTAACAACGAACTTAAGGACCACCGTCAATGAGCTGTTGGACAGGATTAGTTGGCCTGTTGTGTGGAGGCTTGTGTGTTTTTAGGAGGCGGGGAATTTTGGCGGGTGTGGGGGGGTGTTTTTTCCCTTATTTTCCTCCCCCCAAAACAAAGCCCGACCACATAGCTTCGTAGCGAAGCTAGTCCAATATATAAATGAAAAAATCCTTCACTTTTAAGCAGAAATGGGACCTTCACTTACAACGTTTAATAACAAGTTCTAAATTCAAGCTACCACTTTCTTTGAGAGATCAGGGTAGGGAAAACTTTGGCCTTAAACCCGCCAGCAATTGCCTACGAGGAAATGTCATTTTTGGAGAGCTTTGAATGCTCGTAAAAAGCCATACACTTCTGTGCAAACATCCCATGAATGAGGAAAGAGAGGCCCAAGCTGCTGCCTTGGCAATATTTTTCCGGTATATTGTATAGAAGCACGAGGCTTCACAACAAGCCAGAAAGAATAAAAAAAGAATAGAATTCTTTTATTGGCCAAGTGCGAGTGGACACACGAGGAATTTGTAAAGGCAGGTGTTTGTGTTTTGATGAGGTTGTGGCAGAGATGAGACCATTTTCCCCGGCCCTCTTTTTAAAAAGCAGATTTTTCTTTGGGAAACCTCATAGAGGCCTCTGGTGCAGCTTTGCAAAGTGGTACCAATGCTCCTAAGTTAAAGGAGGAAGATAAACGTCCCTAAGTTCTTGAGATTTGATTGGCTCACGAGTGTCCGTCCTCTTTTAATATTTCACTTTCTTTTCTTCCAAATGGGAGTTTATGGTTACTGCCATATTGACAAGCTTCAGTCTTTCTTTAAGTGGTCCGGCTTCCTCCCCAGCACCATCACCTCCTCGAGAGCCAGCCAGAATATTTCTGAAAATGAAGAAGATGGATTCGACGCAATTTCTGTAGAGTTGGCACTTCTCGTGTTGAAGTCTTCATCCTTTCTTTTTTTTTCTTTTACGCCTTGCCCTGCGGCCTGTATTGCTTTCCTTCCTTCCTTCCTTCCTTCCGTTTGTGCTCAGTATTCGGTCCTTAACATTTTGCAAAAGATAATTCTATTTATTCTGAACACCGTAACGGGGGCTTCCCCCGTTTATTGCAGCCCAGTCACCTTTCTTTCTTTGAGGCAGAAAATGACCATTCTAAAGTTTTTGTGGCTAGATGCTTTCCATTGCCTTTTCTCTCCAGAGTTCCTGAGCGCTTTCTCGACTAGTTTCAAGGACGCAGCTGCTGAGTCAAAAGGCTGCGTTTTGTTCAGACCTTTCTCCTGCGGGGAAGATACCTCTGGCTGAGAGCTAAAATGGGAACTCCTAAGAGGAGAGGTGAAAAAAAGGGAATGTTTCCGTTTAAGCTAATTTACGGTCTCTGCTGATACGTCAAGGATGTTTCTTGCTCTGTGAGAATTTTACTTCGAGGCCTGGAGTCATCCATCCATCTGTGTGGTCTTGGGAGTCTGGCATGGGCCTGTTTTGGGCACGCTCTCAAAATGGCCGGGCTGGGGGTTACGGAAGGGGAAGCGTGGGGTCTTTCATCCGCCCTTCTAGTTCTCTGAGGTGCTGCCTGCCCTTTGAAGAAAGCAATAAAACAGAATGACAAGAGTTGGAAGGGACCTTGGAGGTCTTCTAGTCCAGCCCCCTGCTCAGGCAGGAATCTCTATATCATTTCAAACAGATGGGTGTCCAGTCTCTGTCTCCAGTGATGGAACATTCACAACTTCTGGAGGAAAATTGTTCTGATTAATTGCTCTCACTGTCAGCAAATTTCTGCTTAGTTCTAGGTCGGGTCTCTCCTTGGTTACTTTCCATCTATTACTTCTTGTTCTTTGGAGAATAGGTTGACCCCCTTCTTCTTTGGGACAGTCCCTCAGTTATTGGAATCATGCTATCATGTCCCCCCCAGTCCTTTTCATTGGACTAGACATACCCAGGTCCAGCAACCGTTCTTCATACGTCCCCTCTCATACAAACCCTGGGCAGGCGCACCTTCCTGTTTTCTGACCCTGGCTGTAGGACAGCGGTCGCCAACTGGTGGTCCATGAGAACATTTTGGTGGGCTGCAGAGAAATCTCAGCCCCAGAGCATCCCCCCAAAGCAATTAATCCAGGCTGCGCAGGAACACAAGGCTGCGCAGCCCACGTGGCCTGAGGGAACCCTTCCTGCCCACTCCTTCCCTAGCAAACTTGCCTGCTAAATTGCTATTTTTCCTTTTTTTTTTCCTTTCAGACCATCAGCTGTTCTGCTGTGCCAGTAGATTTAGATTAGCTAGAAAGCAGGAAATGGTTGGATGTCTTGCTTTCTAGTGAGTCTTTAGATATTCGGCTCTGCTTTAAAGCACAGCCGAACCTCCCTTAGGACTGAAGTTTCTATTATTCAGTGCAGACTCATGGCAAGCAAATTTGAGAGACTGAGCTAGCCGATGGCAGATAGATAGATCACTGAATGTTTCTGTGAGCAACTCAATCTGCCTCCCTGCTTTGCTCTTTTTTTTAAATAAAAAAATCAATATTTACATACATGGTGTGTTGTGAGTTAATTTTGTGAGTTTACTTGCTAGCAAATTTTATGTGACAGACTCAGGTAGCTGATGGCAGATAGATAGATCTCTGAATGAATCTGTGATTCTGTGAGCAACTCAATCTGCCTGCCTGCTTTGCTTGATTTTGGGTAAAAGTTGCTCTTTTTTTAATAAAAAAATTCAATATTTATATAAGTATAATATTTACAGACAAGCCATGCCCAACCAGTCACATGACCACCACGCCACACCCACAAATTAGGCCATGGCCACAGAACCGGTTAGTGGTCCCTGAGATTTAAAATTATGAGTTTGGGGGTCCCGGAGGTCCAAAAGGTTGGCGACCCCTTCTGTACAAGATCCACTGCACCCGCGCCCCTGATTCTCCTTTAACAAGTCCCCTTTACCCTTCAGAATCTGCTTTCTCACGTTCATCCTCTTGACCTCTGTTTCGATCGGCCTCTTCAGAATGTATTTATTTATCAAGCAAGTTTTAGATTAACAGGTATAATTGGAAACATGATTGACTACATGAAATGGGCATGAATAAAAAGGAAACATTAGGATAGGGACGGTAGGCATGTTAGTGCGCTTATGCACGTCCCCTTACAGACCTCTTAGGAATGGGGTGAGTCCATAGTCGACAGTCTTAAGGTTACAGTTTTTGGGGTTTGGGGAAGAAACCACAGAGTCGGGTAGAGGATTCCAGGCTTTGACCCACTCTGTGGCTGAAGTCGTATTTTCTGCAATTCAATTTGGAGCGGTTTACCTTGAGTTTGTATCTATTGTTTGCCCATGTGTTATTGTGGTTGAAGCTGAAGTAGTCATTGACAGGTAGGACATTGTAGCAGATACATTTATGTCCTGTGTTTAGGTTAGACCCTAGATGGCGTAGTTCTAGGTTGTCCAGGTCCAAAATTTCAAGTCTGGTGGCATAAGGTATTCCACAACGAGTAGAGGAGTGGAGGACTCTTCTGGTGAAATATCTCTGGACTCTGTCGATAGTTATGAATGTCCGATATGTAGTGCAGGTTCCAGACTGATCAGCTGTATTCGAGAATTGTTCTAGCAAATATTTTGTATGCTCTAGTTAGTCGTACAATATTACCAGAGAAGAAACTACGCAAATTAGGTTAACGACTCCTCATGCCTTTTCGGCAATGTTGTTCCAGCGAGCTCTGGATCTTAGATCATTAGAGACGAGAACTCCAAAAATGCCACCAAACTAGAAAGTTCCAGAGGCTTCCGTGGCAGCTTCCTCGACTCTTTAACAAGAGACTAACTATCGGAGTTATTTTGACGGGGCGTTTCCGTTCTCCAGGCGGCCTAGGTGACCTCCCTTGGAAGGAATCCTCGGGGCAGATTGTTTAACGTGAGAGGGGCCGGGGCCGGCTGTGCTGCTATGCCAGAACAAAGGAGACAGTGCAGAGAGGTATTCCGGAACAATAACAACAAAAAAACCCCGTCTTTGCAGGAGATGCTTTAATAAATGAAAGATGCTTTATCTTGGCTAATGTTCACAGTTAAACTCCACACTTCAGATCTCTCCATCCCCCGGGGCAGCTGGAAGGGCCACAAAAGGTTTGGTTTGAACTCTGCCTGCTGGAGCAAAGATGGGCTGGGTGGAAGTTTGCCAGGTACAAATCCGTCCCAAATCAGGGTCAGAATCCCCCCCACTCCTGGGTCGGTCTGTGAAGAGCGGCTGCTCTTGGTTGGTCTGTTTTTCTTCCACAAATGGGCCAGATTTTCCTTCCTCCGTGCTGCCTTTTAGAACGAGGCACCCAGTCAAGTTGGTTTTGACCAACAAAGCTCCTGACTCAGGAAACGCACAGTAAGAAAAAAAAAAGTTAAGAATTGGTAAGCGATAAAAACAGCTTATGAGCGGGAAAGGTGATCTAATTTTTAAAAAATATTTTTCTCTTGTCTAACGCAACCCCCGTATTTTAGTCACGAAGGTTAGTAATTTTAAATTGCATTTACAATTCAAATGTTATCAGAGAGACGCTTATTATTCCTCTCCCCCCCCATTTATGGTCCTTTCATTCCCCCCGCTAAGGGAAGGACAAAGGGGGTCCTGAAATCTTCCACCTTTTACCCAAATGTTTTGTTTGGAGAAATGTGCTGGAAGCACTTTTTAAAAATGAAATCACGAGCAAAACAAAATAGCTTTAGCACTGTTCATTCCTTCTCTTCTGCCTCTCGACGGTCAGTTGCTCCCTTGTCTTAATGATGGTCGTTTCTATACTTACTAGATGCCGGGGAACCGGAAATACAAATTTCTGACATTCCTTTTTGAAAGCATGTCGGTCTGGGCTTTGCTCTGGGGCAGGGAAGAAAGAATATTAGCCAGCACGAGGGTCATTTGGTGCAAAAACCGCCTCCCTGCTTTTTGCCTGGTTCTTTAAAGATCTATGGACAGCGTAGAAATTTCCCTGATTGCTCTTGACGTTTGCTGGAATCCAGCCCAGGCTGACAGAACGTAAATCTTGGAAAAGATAGGTAATATTTCCAGTTTCAGCCCAATTCCTGAGTTGTAGCAAAATGCTGAAGGAAGCAGCTGGTGAGACGATCCTTTCCCCTCTTCCAACCTCTTAAAAACTTTCCAGCTGGCCCTGCTGGGCTGTCGTCCATTCCCACGATCCCAGTGTCGCACGCCTGACATCACAACGGTAGACCTAGCATGGAGACAACGAAGCGAAGTGGGACGCAGTGGCAGGGCCCCCTCTCCCTGGACTTTGCTGCCAGAGCTGCATTTCTTGGGGGCCAACTTAAAACAGTTATTTTACAGGTAGACAGTGGTGGGATTCTACCAATTTGGCCTGGTTCGGGCGAACTGGTAGTAAAAAATGCTTCTGTTAGGCTGAACCTGTAGTAAGAAAACAGCTAACGGTTGGCCTGAACCAGTGTTTCTTTTTCTCTTTCTCCCAATGATCAGCTGTTCTAACGATCAGCTGTGCCGGAATCCCCCTTGCTGTCTTAACTGCTTCATCCAGGAGGCCAAAAAATGGAGCGCTGGGGTAGGGTGAGGTGCTGCACACACAAAAAAGCCACACTTGCCCAGTCACATGGCCACTCCCTACCTAGCCACGCCCACAGAACCAGCAGTAAAAAATATTTCCATCCCTCGACGTACGACCAAGATTGAGCCCAAAATGTATGTGGCCAAGCGAGACATTTGTTCGGTGACTTTTGCTTCATTTTGCCACTTTTTCTCGCCGCGTTTGCTAAATAAATTACGGCCGTTGTTCAATTGGAACACGGTTGTTAAGTGAATCCGGATCCCTTATGGACTTGGCTGGCCAGAAGGTCGCAAAAAGGGAGTCACGTGACATCTCCCCTCCCCCCCAGACACTGTGCCACCGTCATAAGTACGAGTCAGCTGTCAAGCATCTGAATGTAAATCGCATGACTCTAGGGATGTTGCGGCGGTCACCAGTATGTGAAAAATGGTCATAAGTCACTTTTTTCAATGCCGTGGTAACTTTGTAAGTGAACTTGTAAGTCAAGGACTTCCTGTACTTGGGGGGGAACTGGGAGATAAAGGGATGAGAGAGAGAGAGAGAGAGAGAGAGAGAGAGAGAGAGAGAGGAGGCAGAGGAATGGTCAGGAAGTGGGGAGTTCTAGCGTCCTCCAATGGAAATCACCCTCATAGAAGGGTCCTTGGCGCTCTCCGTGCTTGGTTGATGTTACCTAGTTACCTGAGCACTGATGATGGCAACAGCCCTTAGACTTATATACCGCTTCACACACGGTGGCTCAACAGCAAAGACGCTGAGCTTGTCAATCAGAAAGGGCGGTTCGAATCCCTAGCACTGCCACGTAATGGAGTGAGCTCCTGTGACTTGTCTTAGCTTCTGCCAACCTAGCAGTTTGAAAGCACGTAAAAAATGCAAGTGGGAAAATAGGGACCCCTTTGGTGCGAGGGGAACAGCGTTCCGCGCGCCTTCAAAGGCGTTTAGTCATGCTGCCCACAGGACCACGGAGACGTCTTCGGACAGCGCTGGCTCTTCTTTGGCTTTGCAACGGAGAGGAGCAGCGCCCCCTAGAGTGACTAGCATGTATGTTAAGGGGAACCTTTGCCTTTACCGCTTCCCAGTGCTTCCCAGCCCCCTCTAAGTGGTTGATGGAGTCGGCCTCTTGCCCCCAAACAATCTCATTTTACCCACCTCGGAAGGAGGGAAGGCTGAGTCAATCTTGAGCCTGGTGAGAATCGAACTGCCAAATTGCAGGCTGCCGGCAGTCAGCAGAAGGAGCCCTGCGTTCTAACCACTGCGCCACCACAACTCCTGTTAACCTAGTTTGGGTCAGGAAATGTGTGCAAAAAAACCCCCAAACCCTAACCAGATGCCCCTCATTTCAACCCCGAGTGACAAATAGTATTCTTCGTTGGCACCCTCACAGAAGATGGGAGTTCAAAGGCCTGTTTCTTGAATGTAAGCTGGCAAGCCGTGATTGGCACTGGGATGGAAGAGGGGAAATCAACAGAAAATAAGGAAGGGAGAAAGAAGTGATTCCCCTCCCCGCCATCGCTCTCGAGTGCTGCAGCGTTCTTTAATGGGATTCCTGGTTCAGTGCCCATGCAGATCAGTCTACCCAAACGCAACCTTCCTGTTTCTTGCGGTACATGGCGAGCTTTTTCGCTTGACACCAATAACTTCCTTTTTTTGCCCAGAGGCTGTTCTTAATTGTCCTAAGCGAAGAGGTGTGTTGTGGATGATTTGTTTTGCGGGGGTGGCTTGCACCCAGCCCAAATGCCAGATAAAAATAGTTAGATCTGTGCCGGGATATCCTAGCCATCTCCTTACCAAAGCTATTTTCCAAAGCACCAGAAGGCGAGACAAGGACCGGCGGGTGGAAACCAACCAAGGAGAGAAGCAACGTGGAATTAAGGAGAAGCCTCGTAACAGCGAGGATAGTTAACCAGTGGAACGGCTTGCCACCAGAAGTTGTGGCTGCTCCATCACTGGAGGTCTTTAAGATGAGATTTGATGGGCAGCCATTGGTCTAAAATGGTATAGGATCTCCCGTTTGAGTGGTGGGTTGGGCCAGATGACCTCCAAGGTCGCCTCTATTCTGACTAAGCTAGGAATGTTTGAATCTGGGCTGGCCTTCAACACTCTGGAGGCTTCCACAGGCTTTGGAGCTGTCAAAAAACAAACCTGTAACCTTCAGGAGAGGAACCAGTGCTCGGGCCACGGGGACCCCTCTCTGCCACGGAGGTATCTGGGGGTCTGGTTGGGGGCCTCCAGTGCTGCTCCGCAGAGGCTCGGTAACCTCTGAAGAATGTCTGCCGAAGAGTTGGCTCCGGACGTGGTGGATGGCTGCCATTTCTGGCTGCTGTGAAAGGGGAAATATTGAAACCATTTGCTAATGAGGGACGGTGCCCTGAGAGTTTGCGGTGCCTTACAGTAACAGTACTGCAGGCAGCCGTTTATTTTTATTTCTGCATCCATCAGCTGAGCTGTTCTGGGCACCGAAGGGGGGGAATTCCAGCCCCATCTGGGAGGGAGGGCATTGCGAAGTCAAACACAAGTTGTCCTCTCCCTCTCTCTCTCCCACCCCCCTCTCTCTATATATATATGTTTTTTCTTTTACATACAATATGTGCTTAAAGAACAGTACCGTCTCAGTCAATTCATTTACATCTGAAGTTTCTAGTTTAGCAACAGCACTTAGACTTATATACCACTGCACGGTGCTTTTACAGCCCTATAAGTGGTTGACAGAATCAGCCTCTTGCCCCCAACAATCTGGGTCCTCATTTTACTCCCCTAGGAAGGGTGGAAGGCTGAGTCAACCTTGAATCTGGTGAGATTTGAAGTGCCGAACTGCTGGCAGTCACTGGCAGTCAGCAGAAGTAGCCTGCAGTACTGCCCCCTAACCACTGCATCACCATGGCTCATTTCTACCTGTGTTGTCCAACCGTTGATTAAATATGTCCCAAGTTCGAAATATACTCTGTCCTATTTTTCTTTTATCTTCAGTGTTAATCTGTCCATTTCTGCAGAGTCCAATATTAATTTTAATTACATCTTCTGTAGGTGTTCCTTCGCTTTTCCAAGGTGGTGCAAATACAATTCTTGGTGTTGTTAAAACATGTAATAAATATACATTCTCTTTATCATATTTTTCTGGTATTACGCCTAACAAAAATAGTTCTGGCTTAAAATCTATATGCTGTCTTAACATTTTTTTTCTAACCACATATGTATTTTTGCCCTTTTTTTATTTGCTTTTGGGCACGTCCACCACAGGTGGTGGTATGTGCCCAGTTTTTGATTACATTTCCAACATTTGGTGGACATACTTTTAAACATTTTTGCTAGTTTCAGCCAGTGGTTAAGTGCCACCTATAAAACATTTTATACAAACATTCTTTATAAGTGGTTGCGATCGTCAACTTATAGTTTCTTTCCCAGAGTTTTAGCCACTTATCTAGTTCTATAGTTGTCTTCTTTCTCGATAGGCACTTCGGTGCCGGAGGAAATCTTTTTTTTTCATTTCCCCGTAATATTATTTTATCTGCACGTTCTGGCTTTGCCTTGGAGTCAGGGGTTAGAGAAAGAATGAAAGTACAGATACCGCAGCAATGCCCCCCACCCTATCCTCCCATCTTTGTTGGGGCAATAGGAAGATGGCTGGGGGTAAGGGGGTAAGACTGCTCGATGCCGAATTGGGTGGGTTGCCTTCTGGGAACAGCTGTCCCTGGCCTGGTCCATCGGGTGCATCGGTTGAATCTCCGCTTGGCAGAGAGTTTGAACGCCTCCCTTGAAGCACTGTTGACCCCATCTCAGGACTGATGGGCTTTGTGATCCATGTGCCTAAAGGAGGCAACCGCCATGTTGCCAGAGTCCTGGCTTTGCACACTCAAGGCCCCTGTTCCCAACCCAGCATCTGCCTGATGTCTGATTAGAATTCACAAGGAATTTGTCTTGGTGCAAATGCTCTCAGTGTACATAAAGGAAAAAAATATACATTTGTCAAGAATCATCAGGTCCAACACTTAATGATAGTCACAGGGTACAATATAAGCAATCAAATCATACCAGGAAACAGTCCCTATAAATCGTAAGGATACAAGCGACAAAGTTACAGTCATAAGACACAGGTGGGAGGGGATGGGCGATAAGGAGTGATGAGAAGATGAATAGTAATAGTAGTAATAGAGATTATGAGATGAGCCCACCTCCCACCAGTCGACCAGGCCTCAAGTTCAATTTATGGTTGCTAAATTGGTTGTACGTAACTTTTTCCTTTTATTTTTTCTTCCCCGCCCACAGAGTGAGCAGCAGCTGGACTGTGCCTTGGATTTGATGAGGCGTCTTCCTCCCCAGCAAATAGAGAAAAACCTCAGTGACCTGATTGATTTGGTGAGTAGCTGGGCACCCATTAGGCCCTTCCACGTTCTGCACAAGCGGCTGGAGATCCGTCAGGTCTGACAGATTCCCCCACCTCTTTAAAAACTCCCGCCCTACTTGAGAGTGGCTTGTCTCGCCCTGCGTGGGTTGGAGAGCGAGGTCGTTTTTTAGGATGGGGTGTCTTGGCTCTGTTGGTTTGTCTATATTTCATCCTCCTGGGGTCTCTGTTCCTCAGGAGGATTCAAAACCCAGGGTGAACACCCCCCCTTTGAGTGAGCCATCTTTCAGGTGGGGGCCCGAAGCTGCACCTGCGAGGGCACGCAAATCCCACCTTCGTTATTTTCCCCACTGCTTAACAGGGTGGCTCAGTGGCTAAGACGCTGGGCTTGTCGGTCAGAAAGGTTGGCAGTTTGGCGGTTCGAATCCTTAGCGCCGTGTCACGGAGTGAGCTCCCCGTTCCTTGTCCCAGCTTCTGCTAACCGAGCAGTTCGAAAGGACGTAAAAAAACATGCAAGTAGAAAAAAGAGGGACCCCTTTCGTGGGAAGGGAACAGCGACCTTCCGTGCACCTTCGGTGTTTAATCCTGCCGGCCACAGGACCACGGAGACGTCTTCGGACAGCGCTGGCTCTTCTTTGGCTTTGTCACAGAGATGACCAGCGCCCGCTAGAGCCGGAAACGACTAGCGCGGATGTGCGAGGGGAACCTTTTACCTTTTACCTAAGGAAGAAAGAGCAAGACATGCAGAATTCATCGCTCTGGGTTTCTGGCTGGGTTTGGTTTTTTTTTGTTTTACGGTTTTGCCCGTCTGAGCGACGCCACCGTCAGGCAGGTCTTGCCTCCCTCCGCTCTTCCCAGTTTCAGGAAGGCCACCAAGGTGGTCCAAGCAAAAGAAACGCTCCGCATTAAACGCCCTGAGCCAGGACCCCAAAGGCCAAGCTTTTACCTCTGCCCTTAGTGCCGGCGTCCTTGGTCCCGGGAGTCCTGGGGGGGCAGCTGTTGATGGCCTTGCCAGATGCGATTTGTGCCTAGCCGAGGAGAAGGCCTAACTTGGACATGAAACACAAGGGGCACATCCAGGCAGGCAGGCAGGGTCCTTTCTGGGTCAGCGCCCCTTCCCCAAACCGCCGGTGGATGACCCTCCTCGCTCATTAGGCCCAGCCTGTTCTTCTACGGCTTTCACGGGCTGCTGGGTTTGTAATTAGAGTTCATTAGCGCTCTTGTCCGTCAAGGGTCTCTCTCTCTCTCTCTCTCTCTCTCTCTCTCTCTCTCTCTCTCTCTCTCTCTCTCTCTCTCTCTCTCTCTCTCTCTTTCTCTCTCTCTCTCTCTCCTCTCTCGGTCTCTCTCTCTCTCTCTCTCTCTCTCTCTCTCTCTCTCTCTCTCTCTCTCTCTCTCTCTCCTGTCTCTCTCCTGTTTCTCTCTCTCTCCTGTCTCTCTCTCTTTCCCTCTCTCCCTCTTCTGTCTCCCTCTCCCTCTCTCTCTCTGTCCTTCTCTCTCTCCTGTCTCTCTCTCCTGTCTCTCTCTCTCTCTCTCTCTCCTGTCTCTCTCTCCTCTCTCCTGTCTCTCTCTCTTTCTCTCTCTCTCCTGTCTCTCTCTCTCTCTCTCTCTCTCTCCCACTCCCTCTCTTTCTCTCTCTCTTTCTCTCTCTCTCTCTCTCTCTTTCCCCCTCCCTCCCCCTCTCTCTGAAGCCCTTGTCTGAAAATAGGACGGTGTGTGCTGGTCTCCCCCCCCACCCCCCCAAGACTCAGAAAGGAACACTTAATGATTGCTCAACAGGCAGTTTGGCGTCTTGGGGCAATGGAGGAATTTGGAAAGTGGGCCGAGAGAAAGGAGAGACGAGAGCTGTCCCTGCAAGTGGGAAGTGCCTGAAACTCCAGCCGTGCCTGAAGCAACATCTTGTCCTGCCCGTGCAGATTCGTACCCAGTGTGCGACTGAGGCACGCACATAGAGTGTATTGTTGGGGTGTGGGTGTGTAAAAGGACAGTGTTGTAATTTGGCTGTGGTTTGTGTAAATAAGGGAAAAGACCGGAAGCTGAGGAGTGGGCTCTGAAGTATCCAAGACCTGGGGCTGTGTGCAGGTCACACATTTTCCTCCTCCCCAGCAGCTCAGGAACCCCAGGCAGTTGGCTGTGGATCTTACAGATATACAGATTAATAGAATTGGAAGGGACCTTGTAGGTCATCTAGTCCAACCCCCTGCCCAAGCAGGAGACCGTACACCATTCCTGACAGAGGGCAGTCCAATCTCTTCTTGAAAGTCCCAAATGATGAGGCTCCCACAACTTCCGAGGGCAACTTCTGTTCCATGGGTTGATTGTTCTCACCATCAGAAAATTCCTCCTTATTTCCAGGTTGAATCTCTCCCTGATCAGTTTCCATCCATTCTTCCTTGTCTGGCCTCCCGGTGCCTTGGAAAATAGCTTGACCCCCCTCCTCCTCTCTGGGGCAGCCCCTCAAATATTGGAAGATGCTCTCCTGTCTCCCCTGGTCCTTCTCTTCCCTAGACTAGCCAGGCCCAGTTCCTGAAACCGTCCATTGTATGTTTTAGCCTCTCTCTTGCTCTTCCTTCCTTCCTTCCTTCCTTCCTTCCTTCCTTCCTCCCTCCCTCCCTCCCTCCCTCCCTCCCTCCCTTCCTTCCTTCCTTCCTTCCTTCCTTCCTTCTTTCTCTCCCTCTCCCTTCAAATATTGGAAGACTGCTATCCTGTCTCCCCTGGCCCTTCCTTACACCTGGCCATACCCAGTTCCTGCTACAGTTCATCATATGTTTTAGCCTCCAGTCCCCTGATCATCCTGCTTGCTCTTCTCTGCACTCTTTCTAGAATCTCAACCTCTTTTTTTATAGTGTGATGACCAGAACTGGAGGCCATACTCTAAGTGCGGCCTTACCAAGGCTTCATAGAGTAGTATTAGGACCTCCCTTGATCTTGTAGGTCATCTTGTCTGAGTTGATGCTCCGCCACTTCGTCCCAAGGAACAGCCTTGGAGATGCGCCCGGTTGCACTGTTCTAAAATCCAGAGTTTTACACCCTAACCCCGAATACCCACGTTCCAGGTTTCAGCATTTCAATGGGAAGGCCGGTTGGCAGATTCACAAACAACAACAAGGCCTTGGTGAATCTGGTGTCTGGCATTTCTGAGCGATCTTCTGAACGGGGCAGTCGCTGTGTCTCAAATGCTGGGGTCTGCCAAATTTGGGGTCCTTGGTTGAAACAGGAGCTCTGGCCCAAATTAACTTTACCTCCCTCAACTCAAGCCAGTTTTCCGCCTGGAAAGGAAGAATCTCAGATTACCACCAAGCCAATTAATCTTAGGAGCTCTTAGTAAGTACAAATGCGTCCAGACAGGCTGAGTTATGGATTGGAACAGAAGCCACCTTTTGGGAAAAAAAAATAACAAAATAAAACAAAACAAAAAAGGAGCTTGGGCAGCTTCCCTCAGACCGCATTCCACCGGATCTTTTTTGGATCTGCACCAGAGGGATCAGCCTCTCAACCTCCCTCCCTCCCAGCGGGCCAAACACCAAGCACATATTTTTACAGTCGGTTGCAACCAGCAAGCAGGAAAGAATGCAGGCAGCTCGCCCTTCGCATGTATGGCAGAGAGGTGAACCTCGGGTTAAGACACCGAACGGATGTTGCAGGCCGCAGAATAATTCGGCACGAGAATTCTGGGCGCCGTTTTCCAGGCAACCCTCCCCCTTTCCTGACGATTCTGTTTAGGCCGAGCATTTGGAAGGGGCATTGGTGCATGTGGGAGGCCGTCACGGAAGATCAGACAGATCTACTCTGCCTCTTAAGTCAATGGAGCATGGAGGAGAATTGTTTTCCATGGATCCCGTCAGCGTCTGAATTTTTCATCCTGCGGTGCCTAATTCTGCAATTCTCCTCTTGGGGTCTTTTTTTTAAAAAAAATTTTGTTTTTCTAAAGGGGTGCTTCAGAAAATTGCCTTTGAGCCTCTTCGAAGCTGTCAAATGCAACAGATGTTCACTTTTAAGGTCTGGAGAGCAACCGTTGCACAGGGGCAGATAGGACAGCGCTCCAGAGGGCGAACGTCACGGCCCAGAGGATATTGGGTTGCCCTCTCCCATCTTTGGAAGAGCTTTAGAGCTCCCACTGCCTCAAGAAAGTTCAAAACATTCTCAAAGATCCATCTCATCCTGGGCAACCTTTTTTTTTTTTCTTTTTGAACTATGACCATCTGGCAGGCAGTACAGAATAATAAAAACAAGGACAAATAGGCTGAAAAACAGCTTCTATCCCAAGGCAGTAGCTCTGCATAGTGCAATATTAATGCAATATCCATGGTTTCCCATTCAGTTGCATAAGAATCTGAAGGATGTGTGTTTGTGTTTATTTTCATAATCGTAACGTACATTGAAGACGGTATTTAATTTCGTTGTACGAGGTGCAGTGACAAGGAAACTAAACTGAACCAAGTTCCATAGCTCTTCTGCAATTCTTGTTGACCCAAATTCCATTCTCCGGCCTTTAGTATTCGGAAGGTTTATCTCCAGCGTCCGTGCTGGGGCACGGGGACTACGTGGCCCATATCGACCTGAAGGGGAAAGCCGGATCCCAGAAGCACACCTCAAATCTCCACCCCCCACTATGAACGGACAAGTTCCCACGGCCAGCTGTCGTCCCCAAGACCTGGCTTGACACCCCTCATCCCCTCTCGATCCCCCTGGTTTCCATGAATATGAGCGCGTCCGATTTGGCCTTTCGAGCAGGAAGCGAAGGCTCAGCCAGCTGCTCAGGAAAGGTGTTGGGTTACTGACCGTTGCACAGGTGGCCGCTTGTCTTGCTGACTGGAAAGATGGCTCGGTTTTTAATTAAAACTCTGTCCCGATACCCGGTTCATTAACTCCAGCTAGCATAGCGCGGCCGAGGGTGGTGGAACACGGGACAAAGAGAGCCTTGTTAGGCGTCGCAGGCTCAGGTTTTTTTCCCCCCTGCCTCTCCCAAATTTGTCTGTCTTTTCCCCTATGCCTGATCTCCCTGCACGGCCCTTCTTTTGTAGGCCCGTCCCAAAATAGTGGCCTCATTCATGCTCACAAAAGCCTGGGTCTTTACGGGAAGGGGGTCTTGGGTTTTGGGGTGGCGTGAGGCCAGGGTGGGCCTTCCTGAGCTGTAGGGTTCCTGAGATTGACCCGCCAGGCAGGACAACCCCCACCGGATGTCTCTGTAGGGGGGACCTCTGTGGCCCTTCGATTGCCACTTCAGTAAGCATAATTAATACTGATAGGACTACCCCAGACTAGCAAGCGCTTGTAAGTGTAATAAGCCATTCATATAGGATAGGATAGCATAGGATAGGATAGGATAGCATAGGATAGGATAGGATAGAAGATAGGATAGGATAGAATAGAATAGGGTTCAGAATAGAATAGGGTTCAGAAAAGAATAAAAAAGAAAAGAAAATATGGACTGGAATGAAGGATAGGATGGGATGGGATGGGATAGGATAGGATAGGATAGGATAGGATAGGATAGGATAGGATATCTTCAGACAAATGGTTGTCCAACATCATCTTAAAAACTTCCAGTGTTGGAGCATTCACAAGTTCTGGAGGCAAGTTGTTCCACTGATTAATTTTCCTCACTGTCAGGAAATTCCTCCCTAGTTCTAAGTTGCTTCTCTCCTTGATTAGTTTCCACCCATTTATTGCTTCTTGTCCTGCCTTCTCAGGTGCTTTGGAGAATAGCTTGACTCCCTCTTCTTTGGGGCAGCCCCTGAGATGTTGGAAGACTGCTATCCTGTCTCCCCTGGTCCTTCTTTTCCTCAGACCAGACATACCCAGTTCCAGCAACTGTTCTTTATATGTTTTAGCCTCCAGTCCCCCAATTGTTTGCTCTTCGTCCTCTGTGGTTCTGTGGTTCTGTGGAGATTCTCAAGTCATCCAGGTCCTGGTTGTCCCAAAGGTGCTTTTATTTTTTTTCAACAGGCAACTGGACTTTTTGGTTTGTCTTTGAAGACATTTCCGCTTCTCATCTAAGAAGCTTCTTCAGCTCTGACTGGATGGTGGGGAAGGGAAGGATTTATACTCCTTGCAGACAGCTGGGCATTGGCATCCTTTTATGCACAGACACCTCCAAGTGGCCTCAACAACTCGACTTGCTAAAAGGATGCAAATGACCAGCTGCAAAGAGCATACATCCTTCCCTTCCCCCACCATCCAGTCAGAGCTGAAGAAGCTTTTTGGATGAGAAGCAAAATGTCTTCAAAGAAAAACCAGGAAGTCCAGGGGCCTCTTGAAAACGCTTCACAGGGATAAAGATGGAGACACCCTATGAAGCGTTCCTTGTTTTTCAGGGATGCTCATGTGAATCCTATGCCTTTGAGCATGTCTCTTATTTGTTCAAACATGCCAGGGTTGTCTACTCAAACTGTTGACTTCTCTCCCGAGTTGTAGACAGAGTTGACTTCTCTCCCTATCCTCACCCACCAGATCTTTCTATTCTTATTCTTAAAGGAAAGCCCAGATTTGGAATGTTTTTGCATCCAAAATTAGTGTTTAGTTAACACACCTCTTTTGCAAGTATGTGCGAGCCTGTGCGAGAGAGAGGCTAGCTGAATAATGGACTAACGTTTAGAGTTAGTAACTCAAGGCTTATCTATAAGCGGCTTGCCGTTTGCTCTTTCAGCTCTGCATATGTTATTTCAGCAATATCACCTCTTTTTTTTAAAGGTACAGGTAATTCCCGCCCCCCCTTAACAATTCGGGAGGTGGTTGGCAGGTTGCCCAGAAAGCTCATTGAACACCACCCGGAGCATGAGCTAGTGGAAAAAATTAAGCTGCCATTCACGGTCAGCTTATTCTCTTAGCAGTTCTTAGGTTTCCATTATAAATATTTACCATTTTTGAAAGGTTCTTGCTCTGTCCCCTTCCAGGAATTGCTTTACAGCAAGTTTGGCAGGAAGCAGGCGCTGTACGACCCATCTGCAGACATGCCTGTGCTTGAGTTGTGCAAGACCACAGGAGTGGCCCCCGCAAACGGGACGGGAGCCGAGCGTTGCCCCTTGTCTGTGTACACAACCCTGCGCGTCCCAGAGGTGTTTTTCCAGAAGGAAAACTGGTCTTTCTTGGCTTTCTTTTTCCCTTCGAAAATGTTTTGCTTCTCATGCAAAGGAGCTTCTCCAGTTCTCCAAAAGCCGAGAAAGTCCAGTTGTCTTTTGGAAAAGCACCTTCCTAAGAGGACAACTGTGACCCAGATGATTGAGAGTCTCCAGAGACACAACCGTGTGTGGCTGTGCAGAAGAGAGGTTGCAGCAGCGCGTTCCAATCAGCCTGTTCAGACTTCAACCTTACTCTTCCCTCCAGATGTTGAGAAGGCCGCTGAACGGGGCCGCTGGGCTGCCATGGGAAGACCTTTCCTTTGTGGTGGTCGCCCTCTGGCTTGGCAGAAAAAAAGTCCCGTTCCCTTATTTGGGGGCCTCTGTTGCTTGTGACTTGTGCGCTCGTCCTGATTGAGGATGCTGGACATTTTTGGGACTGAGTGAGGGTTAGTTTTTTTTTTAAGGTAGCATTTTATACAAGATGACAGGCAGAAGGAACATCGAATCCTGAATGAAACTGATTTATCAGATATCCGAAAGGATAGGGATAGGGATAGGATTAGAATAGAATAGAGTAGAATAGAATAGAATAGAATAGAATAGAATAGAATAGAATAGAATAGAATAGAATAGAATAGAGACGACAGACGATAGAGAATAGAATAGACTATTGTAGGCGATTCCTACAAGTAGAGCAGAGCAGAATACGGAATGGAACGGAACAGAGAGTAGAAAAAATAGAATACAGAAGAAAGAGAAAGAATAGAATGAGCAGAGCTGGAAGGGACCTTGGAGGTCTTCTAGTCCAGCCCCCTGCTCAAGCAGGAGAATCTATCCCATCTCAGACAAGGGACTGTCCAGTCTCTTCTTAAAAAGCCTCCAGTGATGGAGCAGCCACACCTTCTGGTGGCAAGCGGTTCCACTGGTGAATTGTCCTCGCTGTTACGAAGCTTCTCCTTAATTCCAGGTTGCTTGTCTCTCTGATTAGTTTCCAACCATGGTTTCTTGTCCTGCCCTCCGGTGCTTTGGAGAATAGCTTGACCCCCATCTTCTTTGTGGCAGCCCCTCAAATACTGGAAGACTGTAATCATGTCACCTCTAATTCTTCTTTTTCTTTAGACGAGCCAGACCCCAAACCTGCAGCCGTTTTTCGTATGGTTTAGTCTCCAAGGTCTTTGACCATCTTAGTTGATCATCTTAATTGAATGAAGGGTGATACCAGTGAAAAGGCTGAACAATCTATTCTCCCCTTGGTGGGAAAGTTTTATGAACGTGTATGTGAACTAAAAGCAGAGCGGGTGGGTGGGGGGAAAACGGCATCGCTCGGCTGTCTTTTATGGAGAAATTGCCATTTGCTAATCTCTCCTCTGCCCCATTAAAACAAAACACATTTTTATCTGCCTTTCGTCATCCCCTCAAAAGCAGAGATCAAAGCCAAAACCGAAACCCGGTTTAGATAAGAGCGGTGCAGAAGGGTAGCCCTCACCTCATCCTGGGCACTCTTTTTTTCCCCCTTTTTGAACTATTACCATCTGGCAGACAGCACAGGATAATTAGAAACAAGGACAAATAAGGCTGAAAAACAGCTTCTATCCCAGAGCAGGAACTATATTAAATTCTACTGTATATAGTGCCATATTAATGCAGCGTCAGGGGTTTCCAATTCAGCTGTATGGAATGCGAAGGATGCATGCTTGTGTTTTGTTTTTATATTTATAAAATTTCACTGTACGAGGTGCAATGACAGTAAAGTAAAGTTTAAACTAAACTAAAACTATAAACTAAACTAGTCTGCAGTGAAGGGGTGGCTTTTTCAAAACCGAACCAGACTCTTCTTCCCACAAGTTTTGGGGGAGGCCGACTCCATAAAGACGAAGGCTCTCTTGTCTTCAAATATCCCAATAGGAGGGGAGTGGATTTCCGAGGAAGGCTCGAGTGGAGAAAGCGGGGAGCCCTGCAGATCTTGGGGGTTGCTTCCACCGGATGGGGCAAAGGCGGGTGGAGATAATAAGCCCAGCTCAGAAGCGATGCACGAGGGAAGCCCAGAGGCCCGGCTGCGTTTGCCCTGACTGATGGCTCTCTGCCCTCCTCCTCTTCCTCAGGTTCCCAGCCTTTGTGAAGACCTCCTGTCCTCGGTGGACCAGCCTCTGAAGATTGCTCGGGACAAAGTGGTAGGCAAGGACTACCTTCTGTGCGATTACAACCGGGACGGCGATTCCTACAGGTGAGACGTGGTCAAGTTCCTTCCTCCCCACGGGATCTGACTGACCCGCGTGCCTCCGGTTTGGGGCCAATACAGGTAGCCCTCGACTTAACCGTGGTTCCTTTCGCCACCGTTCAAAGTTACAACGGCGCCTCCGGCAGCATCCCCGCAGTCATCACGTCATCAAAATCCAGACCCTCGGCAACCGCTTCACATTTACGACGGTCGCAGGGTCCTGGGATTTCCCTTTTCACAGTCTTCTGACAAGCCGAATGAACGAGAAAGCCAGATTGGCTTAGCAAAGGCAGCGAGGAAAGTCGTAAAAACGGGGTGGAACTCACTGGACAAAGGTCTCACTTAGCAATGTGCGTTTCGGGCTCCGTTGTGCGGTCGTAACCCAAGGACTGTCGATAGTGTTCCTTTTATTTTCAGCTCCATACCTGACAGGGGTGGGCTCTCCCAGTCATGCTACACCAGGAATTGTGTAGCACCTGAAGGCACAGGTGGACAAAAAAGACAGGGTTCATTTGCAGCAAGAGGTGTTGCCAATCGATGCGCTTGCAGATGTAGAAGCATGTACCCTGTTTCCCCGAAGATACGACCTACCCTGGAAGTGAGTGTACCCAAAATAAGCCCTAAATAAGATCCCTCCCACTCCAGAGTGGACGAGTAAAAATTAAGCTAGGGTGCTGGTGGGTGGTGGTGGAGCTGCCCTACTACTTACCTTTGGACAGTTGTAGCCAGGCCTTACACATCCCGACACCTGCCTTGGCGGCCCGTTTCTTCTGCAGCCGGCATGGCTGGCAAGGCTTTCCTGACGGCCTCTGTAGGTGATAACAAAGCTCAGGATCGATCCAGAGCTCTTGTTATCGGGTGCAGAGGCCTTCAGGAGAGCCTTGCCGGCTGCAGAAGAAGTTCCTGAAACAGCTAAAAGGAAGTTGGGGGCTGAAGCGTGCAAGTGAGGTTAGTCAGTGGATGACTTCTCCCCCAAAATAAGGCCCGGTGCCTTTTTGGGTGGCAAAAAAAATATAAGACAGGGTCTTATTTTGGGGAAAACACGGTAGGAGTTTCCTGGAGATGAGATGCCGTGAAACATCTACTACTGGTAGAACTCAGAGTCCTTGACTTACGACCGCAATCAAGCCCAATATTTCTGTTGCAAAGCAGGACTTCGTTAAGCGAGTTTTGCCCCATTTTACGACCTCCCTTGCCCCCGTTGTTAAAGGGAATCACTGCTGTCAAGCTAGGAATACGGCGGTTAACTGAAGCTGGCTTCCCTGTTGACTTGGCTCGTTGGAAGGTCGCCAAAGAGGATCACGCGACCCCGGCACTCTGCGACCATCGTAAATGCGAGTCAGTTGCCCGGGCGTCCGAATGTTGATCATGTGGTGATGCTGCAACAATCATCAGTGTGAAAAACTTTCCTAAGTCGCTTCTTTCAGCGTCCGTGGTAACTTCCAACCGTCCTAAAGTAATGGTTGCAAGTCTACCCGTGCTGCTATTTTCTTTACACAGAGGTCAGTGAGCTCATATCCAGTAAGTTACTAAACTCTCCTCTTGTTCTGACCAAGGCTTCTTTAGAAAGCATAAAACACGATCTTCGTTCTGGCAAAGCCTCTTTTATTTCCACGGCTGTGAATTACGTCCATTCCCAGCCTGCAAGGCTTCACAAACAGTCTTCCAGGGGAATGTTGATAAATACCCCTCCCTCTTATCGCACTTGGAATGCGGCCAGAGAGCCAGGGCAAGGCCAAAGGTGACACAGAGTCAAACAGAACTTTTCAAAGCTTGAACCGACCAGACGAACTAATTGCTTCCTGCAAAAGCTCACATCCCCTTCGCTCCTCTTTTGTGTCCTATGGGAGAGGCCAATCATCTTCGAGGTGGGGCCTTACTCCTGAGTCGACCCTGCTTTCCCAACTGTTCTTGTCTTCTGGAAGCCCTGCGCATACGCAGGCAGGGAACCGGCTCCAGAAGCTCCCCTGCCTCACTGCTGTCTGAGCCGGAAGGCAGCCGATGACTGCCAGCCTGCCCTGGTCCCATCCCTCCCTCCGACGACGCAGAGCCCTCGTCCGAGCCCTCCCCAGCCTCCAAGACTGGCCCAGGTTCCTCCCCAACCTCCTCCCCAACCTGTCTGACTCTGCTGGCCGCATCACTTCTTCCAGACAGGCCCTGGTCCCCTCCGCACCCACCGTGGTGGGAAACACATCTGGGGAATGTCAAGCAGCCACAACCCCTGGAGGAGGAAGGCCAGCCCTTTTTTACACAAAATTCCTCCCTGCTCTCCTATAACCTCCTCGTTTTTTAAGTGTTTTTTAATCGCTGTCCTGGAACTCTTTCTGTGTGTGTGTGTGTGGGTGTGTGGGTGTGTGGTTTGCATCTTCCAAGAGGCTGCTCGACAGGACTTTGCCGCGACAGAAACGATTTGAGGGGAGGCCAGGGATCACCTCCAGGTCCTCTCATCCCACAGCGGTGTGTGTGTGTGCGTGCGTGCGTGTGTGTGCGCGCTCCCATCTGCCTTTCCTCAGAACCACCTCCCTTCAAATCTGTCTTCAGCACTTGCTTGCTGTAAATGTACTTTTTTGGGGGGTGGTAACGCAGGGGGTTTCTGGTGGATACGGTCCCTGCCTTCCCCAGCACTCTTTTCTTCTTATCCCTTTTATGAGGAGCGAGTTAGGACACTTGTGCATGCGTGTGTGTGTGTGTGTGTGTTGTGTGCGTGTCTTCTACAGGCCAGGAAAGGGCTTGTGTAGCTCTGGAATCCCACGCTGGGCGTTTTTGTGGTTTGCTAACCGTGCATCTCTTACCTTGCTTGAGGAGGAGGAGGATAGCGGTGGACCCACAGGCCCAGGGGTTGGCAACCTTAAAACACTCAAAAGAGCCATTTGGACCCGTTTCCCAAAGGGAAAAACAACAACAACAACAGGACCCACAAAAGTCCTAACTGGAAGCCCCCCCCCCCCCCGGTTCAGTTCTGGAGCTGACCGGAAGTCCGGTTCCCCCACCATCGAGCCTCCTCCTAGCGCTGTGTCCTTTTTCCTCCACCTGCCCTTACCAAAAGCCCCATCATCAATCGTGGAGCCGACTGGAGAACCCGCCCCCTGCCATAATCTTCTCCTGGTGCGCTGTACAAGTTTCCTTCGCCCCCCCTGCCCCCTTAACCAGAAGCTCCTCTCAAAATTGTGCTGCCAACCGGGGACAGGGAGCCGCAGCAGAGGGATGGAAGAGCCACATGCAGCTCTAGAGCCCCAGGTGGCTGATGACCCCTGCACAAGCCCCTTGTCGGAGGTCCCCCTGTGCCCAGTTACAAAATGGGCGTTCTTAACTCAGGGTGAAAGAATCAACTCCCTCGCTTACGTGAAGGGAAGCAAATTGTTTGGCACAAGCCCCCAGCCCTCATTTGAACATATGGACTCTAGCCATTTCCGCCGTAAGGTGCCTCTAACAACATCCGAAACCATTAAAAAAAAAAAAAAAGCCCAAGCGTACGCGGCCAATTCAAAGCAGTAACATCTACGGAGCTGGCAGCTTGGTTTAAAAAAATAAAAATAAAATAAAGAAACCATCCAGGGGCAACAGAACCGCTGAGCTACACCTGGGGGAGTCAGTCGTGGGCGTTGCCCCCCCCTGCTGACAGATCACGGGAAAGAGGATTTCGTGGTTTTTTTTTTTCCTGTTTGCGCTTCATCCCTGTCCCGTCTCTGAATTCATCGGAAGACACGTCAGAGGAGGGATTACCGGCACTATTATGGGGTGGGAGCCCCCTTTTCTTTGTTGCAGGCCTCCCTCCCCCCTCTGAAATGGTATATAGGGTTTCCTTCCTAAGCAGGGGGTTGGACTAGAAGACCTCCAAGGTCCCTTCCAACTCCTATTCTTATTCTTATTCCATTTCATTCTCATTCTCACTCCTCTTCTCTTCTCTTCTCTTCTCTTCTCTTCTCTTCTCTTCTCTTCCTTATTCTATTCTATTCCATTCCTTATTCTCTTCTCTTCTCTTCCCTTCCCTTCCCTTCCCTTCCCGTCGCTTCTCTTCTCTTCTCTTCTCTTCTCTTCTCTTCTCTTCTCTCTCTTCTCTTCTCTTCTTCTTCATTCCATTTTCATTCTCATTCTCATTCTCACTCCTCTTTTTCTCTTCTCTTCTCTTTCTCTTCTCTTCTCTTCTCTTCTCTTCTCTTCTTATTCTTATTCTATTTCATTCTCATTCTCACTCCTCTCTTCTCTTCTCTTCTCTTCCTTATTCGATTTGATTCTATTCCTTCTTTCTTCTCTTCTCTTCTCTTCTCTTCTCTTCTCTTCTCTTCTATTCCTTATTTCTATTCTATTCCATTCCTTATTCTCTTCTCTTCTCTTCTCTTCTCTTCTTATTCCATTTCATTCTCATTCTCACTCCTCTTTTCTCTTCTCTTTTCTCTTCTCTTCTCTTCTCTTCTTATTCTTATTCCATTTCATTCTCATTCTCACTCTTCTCTTCTCTTCTCTTCTCTTCTCTTCTCTTCTCTTCTCTTCTCTTCTCTTCTCTTCTCTTCTCTTCTTCTCTTCTCTTCTCTTCTCTTCTCTTCTCTTCTCTTCTCTTCTCTTCTCTTCCTTATTCGATTTGATTCTATTCCCTCTTCTCTTCTCTTCTCTTCTCTTCTCTTCTTCATTCCATTCCATTCATTTCTGTTCCTATTCTGTTTCTATTCTCTCGTCGGCTGGGTTGCTTTAATGCGGTTCAGACGATTTTCTTCCCAGCCCCCTGCTCCTGCCCATGTAGGCTGGGGCCCTAGACACCCCCGCCCCCCCCCCGCCCCAAGTAACCTGCGCTGGGTCTCTTCTCCGTGCCAGTCCTTGCAACTGCAGCATGGGGGGGCCGGGGGGGGGGGGAGGACAACTCTTGACGTGGGATGAAAATCACACCTTTCTCCCCTCCCCCCACCCCCTCCTTCCTTCCACAGGTCACCCTGGAGCAACAAATACGACCCGCCCTTGGAAGATGGCGCCATGCCTTCGGCTCGCCTGCGGAAGCTCGAGGTGGAGGCCAACAATGCCTTTGACCAGTACAGAGACTTGTACGTTGACCCCTTCTCTGGTGGTGGTGGTGGTGGGGGTTGGCTGCTTACTTTCATCCTTCGCTGCGCTGCCCACAGCTCTTTTCGTAGGAGGAACTCGGCCTTTCCCGAGGTGGCCATTCCAGTCCTCCCCTCTCCTCTCCTCCCCTCCCCTCCCCTCCCCTTCCCTTCCCCGCTCACGGCATTGCGAGCCAAAACTTAAGCCAGTCTTAAGTTACAGGAAAGAACCTGCTGCCACCGCTTTGGAATGTCTCAAGAATAATAATAAGAAGCCCATTTCCTATTCATCCAGGTTTAATCCTCCTCCCCCCCCTTGGAAAACCCATTTTTTTAAGGGAGGGGCTTTCTTTCACATGGAGTTAGAGGGGAGATCGACCTGGGGGGCGGGTGAGGGGCTTGAAGCTGTTTGCTTCCTTGTCTGGGAGGGAGGGGGTGTGTGAATATGGCCGGGACTTAGCCGGAGATCTGTGCACGGGGTTAGCCTCCACCTACGACTACAGTTGAGCCCAAGGTAAAGCGAGATACTCGTTAACACAATGAACGAGCTGGAAGGCGCCCTGGAGGTCTTCTAGTCCAGCCCTCTGCTCAAACAAGGAGACCCTATACCAGGGGTGGCTAACCTTTTTGGGCTCCCGTGCTGATAATTGTGCATGCCCTTGCTTGTGAGCGAGCACCCAGAAGGATTTAATACATGCTGCCCCCCCCCCCCACACGCCCCCTGCGCATCAGCGCACGATTCCCCCTTGCGTGCTACGCGTCTTTGGGCATGAGTGTGAGATTCCACCCCTCGTGCAGCACGCATCTTTGCGCATGCACGTGCAATCCACCCTTGCGCGTTGCGCGGCTTTGTGCATGCGCGATTCCCCCCTCATGTGCAGCGCATCCCTGCGCTTACGTGTGCATCTCTCATGCCTCCGCTCTGCTCCCCCCACGCAGGCATGCCAGATACCCGACAATCAGCTGTTGGGTGGCGGCGCATGCACAGTGGGGCTCTTCCAGGTGACCTCTTGCGTGCCGGGGGAAATGGCTCTGCACGCCCCTTCCGGCACGCGTGGCATAGGTTCGCCAACACGGCCCTATCCCATTTCAGACAAATGGTTGTCCAACCGGGTCTCTTCTCGAAAGCCTCCGGGGATGAAGCACCCACCAGCTTCTGAAGGCAACTTCCGTTCCACGGGTTAATTGTCCTCGCTGTTTGGCGAGCTCTGCCCCGTTTTTAAGACCTCTCTTGCCACAGTTGTTAAGTGAATCACTGCGGTTTGTTAATCTTCGTGACAGCGTTGTTAAGTGAGTTTGCCTTCCCCATTGACTTTGCGTGTCCGAAGATCACAAACTTGGGAATTGCAGGACATGATACCGCAAACCGTCACGAGTTTTCCCACATTTTTGCTCACGCGATCATGGGCATCTGCGATGGTCGTAAGTTTTAAAAACGGTCACAAGCGGGGGTGGTATTCTACTGGTTCGGCCCGGTTGGTCTGAACTGGTAGCTCCAAGGGTCATCTGTGAGCTAACCCAGTAGTTGCCAACTAGTGAGCTGGGGACCACTGGTGGTCCACAAGAAAAGTTTGGTGGTCCGCAGAGAAATGTCACCCCCAAAGCATCCCCCAAAGCAATCCAGGCTGCGTAGGAACACAAGGCTGTGCCGCCCACATGGCCCGTGGGAACACAAGGCTTGCGTCGCTTGCATTATGAACAGGGAAAGGGGGGGAAGGGTGGAGGGGAGGACGTGCCCTACTCACCCCTTATACCCCGCCTGGCCACTGGGCTGCTTCTCTCATCTTCCTTCTTCTTCTGCTTTTGGCTGCGCAAGGAAAGCAGCCAAAGTCTTTCTTTCTCTCCCCAAACTCCGCCAGAAATGAGTCTTGGGGACCCTGCAAGGCCTCCTGCTCCAAGAGGCTGCGCCGGCAAAGACTCATTTCTGGCGGAGTTTGGGAGAGAAAGAAAGACTTCTGCGCTTCTGCTGTTTTCCTTGCATGAAGCCAAAAGTCTCTCTCTCTCCCCCACTGAGAACGGAGCTGGAGACAGTAATTTCGGGAATTTTCCTGCAGACTTTTTTTTTTTCGGGGGATTTTCCCAGGGTCTCTGGTCCGTGGGATTTAAATTGATGAGTTTGGCGATCGCTGAGGTCCCAAAGGTTGGCGACCCCTGAGCTAACCGGTTGGCTCCTACGATCAGCTGCTGGGCCCTCCATGCCGACCTTTTGCTTCCTGTTTTTGAAGCTCAGCTGCTTCGCGCCGCACAGCGGATTTGCCACCTGTCAGCTGTTTAACACACAGGGAGAGTGCGGGGTTGAAGGTCAGTAGCAAACCCTCTGCGGGCGCGGGAGCAATGTGCGCCCACCAAGCCACGCCCACAGAACCGGTGGTTAAAAAAAGAAGTCCAACCCCACCACTGGTCATAAGTCACTTTTCTCACTGGTCTCGTAACTCTGAATGGTCACTAAACAAGCTCTTGTGAGCCCAGGAGGGCCTGTCGCGAATTGAGGTTCTCCGTTGTGTGGCTGGTTTGATATTCTCTCGTCCCGGGGCCAAAGAGTAATTGTCCTTAGCCTGTTTTTCCCCCAATCAATTCCTCCCTCCCTCCTTCCTTCCTTCTCTCTCTCTCTCTCTCTCTCTCTCTCTCTCTCTCTCTCTCTCTCTCTCTCCCTCCCTCCTCTCTCTCTCTCCCCTCTCCTTCTCTCTTTCCCCCTCCCTCCCTCTCCCTCTCTCCCTCTCTCTCTCCCTCTCTCTCCCCCTCTCCTCCTCTCTATCCACCTCCCTCTCTCTCTCTCCCCCTCTCCTTCTCTCTCCCCACCTCTCTCCCTCTCTCTCTCCCCCTCCCCTCCTCTCTCTCTCTCTCACACACATACACACCCCTACCTGCATGGAACTACAACTCCCAGGAGCCCTTTGCTGTTGTCTTTGGATTGCTGACTGTGGGACTTGGGGCTCTTGCTACTAATCCCTTATTTTTCTCTCTCTTTGCCCCCTGAGGCTCCCATTATTTTAGACATTTCAGACATAAAAGACGTCTTTAAAACTATTCCCTTTAATGGGAGCCCTTTCGATGGCCTTCTATTTATAAGGCTTTAACCTTTCAGCCCCTCCCCGAATCTGCAGGGGCCAGCCCCGTTGGGGACTTCAATCTTCCTCCACCCAATCGGTGAAAATTGGGGAAACAGATTGTTTGTTCATCGCAAGAGGCAGTCAACTTACCTTTAAAAACAAGACAAAGCAAAAAAAGAAAAGAAAAGATTGCGATGTAAGAGCGAGGCGATAAATGTGAGCGGTTCACTGCACAGCTCTTTGGCGCTTGTCCTGGAACATGAGAGCCGGCCGACCGGCCGTTGCCAAAAAAAGAGGAACTGGAGCAGAAATTTAAAAAAAAACAAAAACCCCAAAGTTGCAGCCTCGTTGAAACAAGAAAGCCGCCTGTCTGGAGGCAGCTGCGTTAAATAGGACAGGAGCAGCAGCCGTTCAGAGGGCTTGGAGCTTCCTGGTCTTTGGGGCCTTGTTGGCTGCCCTCCTGGTGTGGGGTGTTAAGTAGGTTAGGCAGAGGTTTTTAGGTGGGAGTCCTTCCCCCTGAAGGGGTAGGAATCCTATTTCTCCTTTTCCTCCTCCTCTTCCTCCTCCTCTTCTTCCTCTTCCCCCTCCTCTTCTTCCTCCTCCTTTTCCTCCTCCTTTTCCTCCTCTTCTTCCTCCTCTTCCTCCTCCTTTTCCTCTTCCTCTTCTTCCTCCTTCTCTTCCTCCTCCTTTTCCTCCTCTTCCTCTTCGTCCTTTTCTTCCTCTTCCTCCTCCTTTCCCCTCCTCCTTTTCCTCCTCCTATTCCTCTTCCCCCTCTTCCTCTTCTTCCTCCTTTTCCTCCTCTTCCTCCTCTTCCTCCTCCTTTCCCCCTCCTCCTTTTCCTCCTCCTATTCCTCTTCCCCCTCTTCCTCTTCTTCTTCCTCTTCTTCCTCCTTTTCCTCCTCTTCCTCCTCCTTTCCCCCCTCCTGCTTTTCCTCCTCCTATTCCTCTTCCCCTTCTTCCTCTTCTTCCTCTTCTTCCTCCTTTTCCTCCTCCTAGTCCTCTTGGTAACCCGAGCGGCTCCGATGTCGGATCAATATTATTTTAAATGAGAACATGCTGTTTCCACCTGGCCTGTGGCGGACGCCGGCCGTGGCCTCACGCACTCGGGGGGGACGGGGGGGCGCGAATGGGACGCAGGCGGCCAGGAATAACAAGCCCGTTGCCGTCCTGCGGTTCCTAGCCGCACACAGTGTGAGTTATGGGGCTATTTGCCGCCCCCCCCACCCGCTGCTCCTGCCAAAGCTCGCCAAGGTGTGTTTTTGGGGAGGGAGAGGAAGAGAGAGAGTCATTCGGGGTTAGAAGATTGAAGTTGGGGAACGGGGGGGGGGGACGTAGAGGATTCGTGATAACTCTCCTCTTCTTCCTCCTCCTCTTCCCCCTCCTCCTCCTGAAGCAGACCCCCCCCCACACACACACTGAGGTCCTCTTCCCTTGATCCCCATGTTCCTCCTATGACCCCAAGCCTTGACCCAACCCGTTCCAGCTGCAAGGAGACCCCTTCAGAGTTTGGCTGCCGGCCGTCGAAAATTCAGGGCCGCCGGGAGGGGCGTGTGGGATGGGGAGAGAGGAGAGGAGGTGGGCAAAAGGAAGCCCCCTCCTCCTCCCCCACATCGTGTGGCATCTGAATCCGCCCTTTGTTCTGGGGGGGGGGGCTGTCGGCGTCTGCCCCAGCTGCCGGCCAGATGTGCAGCCTGGAAGGTTTACCTGGCACGGAGGCCATTGCACATCTCACCGGATCGGTATGTTGGCCTAGGGGCGGCTTGCACCTGTAGTCCGGCTGGGAGGCCTTTGTCAAGGGACCCGTTTGGAGGGGGGGGCTGGCTTTAAGCTGCTGCAGGAAAAGAGGGTGAAGGGGGGGGAAAGGGGGGGGTCTCACCCCTTTCACCATCAAAAAGCCCCTTGTGTTTGGGTCCTCCCCTCTGCAGGCCTCCCCTTTGCCCAGTTCTCCCTCTCTCTCTTCCCCTCCCTCCTCAAAAACACACCTTGGCGAGCTTTGGCAGGAGCAGCGGGTGGGGGGGAGCGGCAAATAGCCCCATAACTCACACTGTGTGCGGCTAGGAACCGCAGGACGGCAACGGGCTTGTTATTCCTGGCCGCCTGCGTCCCATTCGCGCCCCCCCGTCCCCCCCCGAGTGCGTGAGGCCACGGCCGGCGTCCGCCACAGGGCCAGGTGGAAACAGCATGTTCTCATTTAAAATAATATTGATCCGACATCGGAGCCGCTCGGGGTACCAAAGGCCGCCCGAGTGTTTCCATGTGCGCGCTTGCTTGTTCTGGCGCGAGCGGCGCTCTGCGGTTCTCGCACGGCCTTTTAGCACCTCCGCGAAATGTTCCCGCACAAAAGCCCGTACGTCAAAAATCCCGGGAAGCGTGTAAAAGTCGGGGTTCTCCCCCACTCGGGCTCTTTTTCCGGTCATTCGGGGTTAGAAGATCGAAGTTGGGGGACGTAGAGGATTCGTGATAACTCCCCCTCCCCCCTTTCTCTCGCCCTTCCCCCGGTCTCTTCCCATTTCGTCGTCTTGGCCGGTTGGTTGAAATTATTCATTGGAGGGGAAGAAGTCCAGGCAGTCCTCGACATGCAGCGCTTCACTTAGTGACGGTTCAAAGTTAACAACGACGCTGAAATAAGGGGCTTAGGACCGTTTCCCCCACCCCCCACGTTTATGACCGTTGACGGGTTCCTCCAGGGGTCCTGCGATTTCATGCTTGACAGCTGACTCACATTAACGACGGTCGCAGTGCCAACCCCCCTGGAGTTCCCCTGATCCCCTCTTGCGACCACCCGGCAAGCAAAGTTCCACGGGGGAAGCCCAATTCACGTTTTTTTTTTCCCCATGTGCTCAGAAGTTTTTGAGAAATATTAGAAATTAGATTTTAAATATAACAAAACAAAATTTAAAACTTGAACCCGAAACCTTTCTGCTAAGTGTGATAGATCTAAACATAGAGAAAAAATATCAATATTTAATTTTGCACATCATAACTGCGGCCAGAAAATAACCCACGCACAAAACTGGAAACTTGTCTTCCATTCCTTCAGAGGATATGGTGATTAAAAGAATACATGAATGCGCTGAGATGGATAGCCTAACCAAACTGTTAAAAAATAAACAAGACAGTGACTATTATGAAATATGGAACATTTGGTATGAGTGGTAGAAGAAAAGGTAATATTTGATACTTGGATAAGTTATGGAAATGACAGAAGACGTGCATTTAATCGCAAACTATATAGAGAAATTAAAACATTAAAAGAAGGAAGGAGTTATTATAACAAGGCAGATCACGTCAATGATAAAGAAAAAAAGTTAACCATTGCTCAGTATATGCTATAAAATGTATTTATATGTGTGTGTGTGTGTGTTAATATATATATATATACACACACACACACACGTTGATTTGTCTGTTTTAAATGTATGTCAAATGAATGTTTTTTCTAGAATAAAAAATAAATAAAAAGAAGCCCAATTCACTTTTAACGACTGTGTGACTCCAGCTTCTCCACCGCAGCGATTCACTTTGTGGCAAGGCAGGTTGCTTTTACCACTGTACCATAGAGAGCATTGAACTGACTGCACACCTGTGCATGGTCTGCCAATTGCAGGGTGGCAGATAGGACAGCGCTCCAGAGGGGTAACGTCATGGCCCAGAGGATCCTGGGTTGCCCTCTCCCTTCTTTGGAAAAGCTTTATAGCTTTATAGCTCAAAACATTCTCCAAGATCCATCTCATCCTGGGAACCCCCATTTTTGGGGGAACTATGACCACCTGGCAGACGGTACAGGATAATAATAAAAACAAGGACAAATCGGCTGAAAAACAGCTTCTATCCCAGGGCAGGAGCTCTGTTGAATTCAGCTGCATAGCGCAATATTAATGCAATATCAGGGGTTTTCAATTCGATGTATAGAATGTGAAGGATGTCTGTCTGTGTTTTATTTTCCTAATGTACACTGAAGATGGTATTTCGTTGTAGGAGGTGCAGTGACAAAGTAAACCAAACTAAAACGAAGGTTGTAAAACAGGGCAAAACCCCCGTAACAAATGTCTCGCTTAACGACAGAAATGTTGGGCTCGATTATGCTCGTCAGCCGAGGATCCCTTGTGTTAGCTCTCAGAGTTTTGCGTGGGGGGTGGGTCGTGTCCCCCCCGTCCCCCGTCCCCCAAATTAGAATGGTCAACTCAGTGGCTTTGGAAAGGCAAAAAGCTCTGAATGGAGAAGGTGACACGCCGTTCCCTCCACCCTTGCGGGGAGGTCCGAGGGTTTGATCCGCCGTGTTGAGGCCGGAGGGTCTGGTGGTCCCCTTTCCGGTCCCCGAAAATCCTGGATTGGGGCTTAGGGTTCGACTGAGCGTCCCTCAAAGCGGGTTAAAGAACCGCCCCGCTCTCTGCAGGCATGGGGCCGGCTCAGTTGCGGCTCCGCGGTTTGAGCCTGCTCTCGAGTAGAGCAACGGCCCTTGGACTCCCCACCTCCTGGAATTGCCCCGCCCTGTCCTGCCCTGCCCCCCCCCCCCCAGCGTCAATCTCCGCCTTCTGTTTTGGCTGCAGGTACTTTGAAGGGGGTGTTTCCTCGGTGTACCTCTGGGATCTGGATCACGGCTTTGCCGGGGTGATTCTCATTAAGAAAGCTGGCGATGGATCCAAGAAGATCAAAGGGTGCTGGGATTCCATCCACGTGGTAGAAGTCCAGGTAGAGTCCCCCCTTTCTCTCTCCTTCCCTCCTTCCCTCCCTCTCCCCCTCTCCCTCTCCTCCTCTTTCTCTCTCTCCCCTTCTCCCTCTCCTCTCTTTCCCTCTCCTCTCTCTCTCTTTCTCCCCCCCTCTCCCTCTCTCTCTCCCTCCCTCCCTCTCTCTCTCTCTCCCTCCCTCTCCCCTCTCCCTCTCCCATTCTCTCTCCCCTCTCTCTCATTCTCTCTCCCCCTCTCCCCTCTCCCCCTTCTCCCTCTACTCCCTCCCTCCCTTTCTCCCTCCCTCTCCTCTCTCTTCTCTCCCTCCCTTTCCCTCCCTCCCTTTCTCCCTCCTCTCTCCCCTCTCTCTCCCTCCCTCTCTCTCCCTCCCTCCCTCCTTTCTCCCCTCCCTCTCCCCTCTCTTCTCTCTCCCTCCCTTTCTCTCTCCTCTCTCTCTCCTCTCCTCTCTCTTTTCTCCCTCCCTGTCTCTCTCTCTCTCCCCTTTTCCCTCTCCTCTCTTTCTCCTCTCCTCTCCCTCTCCCATTCTCTCCCTTTTATTTTCTCTCCTTCTCTCTCCCTTCTCCCTCTCTCTCTCCCTCCCTCTCCCTCCCTCTCTCTTCTCTCCCTCCTCTCTCCCTCCCTCTCTCTTATTCTCTCTCCCCCTCTCTCTCTTATTCTCTCTCCCCCTCTCCTTCTCTCTCTCCCCTTCTCCCTCTACTCTCTCCCTCCCTTTCTCCCTCCCTCCCTTTCTCCCTCCCTCTCCCCTCTCTTCTCTCCCCCCCTCTCTCTCTTCTCTCTCTCTCCCTCCCTCTCTCTTCTCTCTCCCTCCCTCTCTCTCTCCCCTCTCCCTTTCATTTTCTCTCTCTCCCTCCCTCTCTCTTCTCTCCCTCCCTCTCTCTCTCCTCTCTCCCTTTCATTTCTCTCTCTCTTGTCTCCTCTTTTCTCCCATTCTCTCTCTCTTCTCTCCCCCTCTCTCTCCTTTTCATTTTCTCTCCCTCTCCTTCCCTCTCCCATTCTCTCTCTCTCTCATTCTCTCTCTTCCCTCTCTCTCTCTTCCCTCCCTCTCCCTCTCCCCTCTCTCCCCCTCTTTCTCTCAGGTGGGGAAGCAGATGATCCCTCCGGGGTAAAAAGAGGCAAACCTGGCTTCCAGGCAGGCGCAAGCATGCGCTCGGCCAAACCCTGGGATCTTATGGTAGCCTGGTGGACTTAATTCCACGTGTCCCGTCCCCCACCCAAAACAGCAGCTCCCCCCTTCCCCTCCTTAATATGGGGAAAGGACCCCCGTTAAGTATTGGTGAAAAAACCCCTTTGTCGACAGGAGGAAGGGAGGCTGCGGAAACAGAAGGGACTGTTAGTGTTTGAGGATAAACCCCCAAGCAGAGTATGCAGCAACAGTCAAGCCAGGCAGCAAATGAGAGAGAGGCTGGGCCCAAGAGTATACACACACTGGAGACAAAAACACTGTTTGTGGTTTTAAAATAGTTATTTAATTCACACAGAGATTAAGAAGTGTCATTCAGTCCATATATCATTATCAGTATATCCATCCAGTTATCAAGTCCATTAACAGTAAATACAATGTCTTTATCTGCTTGTAAATCTTCTCCTCCCGATACCTTTCTCTCAAAGACAGCGCTGAATCCACAGCTCACTAGGCAAACAGTCCTTGTGTTCAGTTGAAATGGTATCTGGCACAGTAGCCTCCAAAAGCAAGCAGACGTTCCAAAACAGCAGGCAGCAGACCAGGAACAGAACCAGGTGCATCCAGAAGCAGGATCTATTACGTTTCCCTTCCTACCTATATTGACCCCAGTGCCTCTTTGCTCCCCAGCGTCCTCGGGGGGCCACGGATGCTTTGCTGTGGCCGGCAGAGCAATCCGGTCCGTGGAGAAGCTCCAAGGGAGGAGCCGGTGTGGGACGAACCCTTTCTCTCCCCACAGGAGAAGTCCAGCGGCCGCACTGCCCACTACAAGCTGACCTCTACGGTGATGCTGTGGCTGCAGACGAATAAAACCGGCTCGGGCACCATGAACCTCGGAGGCAGCCTCACCCGACAGGTACAGGGAATCAGAGTGGGAAGGGACGTGGAAGGTCCTCTAGTCCAACCCCCCGCCCTACCCCATTTCTGACAGAGGGCAGTTCCAGTCTCTTCTTGAAAGCCTCCAGGGATGAAGCATCCACAACTTCTGAAGGCAACTTCTGTTCCATGGGTTGATTGTCCAAAAGTTTCTCCTTGTTTCCAAGTTGAATCTCTCCTTGTTCAGTTTCCATCCATTCTTCCTTGTCTGGCCTTCAGGTGCTTTGGAAAATAGCTTGATCCCCTTCCTCCTCTCTGGGGCAGCCCCTCAAATACTGGAAGACCGCTATCATGTCTCCCCTGGTCCTTCTCTTCCCTAGACCAGCCAGGCCCGGTTCCTGCAACCGTCTTATCGTAGGTTTTAGCCTCCAGTCCCCTCATCCTCCTGGTTGCTCTTCTCTGCCCTCTTTCCAGAGCCTCAACCTCTTTTTTAGAGTGTGGTGACCCAAACTGGGCGCAGTATTCCAGGTGTGGCCCTACCAAGGTGTTACAGAGTGGTAGATTTATAGAGTTTCTGTCCAGACAGAACCAGGTAGTTCTTGCTCTCCTCAGGCTTCACTCCGGACCTCCCGAAGGAGCCTGTGCAGGTAATGGAAAAAGGGAGGAAGCCGCTCAAGGCCGCTTTGGCCGATGCCTCTCAAATTTGGGTGCTTCCCAGGATCGAATCCTCCCTTCTCTCCCTCCTGCCTTGCACCAAACAGCTGTTGCACGTCTGTAATCTCTGCCATCTTCTCCCCGTTGTCAGCACCTCTCAGCAGCAGTTATAACAACCTCCTCTCTCTCTCTCTCTCTCTCCCCATCTCTCATCTGCAGTGGGTCTCTCTGCCCCCCCCATCCCTGCTGCTTCCAGAAGGGGAGGGGGAGAGGGGAGCAACGGCATGCATGCCCTCCCCCCTAAGTTTCTCAGTTCAGAACTTGGGGGACACCTGTGCCCTGTTCTTAGGGGGGTGGGGGCGCCCCCTCCCTCTGGGCCCTGAGACTCTGCAGAAGGTTGCAGAATCGCCCAAGAGAACCTCCTGGGGGGGGGCACAAAATCCCTTCCCTGCCTCCTCTGCCCCCACCTCCCCATCGCCCACACCCACCCAAACAAAGGCCTGAACCTCCCTCCCTGCCTCCCTTTTGTGCGTTTGAAATAAAATAAAATTAAAAAACAAAGACGTAGGACCGGGGCGGCTAATTGGAGCTGGCACCCAGCTACCCGCAGGGCATCGCTTGCCTGGAAGGCACGTTGATTAGATTACATGCCCCGGCGGGCCCCCCTGCGTCCCTGCGATGTTCTCCCGCTCCTTCCAAGGACCTCCCGTGGCAGGAGCATTCCTTGCCTGGCCTTTGTGGAAAGTGGGGTGGGGGCAGAGAAGACCCTCTGCTCCATCTTGGTCTGCTGTGACCCCCATCACCACCACCACCCGGGCAGAAGGCCGATAGGCCCCTCAATCTTGTTTCTGTATGTGGGTTGGGATGACTGACCATTTCCCTTCGGGCGGGGCCCAGCCTCGCTTCTGCCGACCCCTGGGCGGGTGAGGCTCTGCGGCCGCCCTCTTCCTCCTCCTCCTCTTCCTCAGCTTTTTCCTTCCTTCCTTCCTTCCCAGATGGAGAAAGACGAAACGGTGAGCGATTCCTCTCCGCATATAGCCAATATCGGCCGTCTGGTTGAGGTAAGCCACCCTGTGATGGAGAGGGGGGTGGGTGGTTTCCTTTCTAAACTCCCCCCAAGACCGTGGGCTCAGGAAATGGGGTGAAGGGGCCTCCTAACCTCTGACCCTCGGGTTTGGCTAGTAGGCAACAGGTTACCTGATGAGGGACCCCCTCTTGCCGGTCACCTCCACCCGACCCGTCAGAGCAGGGAGGCAGGGAACATTGGGGGGTCCCATCCCCGAGGGAGACACACCTGGTGGGACCCAGAAGCAGGGCCTCCTCCGCGGTGGCTCCCTCTCTCTGAAACCTCATTCCCCCGAGATTAGAGCGGCCCCCACTCCAGCTCTCTTCCGGAAGGTCCTGAAGAAGAAGACCTGGGGAACCCAGAGAGGGATGGAGACCGTCCAATTGGATGGAAATTGGGAATTGGGGGGGTGATTCCCCCCCTCAATTGTTAGTTTTTCTTGTTTTAAACATGGTTTCACATTCCGTGAGCCGCCTCGTGTCGCCGTGGCCGAATAGGCGGCTATATTAATCAACCCATCAATAACCAGTCAATAAACAAACTGGTGAGCCGTCGGTTGAAAGTACGTCTCGGATTCTAGGCCTCTCCGGGGCATCGAAACCGTCACATCTTCGCCCCTGCTTTTGCAGAATGAATTGCAAACCGGGGGGAGGCAGGCTGGGGGAGGTGCTTTCTGTGTGTGTGTGTGTGTGTGTGTGTGTTGAAGAGAGATGGTAGTGTTTTGTTTGGACCTCCTTCTCCCTGCCAGTTACCCAAGCGCCTAGGGGAGGAAATAGGGAGGTTGCCCCTAAACTTTGGAGAAGATCCGGAAGCAGAGGGGGGTGAGGAAAAAGCTGCTTCTTGGTGCTGCTTCCTGGCCTTAAAATGCTCCTTTTGTGCCTCTCAGAGTCTCCTCATCGCTTGCTGGAGACGGGCCTTCTCCCTTAGAGGGGCATCGGGTGCGAAAGATGCAGTTTGGGGGGGTACAAGTTCCCCCAGCCGGATGCTTTTGAAAGCCGTGGCAAAGCAGGCTCGGCCCTTGCCCGTCCCTCCTTGCGCCTGCTGGGGAAGGTGGAGAGGCTGGTGTGTGTCCCCCCCCCATAAGAAATGGGGGCAGCTGCTCCTCAAAATGGGGGGGGAAAAAGGCCCCCTTTGCTTTTGCAGCTGCCTGCTGCCCCCTGGTGGCCGAGACCCCACCTGACCGTCGGTGGAGATTCTCAGCCATCCAAGTCGTGGCTGTTCCAGATGGGTTTTTTTTTTTCAGGCCGCTGGGCCTTCTTGTTTTCCTTTTGAAGACGTTTCCCTTCTCACCCAGGAACAGGACGGTGGGGAACGGAAGGATTTACACTCCTCGCAGACAGAGCTGGTCATTGGCATCCTTTGAGAGGGTCCTTGAGGCCACTTGGAGGTTTCTCTGTGTCCTCGGGGTCCCCTGAGAGGGGCTCCTGGTCCCGGCAATCTGCAGTTTTTCCCCCCTGGAAGCCCCTTCCCATTCCCACGTCATTCCAAGGGGGTCCATCCCAGATTGTATGGAATAAAAGTCTGTAGAGATTCCCCGTCCTCCGGGTCCTGGTTGTCCCGAGGGCGCTTTTTTTTTCAGGAGGCAACTGGACTTTTTCTTGGTCTTTTATTTGGAAGATGTTTCGCTTTTCACCCGAGAAGCTTCTTCAGCCCTCGCTGGACGGTGGGGAATTGGAAGGATTTACACTCCTCGCAGACAGAGCTGGTCATTGGCATCCTCTTAAGGAGGCGCCGTTACCCTACCTGACAGTTAACCTGGAAATCTTGAGCTGCGGGATTCCCTCAGTTTATTCCCTGTTCGATACCGTGAAAGGCTACGATTCTGCCAAATGGATTCCAAGCAGAGCGGGTTCTCTCTTAAGAAATGCCCCGAGATGACAGGCTGCAAAGGGAGAAGAATGGGAATTGGATTAAAACTCCCGTTACAGAATAGGAAGGATGTGAGAACAGGCCGCATGGAAGAGCCTTTGGAGTTGATGGCTCCAGTTGGGAATCGTCTTCAAGGGAGGGTTCGGTTGAGTAGATGCTCTCCATGGGCCTCATAGGAGACCGGAAGGCCTGGGGTGTGTGTGTGTGTCTCTTGGGGGCGGGGGGCTAAAGGTATGGGGAGCTTCTCTCTCCATGGGCTAGTCTAATGCTTCTCCCTGTCTCCTGTCTAAAATCTCAGGGCCTTGGGATGATAGATTAACAGAGTTGGAAGGGACCTTGCAGGTCATCTAGTCCAACCCCCCGCCCAAGCAGGAGGCCCTACCCCATTTCTGACAGATGGAAGTCCAGTCTCTTCTTGAAAACTTCCAGTGATGAAGCTCCTGCCACTTCTGAATGACAGAGTAACAACAGAATAACATAAGTTGGAAGGGACCTTGCAGGTCATCTAGCCCAACCCAGGCAGGAGACCCTACACCAGTGGTGGCTAATCTTTTTGGGCTCCTGTGCCAAAAATTGCGTGCGTGCGTGCTTGCACTCACGCATTCGCGTGCCAGCACCCAGAAGACAATGCACGCAGCCCCCCCACCCCCTGCCCATGCGTGTGCGATCCCCCCACTGCCCCCTTATCTACACCTCCCAGCTGATTTTCGGCCCGCATGAGGCCTTTTTCGGCCTCTCAGAGGCTTGAGGGAAGCCTCTGCAGCCTTTGCAGGACGAAAAATGGACCCTTTTCACAGGAAGGCTGAAAAAGGCCTGAAAAATCAGCTGGGAGGAGGAGCATGCCTGCGCAGTGGGGTAAGTCTGCCTGGGGCTCGCCTGCCATAGGTTCACCCTCAGGGCCCTACACCCTCCCCATCCAAATGGCAGTCCAGCCTCCCCTTAAAAAAGCCTCCAGGGATGAAGCTCTCACAACCAGGCATTCCGCTTCTCATCCAAGGAGCTTCTTCGGCTCTTGACTGGATGGTGGGCGATGATTTCAATGCTTGTTGTGACTTCCAGTGGCCACTAGAGACAAGGTTGTAAGTCAAGGACTGTCCATTATAAGTCAAGGACTGTGACCATGAGTTCTCTCTCTTTCTCTCTCTCTCTTCCCTTCTAGGACATGGAGAATAAAATCAGAAGTACGCTGAATGAGATTTATTTTGGAAAGACAAAGGACATTGTCAACGGGCTGAGGTAACAACGGATGGACCGCAGTGCTGTGGTCGTATTTATTATATACACATATATATTTGTCGAAAATGGCCTAAGGGCCGGGGTCCCCAAACTTGGCCACTTTAAGACTTGTGGACTTCAACTCCCAGAATTGTCTCCTGCAAACACACCCCTCCCCTTTCGCTCCTCTTTATTCGTTCCATTCACTGTCCACCTGAGCCTTTACTCCCGAGTTGACCTTTGTTCCTTAACTGTTCCCTTCGTCTGGCAGCTCTGCGCATGTGCACACTGGGAACAGGCTCCCGCTGTTCTTCTTCCCTACTGATCTCCGAAGGCAGCTGATAACTGTCGGATGGCCCTGGCTCCACCTCTGCCTCCGACGCAGAGCCCTCGTCCGAGCCTTCTCCAGACTCCGGGACTGGCCCATGCCCCTCCCCCCTGTCCAAAAGCTCTGCTGGCTGGAGAATTCTGGGAGTCGAAGTCCACAAGTCTTAAAGCGGCCAAGTTTGGAGACCTCTGGCCTAGGATCTCCTTGCTTGAGCAAGGGGGGACCTGGGCTAGAACAACTCCTGCTATTCTGTGAAATTTGTCTCCCCCTCCCCCCCCCACCCAGAAGAACAGCCCTGGCAGATTGATTGACAGGCCTGCCTTCCATTAACCCTTTCCGCCTTCTCCTGGTCAGTTCTGCCCTCGATTGGCGGGTTCAGAAGGATGGGATGGGTAATCCCGTCCGTCCCTCAGCCAGAAGGGGCCTATTTTGGAAAAAGGCTGCCTCAGATTCCACCACCACCCCTCCCTTCCCGAAATCTTCTCCCTCACCCCCCTTTTTTTCCCCCAAACTTGACCGCATCGGCCGTAGCGGAGTTGCCCTGCTGGGCGTGATGGTGCCGCCAGCGGGCCTTCGGTGCCCGCTACTCCAGTTTAAGCCTGCTGGAGCCAGAGGAGGAGTTGATGGTTTGTTGGGAACACACACATTGGAAGAAAGGCTCCGGAGGATGAAGGGTTACTGGCATCCTTTCCTTTCTCTCTCTCTCTCTCTCTTTCTCTCCCTCTCTCCCTCTTTTCGTCTGCAAAATTGGCACCGGGAGACTCCCAACCGCTCTTCCTCCTCCATTTTTCCTTTCCCTTTCCCGCTCTCCACCCCTCCCAGCCGCTCTGCCCTTCTTCCTCGTTGTGTTTCTCTCTCTCTCTCTCTCTCTCTCTCTCTCCGCCGACTTGTCTGACCTTTTCTTTCCTTCCTTGGGCCTTCCCTCTTCCGCCTCCACCCCTCCGCTTCGCTCCAGATCAATTGACGCTATTCCCGACAACCAAAAATATAAGCAGTTGCAGAGGGAGCTCTCCCAGGTTTTGACCCAGCGCCAGATGTACATTCAGCCAGATAACTAAAGCAGCCCAGGTACACCTCCCCCCACCCCCACCCACCCCCAACGCTGAAACTGGCTTACAGGGGCACCTCGGCACTAAAAACCAACCACTCCCTGTGACTTGAGAGCATGGAGGATTTCGGGCTTCACCCCCACTAACTCCCTAATTCTTGCAAGTCCTCTTGTTGTTGTTGTTTTCGTTTTAAGGAAAAGGACAGAGGGAGCCTCCCGATAACATTTTTACGTTTGCTCTCCTTGCCTTGCGGTGTGGAATTCCCTTGCACTTGAGAATGTGACCGCCACGGGACTCGGCCTGCGTGGGGTGTGGTTTTTGCGAGCAATTTCCAACCCTGGAACCAACACAAAAAGCCCCCGTCCCCACCCTCGGCCAGGCTGCCGTTGGAGATCCTCCCTTTAACCACCACTTGGGGTTGACTTGGACGGACCTGTCCACCCCCCCCCCACCCCGTTCCCCTCCCCAAAATGCTACTAACGATGCGCTAACCAGAGAACTTCGGGCTGGTTACGAATTGTGGGGAAGGCGCTACCTGACGTGTGCTGGAGATGCTGCTTGCGGGGGACGCGACATCGCCCCATTCGGCCACAAGGGGTTGCCCCCAACCCCCTTTCTCCTCCTAACACCCCCTCCTGCCTCTTTTTCTCCCCCCAGGTCTGTGCAGACGTTTGCAGACAAATCGAAGCAGGAAGCTCTGAAGAACGACCTGGTGGAGGCGTTGAAGAGAAAACAGCAGAGTTAGAAGCCGGCGTCTCCCCTTGAGGATGCTAACAAGACACGCCATGCACTCATTAGCGCCCCCACCCTACCCTACCCCGCCCCCCACCCCAATTTCTTGGAATCTTCTGTTGTTTCTCTCTCTCTCTCTCTCTCTCTCTCTCCCTGACATCCTCCTCCCCATTATTTTCATTTCCTGCATACAATATTCTTCCCCCCATAAAAATAAATAAAGGCCTCTGTATTTTTCCCCCCATCACCATCCCAAATCAACGGTTTTGGGGGTGGGTAGGTGGGGGGGCTCTCTAGCCGCTTGATTTCCACTGTCTTATTGCCACAGCCTTGCAAAACGTATTTTCTGTTGGGAAACCTCCGAGATATTGTGCTCTTCCTGGCCTTTTTCTCCCCCTGCTCCCCCACAGCCCCCTTTTCTTCTTAAAGGGCCTTACGTTGATCCGCATATTTCCACCGATCATGTTTTCTTTTTCTTTTTCCTTTTATTCTTGGTGCGCCCCCCTCCGGTCTCCCGCTGCTCTTTCCATATTTTGTTATATTGGTGTAAAAATGTACAAGAAACAAAAACAAAAAAAAAAAACGCCCTTTATTAAATAACCATGGTTTGTGAAAGAAGGAAGAAGAAGAAAAACAAACCCCAACCATCGTGGAAAATGTGTTTGGTGTATGTTTGGGAGAGAGGTTGAGAAAGGAGGATGGGGGTACGGGGTGGGGTGGTGGCGGGGAGGCGGGCAGCTGCCCCCACCCCCCAAAAAAGAGATCTGCAAAAAGCTGGTAAGACTCAAAACATCCCCCACCCCCCCTCCAGTCCTGCTTTCCACCCGAGAAGCTGCGGTGTGCTGCTTTTGACTTGTTCTTGATTTCTAATGGAATGCGAAAGACTGGTTATTATTATTTTTTTTAAATATGTAATGCTTCAAATTGGAATCTACATCTCTTATACTTGAGCCTCCATACTTAAAAACGGGAAAAAAAACCAATAAAAATCTTTAAAAAAAAAACAACCGTAAGAAAGCGTTGGGTTGCTGGGCCCGTCTCCGATTCCTTCTCTTGTCCTTTCCCCAACTCTCAAGAGTACGGTCTTTGATTGGCAGGGTCCCGGTTGACAGGTCACAGCCTCTGTGGCCTCAGTGCTTCGGTTGAAATTGTTGTCTAGCGGAGTTGGCTGCAGATTCGGACAGTGAGGAGGTTGGGGAGGAACCGGGGCCAGTCCTGGAGGCTGAGGAAGGTTCGGACAAGGGCTCTGCGTCAGAAGCAGAGATGGGACCATGGCAAACTGGCAGTTATCAGCTGCCTTTGGAGGAGGACAACAGGGAGGCAGTGGAGCAGCGGGAGCCGGTTCCCAACCTGCGCATGCACAGAGCTGCCAAAGGAAAAGAACAGGATTGGAAGAGGAGCAGAAGGGGGGAGGGGGCTTTTGCAGGAAACCGTTTGTTCATTCGTTGCAGCGGTGTGAAGATCTGTGTGTGCACCTCAGAGACTCTGTGCCGAGTCCTTCCTTGTCAGCACTGGGATTGAAACTATTTCCTTGGCTATTTCCTCCAAGCTAGATGAGGTCTGTGCTGCTGATTACACCCTTGAAAGACTGTTGGCCAGGCCTTTGGCTGAATGCGAATGCAAGAAATTCACCTTCCTTTAATAAAAGGGGTTTTGCCAGGACAAAGGGTCTGCTTAGTGCTTTTGGGGGAAACCTAGGGCAGAACAGAAATGCTCTTTTTAACAGAAACGGCGTTTTTCTCCTTTGCTCCCAAGCGTCTTCTTGAGCGTCTCGTCTGCCAGTTGGGAATCATTTGATGGTTCAGACTGAAGACAGAGACCAGTTGGCAAATGTGCCCCCTTTGAGTCATGAGTTCCTTGGTCCTTCACGAGCCTCACCCCACCTCATTCCTCACCCCCAGGGGTGGAGCTTACGGCTTCTTAGCAGTTCTGGGCTTTTTCACGGTTGTTACCTTTTGCTTTTATATTTTCTATACCTGGCCAGCCTGAAATATTCATGCCAGCGTAGACTCCTTGGGGAAAGGAACCTGCTTCCCATCTCAAAAGAGTCCCATGTGTATGAGAGATTTTTTTTTTTAACTAGAAGGGAGTGGAACTGCATGGAACCTCTCCAGCCAGAGGCAGTCGCACCTCTGAACGTCTCACAAGCCTCAAGACATGCTTCTCTGTTGAGGTTCCTAGTTACCTGTAAACCAGGAAGGATTCTTTCCCTCTAGCTACTCTTCCTTTGCAAAAAAAAAAAGGGTGGGTGGGCAGATGGGAAAGCTGAAGCCCGCCACCATTGCTTCAAAGGTGAGATAAGATGTAAAAGAAGAGACAGATACCACAATCTCAGGAATTTAAAACTATATTATCCACTTCGTTTTCGTTAGCCTCTGCTACCACTGTCAGTGTGTGTTGTGGTTTGCCGGCAGCCTGGGCAGGCAGCAGTGGAATCGGACAGTGGGGAAGGACGGGGACCAGTCTGGGGAGGACTCGGACGAGGGTCCTGGACCATCTGAGAGTGGGGTGCTGACTCCGGAGCCTCAAGAGCAGCAGCGAGGCAGAGGAACAAGGGGAGCCTGTTCCCAGTGCGCAAGAGCTGCCAGAAGGCAAGAACAATTAAGACAAAAAGGAGACAACTCGGGAGTAAGGCTTGGAGTTGATTGGCCCTCCCATAAGACATAAAGGAGGAGCAAAGGGACAGGCACCTTTGCAGGAAGCAACTTTGATCACTCGGTTCTGATTAAACCTTGAAGCTCTGTGTGGACTTTGTACTTCGGTTGGTTTTTTACAGTTCATTTGTCACTTTAGTTGTTGGCAGCCATTCAAAGGAGAGAAAGGTGGGTGCTTATCTCGAGGGACTGTTTGGGACTCATTACGGGCTGGGAATGAACGTAATTCCCAGTGTTGAAATAAAACAAGAGTTTGCACTAAGCGTGTGCTTAATTATGGTCTCAGGAAGCCTTGGTCAGAACAGAGTGTAAAAACTACCATTGGAGAGAGATTCGCCTTGATGCTAACTAACTCTTGACGATGTTAGCAGAGGCAAACGAAAGCTAAGTCGATAATATAGTTTTAAGTTCCGAAGATTGTGAGGTCTGTCTTGTCTTTTATAGCTACGCCTGGAGCTCGTATTTTTAGGGTAGTTTGCAATAAGGAGGAATACAGGGTTAAGCAAAGAACCATTATCCACTCCTGCTGGGGTGGTGGGAATATTTTTATTGATTTCTCCATGTCCATCCCCCTTCCCAAAAATTGCCTTTTCGAAGGAATGCCCCTTGTGTGAAAAAAAAAAGACCCCCCCTTTCCTCCAGCTTCCTTTTACTCCCGGGCCTCAATGAAGTCCAGGCTGCTGGGTACCGAATGCCTTTGGGTTTGGTTCCGCCTCCCCAACGCTTCTATTTTATAAATTAACAGTTTTCCCTTTTGCGGGTGGGGGAATCGGGTGAGGTTGCGGAGTATTGAGCAGATTCACTGTCATTGCAGAATACAGTCTTATGTTTCAATGTTCCTTTTTTCCATTATTTTTTTCCTTCTCCCCCTCCCCGCCCCAAAGGAATTGGAGAGGTAGGAAAGGATCTCGTAAGGCGCGTCTTTCTGGAGGTGAAGCATTTTTTTCTAGTTCTAGAGAAAAGCCAGGGCTTTTATCTCAAGACGTTTTCAGGACGACGCCCCAAACCCACTGCGGGAATCCCAACGCAGCCAAGAACCCCAGCAGCCGATCCTGGCGTCGTTCAGCTTTCAACCGCGTTCTCTTCTCTGCCCAAAAGAGCGTCTCTCTCTTCCGTGACCGGCAGCTTCCTCCGACGATAGGCCAGGAATTGGAACGAAATCTGAAGGTGAAGAATTAAGGACTGGACCCAACACCCACCATTGGCTACGAAAGACTTAACAAAACACCCAAGAAGACCGTTCCCCGTGATTTGCCGCTTTGTTTAAAGGACGGAGCCAAAATCTCTCCGTGTCAGGATTGGGGCAGCCAAGCCAACGGTTGTTAGCCAATCTTCAAAAAGATGGTAATTTGTAAGCAGTCTCAGAAGGGCTAATGATGGGATGGTGAGATAAAAAGACAGATTTAAAGGAAGTACCTGGAAGCATAAACTTGCTTTACGTGGCCCAGATGGCGAGGCAGAAATGTTATTTTAATTAATATGCTTGCCTCCAGAGGTGGAGCTCTCGCCTCACAGTCAGGAGGCTGTGAGTTGGATCCTAGGTAGAGGCAGATATTTCTCTCTCTGGGAATATATCTGCTGAAAAAAGACTCCACACTGGTGACAGGGAAGGGCATCCGGCCAGTAACACTCCATCCAGCAAGGGATTATGGGGGTCGTTAAAAAGATGATGATGCTTGGCTCAGGACTATTTTTTGCCACCCCCACCCCCTCAATCCTAACACAACCGTTGGCTGCCGTTGAGAAAGTCTTGGAATCAAAAGTCGACTGTCCTTGCCTGCCGGAGGGATTCTGTCGCACTGGACCTGGCATGGTTAAAAGCAGAAACACACCCACCCAGCCACCACCACCACCACCACCGTTTCCCGAAAAGGATACCACGATGTCGAGGGACAGAACCCCCAAGCTGCCAACCAGCCAGGGCAAATGGTGGGTCACATAATTGGCTTCCGACTGGCCCGGATCCGGGTTTTTCGTTAGGACACTGAGCCCGTAGAGTGTGTTTCCGAGCATGACCAGAGCGAAAAGAGAGTAAGAGATTCCGGTAGTGCATTTCCGCTTGAACTGCAAAAGAGAGAGAGAGAGAGAGAGAGAGATTGAAGCGGTAGGCTTTTGTTTGCCCAGCATTCTTTAATTGTGATTAACATTAAGCCAGTTTTACTCGGTGGCGCCATTCCCTGGGCTCACAACTAGCTTCACACAAGCTTTGAAAGGGAGCAAGGATATGGGGTGGGTAAGCGTGATCTCCTTATCTTAAATCAGACCAGGGTGTGGCAATAGCCTCAAACACCCCCACCCCAGTTTTCTTCCAGTAGACCTCGGATACGTCCAGGGGTGGGATCTGACTGGCGTAACAATTGATTTGGGGAGCACACGCATGCGCGTCAAACCTGTGCTGCATGCGCATATGCACTACCGGCTCCGGCTATCATTTATCTTCTCCAGCTGACAAGCCGCACTCAGCTGCGCCGCGCAAAGCAGCCGAGGAAGAAAACGCAGCCCCTAAAGGACAGCCTAGAACCCGGGCGGGCAGGAGGGCCAAACAGCAGACCAAAACCTCGTCCCAGCAAACCGGTTCCGTGTCGGCTGCTCTTCGGCGCTACCGGTTCTATAGAACCGGACCGAACCGGTAGGATCCCACCCTTGTTTAAAATGGAGCAAGCATATGGGGTTGTCTTAAATCAGATCAGGGCGTGGGAATAGCCTCAAAAATCCTTGGTTTTCTTCCGACAGACCTCAGGTAAGTCTACAAGATGAGGTCCGGCAACGGTACGCTCAGGGCTGAAAGTTAATCTTCAGGCGGACGATTGTCCCTTAAACTAGGGGCCACGTTTTAAGGCCTATGGACTGGGAGCTGAGCTGCTCCCCAAAACAGGCCCTCCCTTCCGCAGTGGGCCTTCTTCAGCAACGCTTACGTTGGTGTAGATCTGCGGGGCCCGAGAAAACAGGTAAAGCACCGACGATGTGGATCCGATCACAAAGCCGCAGATCTCCTTCTGGGTGAACGGCTGTGGAAGACACCAAGGGTGATTATGGGATGCTGCGGACAGAACGTCCCAGCAGGCCTCGTGTCATCCAGGAAGGAAGAGTCATTTTAATGGGGAACTTCACCCCCCAGTAATTTAGTCCGTGGGTTAGTTTGGATGACCCTTGAATCCACCTGCCACCTCCCATCCAAACACTCTTATCTTTGTCTAGCATCCTTCCCACCAAAGGGGTGCACTTTTTTCTTTTTAGATATATAGTTCTGTTAGTTTATAAGTGTAACATACAAAGATAACACAAAAGGAAATAATAGGGAAATTAGGGAAGGGAAAAGGGAAGTGAATAGCGGGAGAAAGAAAGGGGGAAAAAAAGAAAAAGGCTTTGACTTCCTTTGCTGCAGTTGAGTAAGGCATTAAGATCCACCCTCAACTTTTTACTTTTTCATAATAATAGAAACTAACCATTTCTACAAACAACCAATCTATCTCGTCGGTAAAACCAAGTGGCCTCTTTTTTCCACCTCAAGCACAAAGTCCGGAAGTGGTTTCCAAGTCGAAGTAAAGGTATTTGTGTTTTATTTTTCTTTAATCAGAGCCGTCAAATTTAGCCCTCTCTCTGCTAACTCCCATCGTTTTTTTGCAGCCATTCATCCACTGTGGGGACTGAGGGGACCTTCCATTTCTGTGCGTGGTCTTGCTGCCGTCAGCATATTTAACAGCAAAGCTCCAAATTTTTTATTTTTCTCCAAGTCTTGGTCCATTAACCCCCATCCCCCAAAAAGAGTCTCTGGTGTGTTTTTTTTCTCTATATTCACTTTAAGAATTTTCTGTATTAAGCTATGAATCCTATTCCAATATTTCTTTGCTTTATCACACGTCCACCATAGATGGTTAAAAAGTCCCTTCTTTAAATTTACATTTCCAACCTTCCTTTATACATTCTTGACAATTTATCTGGAGTTAAACACCAATGAGACATTGTCTTGCAAAAAATCAAATTCTTTTAAATTATAGCTTAATGTAAACTTTAAACCTTTATTCCACATATTCTCCCAAGGGGCGCGCTTTTAACTTCAGAAAGAATGATTAATTTGGAGAAGACGTTTCTCTTGGGAAAAGCAACCGGGGAGAGCCACAAAATGGCTTGCATTTATCAATGCCAGCCAGGTCTTTTCCCCACGCCTCTTTTGCTGGACGTTCAATTTCCTGTGGCCCCTGGATACAGGAGAGAAAAAGGGGTCTGTTCTTGGGGGTCTCCAGGGAGAGAGGGAGGGCAGGGGGCCAGCACTTCCGTTCGCTTTAGTGCAATCTCCCAACTACCGCTAATCTTTATATCCTCGCCATTCCGATGGGATTTGAACACAACGCAACCATTTGTAAATTGCAAGGGCAATTTGGTCTTTGCAAGACATTTAAGGTCGGTTCTGCCCTTGAGGGGACGCGGTGGCTCAGTGGCTAAGACGCTGAGCATGTCGACCAGAAAAGGCCGGCCGTTCGGCGGTTCGAATCCCTAGCACCATGTCATAGAGTGAGCTCCCGTTACTCGTCCCAGCTCTGCCAATTCGAAAGCAGGTAAAAAAAAAATGCAAGTGGAAAAATAGGGACCAAAAAAAATAGGGGAGAAAAGGTAACAGCATTGCACGCGTCTTCGGCGTTATTCCTGCCGGCCACATGACCACGGAGACGCGAAGATGAGCACCGCCCCCTGGAGTTGGGAACGACGAGGACGGATGTGCGAGGGGAAGCTTTTAGCTATACTGTCCCAAAGAAAAAAAACGTACCTCCCAGCCTGACGGATAGTCCACAGAGGATAAAAGTCTCCTGCTTTTGAACATCCTTCCATCACCCAGGTGAGAAGAGGCGGGTCCCCCCTGCCAGGTGGGCATCAGCGTCGCCCCCAAGACCATGAATGCCAACACGGCATTGATCGAAGCCGAAACTGAGGAAAGGAGGAATGTTGGATTGGAGGGTTAAAAGTCTGTCTTGCTTTTTTTGTTTCTTTCTTTTTCTTTTTGGTCTTGTCCCATCAAGACAAATTTACTAAAAAGGAGGAACTGGCTTTGGTGACCTCAACACGCCATCCTTTTCCTGGCAGCTGCTCCTCGAGGCAGAAATACGAGCAAAAAAACCCCCACAGGACCATCATCCCCTGCAGCAGGAGACCGCTATCTCGCAATCTACCAGATCCAAACCTTTTAAGAGATCTGAAAGAGAAAGGAATAAGGTCTAGGGGAAGCCAGCTTTCCGCGGAGAGGAAGCAGTTGAAAATAACTCACAGAAAGCTTAGATTTGCTTCCTGTTAAAAACTGCTGCCTGCTCTTCTCCTGTGCTCGAAGGAGGTGGAGATCGCTCTATTTTAAAGGTTCCCCGTTACAAAAAGGGGAGGAAAAAATCTATCCGCACGCCTAGGCATAAAACCACCACTCCCTCCCTCTCCTCCCCAGCTTGGCATCCGAACGGATCTTTGAATTAAGCCCTGATTTTTGAACCAAAATCTTGGGGATATTCTGTGCCGGCGATTTCAGACATGGGAGGTTTTAACGCCTTTTTGCCCACTGGGCGCCTCCCTCTCTCACGTTAGCGGATGTCAATGTTGTGGTTCCCTGGTAGCTGGTAGCGGAATCGGACAGTGGGGAAGAACGGGGATCAGTCTGGAGAGGACTCGGACAAGGGTCCTGCATCCGATGCAGGGATAGGGCCAGGACCATCTGGGAGTTCCTTGCTGACTCCAGAGTCTGGCACCAGCGAGGCAGAGGAACCAGGGGAGCCTGTTCCCAGTGCGCATATGCGCAGAGCTGGCAGAAGGCAAGAGCAGCTAAGACAAAAGGTAGTAAGGCATGGAGGTGACTGCCCCTCCCATAAGGTATAAAGGTCAGGCCAAGATGACAAAACCTTTGCAGGAAGCAAAGTCGTTCATTCGGTTCAGAGTCATTCTTGAAGCTCTTTGTACTTCGGTTGTTGTTGGTTTTTTTTGTTCGATGGCTTTTTTTCCCCTAGTTCATTTGATACTTCTGTTTTTGGCAGCACTTCACCAAACTGAAAGGTGGGTGCTTATCTCGAGGGACTGTTTGAGATTCATTCTGGTTAGGAATGCAACCAATTCCCAGCGTTGCAATAAAATAAATCTTGCTTTTAAAAGAGGTTTGTGAGTAATTACGGATTAGGAAGCCTGGGTCAGAACGGTCAACTTACAGGCTCTTTTCTGATTCTTGACTTTGTAATAGATGTAAAGAGACAGCATGAGCAAATCAGCAAGCACGTAGTAAATGGCGGTGTATACCTGGGGAAGGAGAAGGAGAAACTTAGAGGGAATTCTGGGATAATTGGGAGAAACTTTATTTTAACCTCTGGAACTCTCTGCTACAGGACAGGGCTAAATAATGGGAGAGGAAGGGGCATCTCAAGGACCCATAACAAGGATGGCTTTGGGCATCTTTTCAGGGTCAAGGATTTGGGCAAGCAGAACCCAGTTTCTTACCTGTAGCGGCAGCTGATCAGCCAAGAAAGATCCAATTAAGTTCAGTGAATCGCCTCCAAGCCATCCCAGCAGGAAATAAATGGACAGGGCTTGGTCCATAATGCCAGTTTTACAGGCCAGGTAGAACTGACTGCGTGGAAAGGTGGACAAAGGAAGAATGAAAGAAGAAGCATCGGGTACATCCCTGATCATCATCACCAGCAAACTATGCCATGGATTGTTGGGCTGGGGCTGATGGGAAAGGGAGTCCAGCATCTGCTGAGAAGGAACCTGCTCTTTGATTGCGTCATTCTGCAAAGGGTGAAGTTTAAACCACCCAGGAGGAATTTTGTTTATTTTTATTTATTTTTTTTGCAGACACTGGTTGTTGCACGAACCAGATCTGCGTTTCCAGGGGTTGCTGGAGGCGACATTTCAAGAGCCGCCCACAGCCAGGCGTGGCAGGACACCAGGCCATTTCCTTTGTCTCTATCCCAGGAAGTGAATCATCTCTGTTTTGTCATCCCCAATGGGCCGCCACATATTTGTCAGTCAAACCGAGGAAGGAAGGAAGGAAGGAGGAGAGGTGGGAAGGAGGGAGGGAGAGAGAGAAGGGGAAGGGAGGATGGGAATAGGGAGGGAGAGGAGAGGGAGGAGGAAGGAAAGGAAGGAAGGAGAGGAAGGAAGGAAGGAAGGAAGGAAGGAAGGAAGGAAGGAGAGGTGGGAATAAGGAGGGAGGAAGGGGAAGGAAGGAAGAGAATAGGGAGGGAGGGAGGAGAGGGGAATGGAGAGGGTGGGAGGGAGGAAAGGAAGGAAAGGAAGTTTAAATAGGGTGGGACAGACGAAGGAAAAAAGAGGAATGAGGGAGGGAGGAAAAAAAGATGGGAATGGGGAGAGAGGGGAGGGAGGAAAAGAAGGAAGGAGAGATGGGAAAAGAGGGAGGAAGGAAGGAAAGATGGGAATGGGGAGGGAGGAAGAAGAGATGGGAATAAGGGAGGGAGGGAGGAAGAGATGAGAAGAGGGAGTGAGGAAGGAAGAGGAAGGAAGGAAAGAAAGGAAGAGATGAGAAGAGGGAGTGAGGAAGGAAGGGGAAGGGAGGAAGGATGGGAATAGGGAGGGAGGGAGAAAGAAGGAGGGAGGGAGAGAGGAAGGAAGGAAGGAGCCAGCCAACTGACACCCCTAGCACAAAACTCCCAGGTGCAGGGTGAAGCCCACCCCCCATTGACTTACGGGAAGGAAGCCCCAGCAAAGCAGGCGATGGAGACCAGGCCCAGCACCACGCTGGCGATGTCCCAGCCATCCCGGGCGCACTCGTGGAAGACGGACAGGATCCACTCCGAACCGTTGACACAGTCCGAGGCATTCCCGCTGGGAAAGCGGAACTTGTGAGGATGAGCAAACATGGCGGGGCTCAGGCACTGGGAATCACTGCAAATTCAGAACGGCCCCTCCCATTGCGAACTGGGAACCTGTAAAGGAAGAAGAGAGGTGAGGTTCTCTGGGATTTGCCTAACTGCAGATAAAAATGTGAATAGAAAAAACACAAATACAAGGTGAAAATTGATTTTTCAAAAAAGAAAATACCTTCCATTCTTTTCCCTCAGTCAGTCCCGGAACGGAACTTTGCATTAATTAAAAAATAAATTAAAAAATAACACCGACACCCTTTAACCTGAAGATGTTGCCTAGTGTCAGCCTTCAAGATCTTCCTCCTTTCCTTCACTTCTTTCTAGCTGCCATGAGTAACCCTGGATATATATCATACATCCCTTGATATATGTGATGTGCGTGCCTATTTACCCAGATTCAGAATTTTCTCGTTGCTACCACTGACTTCCGGTAAAAGATATCTTTTCCCTAATTACAAGAGTCTAAGGATTTCTTTCCTGGATTTTGAACGGAGCACCAGCTGACATAACTCTGAATCTGGGTAACTAGGCACGCACATCACATATATCAAGGGAGTGAAATGTTCCCACCCCCAACAGCCCAAACGGTTCTTCCAATTAAAAGTTGTGAACTACATCATGCGGACATCTCCAGGTGGGGATGATTAGTTGACCTTGGCTCACTCAGACAAAGGGTTGCAGTTGCGCAGAGAAGAGAAAGCTAAGCAGAAATGAGAAGCCCTCCCCAGTTTATACAATATTAGTTAGCAACATTTGCAGCTTACATCCCATACCTTTCCCCCTTCCACCACCCCCACCGTTACTCATGGCAGCCAGAAAGAAGTGAAGGAAAGGAGGAAGATCTTGAAGGCTGACATTCGGCCCTCCTAGAAAAAAAACATTAGTCCTGTAAAAGAAAGAAAGATAAAAGGCACGATTTAATAACCAGTTAGCATAAAAGAGACATGTATCTAGGGTTTATTAGGACCCTGACAAGCTTAGGACCCTGACAAGCTTAGGACCCTGACAAGCTTAGGGGCTCTAACATCTTTTTCACTGACCCTCTCAGCCCGGGACGAAGGGAAATGCTTCCAAGCAACCAAATATTGGAGCCGACCCCTCCGTTGTCGAGAGTCTAGAATTTCTTTAACTTCAAAATATTGTTCACCATCAATAAGCAATGGCACAGGAGGGCCGGTCTGGGTCGGTCTCAGATTGGAAGTATGTTCAGGTTTTAGCAAACTAATGTGGAAAACCGGGTGGATCCGTCGAAGGCTTTTAGCTAATTTCAATTGGACTGTCACAGGGTTTACAATTCGTTCAATTGAGAAAGGACCAACATACTTAGGACCAAGTTTCTTTGACTTTTGAGTGGCTTGTAGATATCCGGTGGACAGAAAGACTTTATCACCCACTTGATATGGGTTTTGTGGAGTCCTCTTTTTATCAGCAAATTTCTTATGAGCCTGATGTGCATCATCCAATGCTTTACAAGCGACTGGCCAACTGAAATTACCTAAAAGCCTTCGATGGATCCACCCGGTTTTCCACGTTAGTTTGCTAAAACCCGAACATACTTCCGATCTGAGACCGACCCAGACCGGCCCTCCTGTGCCATTGCTTATTGAGGGCGAACAACACTTTGAAGTTAAAGAAATTCTAGACTCTCGACGACGGAGGGGTCGGCTCCAATATTTGGTTGCTTGGAAGCATTTCCCTTCGTCCCGGGCTGGGTGGGTCAATGAAAAAGATGTTAGAGCCCCTAAGCTTGTCAGGGCATTTCGTTCTAATTATCCTGATAAACCCTAGATACGTGTCTCTTTTATGCTAACTGGTTATTAAGTTGTGCCTTTAATCTTTCCTTCTTTTACAGGACTAACGTTTTTTTTTTTCTAGGAGGGCCAAATGTCAGCCTTCAAGATCTTCCTCCTTTCCTTCGCTTCTTTCTGGCTGCCATGAGTAACGGGGGTGGAAGGGGGAAAGGTATGGGATGTAAGCTGCAAATGTTGCTAACTAATATTGTATAAACTGGGGAGGGTTTCTACTTCTTGCTTAGCTTTCTCTTCTCTGCGCAACTGCAACCCTTTGTCTGAGTGAGCCAAGGTCAACTCATCATCCCCACCTGGAGATGTCCGCATGATGTAGTTCACAACTTTTAATTGGAAGAACCGTTTGAACTGTTGGGAGTGGGAACATTTCACTCCCTTGATATATGTGATGTGCGTGCCTAGTTACCCAGATTCAGAATTTTCTTGTTGTTACCACTGACTTCCAGTAAAAGGCATCTTTTCTCTAATTACAAAAGTATTTCTTTCCTGGATTTTGAACGGAGCACCAGCTGACACCTAGCCTGGAAATCAGGCTCGAAGAATTAACCTTCACCCTCCCTCCTCCTCCTCCTCATTCTTCCTCCCGAGGAATGAACCTTCCTCCTCCTTCCTCACCCTCCTCCCACACCTGAGCTACAAATGAGACACCACTGTTGCAAAATAAATAACCTAGTTCTTCTGCTGTGAAAACTAAGCAGGTTTGCAAGCTGGTGGTGAATATTCCCATCCCAACATTTCCAAGACCGAGCGACTTAACTTACTTCCCTGGAAACAAGCCCCTCGTTCAGTGGCAGTATATCTGAAGCTAGTCTGAAAGAGGTAAATTCCCAGCCTTTGCTGGGAAAAGGAGACCCGGACTCGGCACTACCACACACACACACACCACTCCTGCTTGCTGTTGACTCATCCAGATGCTCTCATGTGACCCCAGCACCAGCTGACCCCTGGGAGCCAGCAATCAAACCTTATCAGCACTTTTTCCAGGTTCAAACTGCTTATCCAAGCGAGAAAGAGAAGGGGGGGGCTTGCCTTCTCCCTCCTGCGCGCCCCCCGTTTGGAAGACTTTGGTCTCCAGATAAGTCAGCTGCCTCCCCCCTCCCCAAAATACGCTGCCGGGGAAGGAAGCCCCCAACATTTTCCACAGAGCCGCTTGGCAAACAGATCAAGATTAAGAGCAGAAAACGCTTCAAGGCTTTGGTGATTCATCAGGGCCAGGGTGTGTGTGTGTGTGTGTAGAGAGAGAGTGAGAGAGAGAGAGTGTGTGTGTGTGTGTAAAAGGAGCCAGATCAAGAGGAGTTTTGCTTTCAAAATTCGTCCTGAAAAGACCTGGTTGTGTTTCGGGCACAAAAGCCAAACCGCCCCGGATAAACCAAGACAGGCTTGGATTCCAGGGGTTAGGATTAGGGTTAGGGGTCTCTTTAGCCCCCAACTTGCCAGAATTAGGCCAGTTTGCAGGGAAGACCCCTACACCCCGTTGTGAGGTTTCAATAGGAAGCTCTGGAGTGGTTGGCTTGCTAAGGCTCCCCATCGGCTGGGGATTTGGGGGAGGTGTAGTCTGTCCCCCCCCACCGTCCCCCAATTCTGGAATAGACGAAGGCCTCCCAATTGTGGGGGGGGCTGCAGGGAGGGGTCTTCTACTGCCACTCACCCCCTCCTCCCTGTTTAGAGATGCTCCGGGTTGGGAAGCCAAAGCGAGGATGCCGGTTTAGCAAGGAAAGCTCGAGAGGGTGGGGGGCTTCTTCCCCCTCTCCCAACCCCCCGCCTCCTTTGGGGTCCCCCTCCCCTCCCCATTCCTCGCCTCTCAGCGGGGGAGGAAGGCTGCGCTTGGCTCGTCGCCTCCCCTTTGGCCGGCGGGGCTCACCTGCCCAGGTGTGTGTCCAAGCAGCTCTGCTCGGGGTCCTTCTCGGGTGGGGTGGGGTGGGGGGTTTATTTGGGGGTGGGGGGAGGGGAGAAATGCAAGGGTCTGGGTTCCAAAGCGGCGCGTCCGACTCACCGGGTTTGGGGATCGACGGGGGAGGGGGGGTCCCCGATCCGCAGTGGGGACAATCCGGATTCGCACCCCGGAATTGCCCGGGCGGGCTTGGTTTCTCTTTTTTTGGGGGGTGCCTCTCGGCCAGAGATGACGGAGCCGGAGCCCGGCCCGCTGCTGCTGTTGACTCGCCCGGCAGGCTCAGCTGACCGGCGGCGGCTCCGCCTTTGCGGGGCGGAACTGGGCTTGCTGGCCGGTCCAAAGCCCCCCCCACTTTTGCAGGCTCTTCCACACAGACCCCGGTTTTAAAAGGGGGGGCGGCTCCCCAGCTGCTCCCACCACCCAAATCCCCCGCGCGGGTCTCCCTGCACGAAGAGCCGGCTTCCCCCATTGCCCAGTTTCGGCCCGGAAGGAGCGGGTTGCAACAACAGAGTTGGAAAGGGAAGCTTAGAGGTCTTCTAGTCCAACCCCACGTTCAGGCAGGAGACCTGAGATCATTTCAGACCAATGGCTGCCCAGTCTCTTCTTTAAAAACAACAACAACAACCCTCCAGTGATGAAGCACCCACAACGTCTGGAGGAAAGCTATGCCACTGTGTTTAAAGGGGAGAGGGAGGGGGCCTCTAGCTGCCCTCGGGGTGCCCCGCGAGGGCCCTGCTTTTCGGCCAGGAAGGAGCGAGGGTTTAAGGAAAGAGGCAGGGGGCTTCTAGATGCCCTCGGGGTGCTTCGCATGGGCCCCGCCTTTCGGCCAGGAAGGAGCGAGGGTTTAAGGAGAGAGGGCGGGGGCTTCTAGATGCCCTCGGGGTGCCCCGCGAGGGCCCTGCTTTTCGGCCAGGAAGGAGCGAGGGTTAAGGAGAGGGGGCTCCTCTAGATGCCCTCGGGGTGCTTCGCACGGCCCCGCTTTCAGTCAGGAAGGAGCGAGGGTTAAGGAGAGGGGGCTCCTCTAGATGCCCTCGGGTGCTTCGCACGGGCCCCGCCTTTCGGCCAGGAAGGAGCGAGGGTTAAGGAGAGGGGGCTCCCTCTAGATGCCCTCGGGTGCTTGCATGGGCCCCGCCTTTCGGCCAGGAAGGAGCGAAGGTTAAGGAGAGGGGGCTCCTCTAGATGCCCTCGGGGTGCTTCGCATGGGCCCCGCCTTTCGGCCAGGAAGGAGCGAGGGTTAAGGAGAGGGGGCTCCCTCTAGATGCCCTCGGGGTGCTTCGCATGGGCCCCGCCTTTCGGCCAGGAAGGGCGAGGGTTAAGGAGAGGGGGCTCCTCTAGATGCCCTCGGGGTGCTTCTCATGGGCCCCGCCTTTCGGCCAGGAAGGAGCGAGGGTTAAGGAGAGGGGGCTCCCTCTAGATGCCCTCGGGTGCTTCGCACGGGTCCGCTTTTCAGCCAGGAAGGAGCGAGGGTTTAAGGAGAGAGGCAGGGGGCCTCTAGATGCCCTCAGGGTGCCATGCAAGGACCCCGCTTTTCACCCAGGAAGGAGCGAGGGTTTAAGGAGAGAGGCAGGGGGCCTCTAGATGCCCTCGGGGGGCCCCCTCTTTGCTTTCCTTCCATTGGGGGCCGGGTTCCGGGCTCGGAGGCGGCGCCGGGGGGTGGGGCGGGTGATCGGGGGTGGGTGGGGCCCGTTTCCGTCCGGGCTGCCGGGACTGGAGGCGATGGCGGCCGGGTCGGGGGTCCGCTCGGTGCTGGGCACCATGGAATTCGGGCGGCGGGCCGGGCCGGAGACCAGCGGGGCCATGCTGCGCGCTTTCCTCGCCCGCGGCCACAGCCACCTGGATACGGCGCACATGTACGCGGGGGGCGAGTCGGAGCGCATCGTGGGCGCCCTCTTGGCGGCCGAGCCCGGCGTGGAGGGGAGAGGTGAGGAAGGGGCTCCGCCGCCGCCTCTGCCAGCCCCGAGGGCGCCCGCGGTTGAATGCAAAAACTGCAATTAAATAGAACAGGATATAGACTGCAGAATAGAAGAACAGAAAAGAAAAGAGAAGAAAAGAGAATAGAGAATAGAATATAGAATATAGACTATAGAAGAGAAGAGAAGAACAGAAAAGAAGAAAAGAGAATAGAGAATAGAATATAGAATATAGACTATAGAATAGAAGAGCAGAAAAGAGAAGAAAAAAGAATAGAGAATAGAATATAGACTATAGAATAGAAGAGAAGAACAGAAAAGAAGAGAAAAAAAGAAAAAAGAATAGAGAATAGAATATAGAATATAGAATATAGACTATAGAATAGAAGAGCAGAGAAAAGAGAAGAAAAAAGAATAGAGAATAGAATATAGACTATAGAATAGAATAGAAGAAAAGAACAGAAAAGAGAAGAAAAAGAAAAAGAATAGAATATAGAGAATAGAAGAGAAGAGAAGAACAGAAAAGAAGAGAAGAAAAAGAAAAAAGAATAGAGAATAGAATATAGAGAATAGAATAGAATAGAAGAACAGAAAAGAAAAAGAATAGAATATAGAACATAGACTAGAATATACAATATAGAATAGAATATAGAATAGGAATAGAAATGGAAAAGAATAGAATGAGCTGGAAGGGACTTTAGAGGTCTTCTAGTCCACCCCCCTGCTCAAGCAGGAGAACCTATATACCATTTCAGATAAGTGACTTGGCTAGTTATGGGGTGGGCATTTAAAACTTGGGGTGCAGCTCTTCCCCTGGACCCCGAGGCTGTCCAAATCAAACACCCCCCCCTCTGTTGATTGCCCCCTCCCCAACTCAGGGCCATGTATTCTAAACAGCATTTCTGGGCTCCAGGCAAAGCAGCAGATCGATCAAATTAAACATATCTTTGCACGTTAGTATTAATTTAAAAAATGCAGTCAAACGTCATCAGTGGGTTGCTGTCTTTATAGGATTACGAGGTGCATTGAAGGGTCAACCTACAGGGATTAGGATGGGGCCCCTGTGTTTGTGGGGGCCCCAGGCAAGGGCCCATCAGGCCTATGTACCCCAATTGCCTTGTCCTCACTTCCGGGGAAATCTGGTTATTCAGCAACCAGCCCGGTTTAATCATTTATTTAATCCACGGTGAGTGGTGGTGGGGTGTTGAAGTTGATCCTGTTGGCCTGGAATTTAAGGTTGTTTCTGGAGAACCAGAAATAAAATCTAAGGCAGCAGCCAAACCCCAAATCCTTGTTTAGGAAACTTAAAATCAGCTTGGGTGCTTTAAAAAATAAAAAAAGGGGTGATTTAGACTTTTCCAGGAAAATAACAACCAAACACTTCCTCTTAGGAACTTAGAAAGGTTGCTGGCCCCAGGAAAGCGGGGTTTGGGGTTGTTGTTGGGTTTTTTTAGCAAAACCTGAATGCATGCAAGTCGTTTGGGGTGGCTGAGTTTGGGGGAGCACTCTAGCCATGCCCAGATATCGCCTTGGCATCTTGGGACAGAGCCCCCGGGGCTCGCTTGGCATGTGTTAGTGGCTCTTGATCAAGAATTTTACCAGGTTAGGAAGCTGTTACCCTGCTGTGAAGAGGGAGAGAGAGAGAGAGAGACTAACCTGATACGCTGCTCTTAAGCATGGAGGTTCCATCGACCTACTGGAGAAGGCAGAAGAAAAGCCCGAATAGATTAAATTCATTCATTCATTTCTGATTCTCCAGAAACCCCCTTAATTTTAATTTCTTCACACTCTTCTTTGTACAATTTGGAAAGTTTTTGTTTTCCCATGTAAGTCTGTAGAACCTCCATGCTTAAGAGCAGTATATCAGAAGAGTCCTTGGGGTTGTTTGGAAGCATTTTCCTTCTTTCATTTCTCGAGTTTTGCCCGTCTCGTCCTCCTTTTTCCCCCTTCCCTTTTTTTTCCTGTATATGTTTTATTTTTATTCATAAACATTTTGAATACCATGTATTGTCAGAGAACATATCACTTACAAGAAAGCAACAGAAAAACAAAAAGAAACCTCAACATATACTAGTAACAATAATAGTGCAACAAAATAATTTTAACTAAATTTCTCTTTGTATTTAGCTTATTTATGATTCTGTTAATTATATCAACGTGTTTATAATTATCAACCCTCTTCGTATTTAATTCATACCTAGCAGCTATCTTTCTTCACCTAATTTGTACCTCTTTATCTCTAACCACTTGTAAAATCTGTTCCATAAGTTGATTAAAAAATTATATTGTTATTTACTAGGTGTTAAACTGGAAGAAGAACAAGTTAAAGAAACAATGACAGCATGAGCAAAAAATTTTGGATATGCTATAGCAGTGGTTGCTAACCGGTGGGCCGTGAGAAAATTTTCGTAGGCCACAGAGAAATTTCCCAAAGCAATTAATCCAGGCTGCACAGAAACACAAGGCTGCACCGCCACACATGGCCCGCAGGAACGCTCCCCGCCCACTCATGCCTTATCTGGCAAAGTTGCCTGCTAAAATTGCTATTTTTCCTTTTTTCCGACCATCAGCTGTTCTGCTGTGCCGGGAGATTTAGATTAGCTAGGAAGCAGAAAATGGTTGGATTTCTTGCTCGCTAGCTAGTCTTTAGATCTTCGGCTCTGCTTCCCTTAGGACTGAAGGTTTGCTTGCAAGCAAAATCAGTGCAGACTCATGGCAAGCAAATTTGAGAGACTGAATTAGCCGATGGCAGATAGATAGATCACTGATTCTGTGAGCAAGTCAATCTGCCTGCTTTGCCTGCTTTGGGGTAAAAATTGCTTTTTTTATTAAAAAAAATTCAATATTTACATACATGGTGTGTTGTGAGTTAATTTTGTGAGTTTGCTTGCTAGCAAATTTTATGAGTTTGCTTGCAAGCAAATTTTATGTGACAGACTGAGCTAGCCAATGGCAGATAGATTTCTGAATGTGATTCTTTGAGCAACTCAATCTGCCTGCCTGCTTTGCCTGCTTTTGGGTAAAAGTTCTTTTTTTATAACAAATTCAATATTTATATAAATATTTATAATATTTACATACAAGCCATGCCCAGCCAGTCACATGACCACCAAGCCACATCCACAAATTAGGCCACACCCACAGAACCTGTTAGTGGTCCCTGGGATTTAAAATTATGAGTTTGGTGGTCCCTGAGGTCCAAAAAGTTGGCGACCCCTGTGCTATAGAATTGGATAAATGGCAGAAGCTATGGTATAGGAATTATAAACTAACAATATCGATAGCATATAAAGAAAACCTGTACAAGATGTTTTATAGGTGGCACTTGCACCAGCAAAATTAGCTAAGATGTTGAAAGATAAATCAGCCCAATGCTGATTAACACCAGGAACATATTACCATATGTGGTGGTCTTGTATAGAAGCTAAAAGATATTGGACAAAAATACACACAGTTGGAAAAAATGATAAAACAACATATAGATTTGAAACCTGAAATATTTTTTATTAGGAATGGTACTTGAAGGTTACAGTAATATATATATATATATATATATATATATATATATATATATATATATATATATATATATATATATATATATATAATTATACATGTATTAACAGTAACTAGAATTGTATTTGCTCAGAATTGGAAAAGCGATACCAATAAAGGGAAAAGTAATTGAGAAAATATTTGAATGTGCAGAAATGAATAGGTTAACATTGGTAATCAAAGAAACAGAAGAAACAGAATCTTATATGGTATGTGATTTATTTTATCAATGCTTGGAAAATAAAATTAAAACGGACTAGAATATGAATATATAAAGTAATAAGATTGTTAAAAATAGAGATATTAAATAAGAGTTATAAGAAAATGTGATTATTATTACATTGATAAGAAAAGTATGAAATATAATTGTGCAGAGATGGACAGACTAACTTTAGAAATCAAAGATAAGCCTGAAGTAAAATGTCTCAATGGCTAGAATCAAGGAAAAAGAAAGAAAGGATGGACACTTTATAGGAATGAAAGTTAAAGTTTTGTAAACCAAAGAGAATGAGATATAATGGACAAATATGAGGTGATACAAATGCATGAGGATAAAAGACGGTTGTAAATGTGTATATAATTGTAGATAAATGTAAATAGAAATAATATGCAGCTACCACTATACTAATAACATAAGTGTTGTGGTTCGCCAACAGCCTGTGCAGACTGCAGCAAAATTGGACAGTAGGGGAGAACGGGGATCAGTCTGGGAGGACTCGGACGAGGGTCCTGCGTCCGATGCAGGGATGGAGCCAGGACCATCTGGGAGTGGGGTGCTGACTCCGGAGCCTCCGGAGTCTGGAAACAACGAGGAAGAGGACCCAGAGGAGCCTGTTCCCAGAGCGCATGTGCGCAGAGCTGCTAGAAGGCGAGAGCAGCTGAAACAAAAGGGGCAACTCTGGAGTAAGGCTGGGAGGTGATTATCCCTCCCTTAAGGGATAAAAGTCAGGCCAAGATGACAAAACCTTTGCAGGAAGCAAAGTAGTTCGATCGGTTCCGAGTCCTCCTTGAAGCTCTCTGTACTTTGGTTGTTTTTTTTTCTTGTACTTCGGTTGGTTTCTTTTATAATTAATTGGATACTTCTGTTTTTGGCAGCATTCCACAGAACTGGAAGGTGTGTGTTTATCTTGGGGAACTATGTTGAGATTAGTTCTGGCTGGGAATGAAAACAATTCCCAGTGTTGCAATAAAGTAGGTTTTGCTTTTAAAACAAGTTTGTCATCAATTACGTTTGACGAAGCCTGGGTCAGAACAATAAGGGAAAAAGGGAAATTAACTGTTATGTGTATCTCTATACTAAAGTTTGTATGGCCAAAAGGATGGCCAAGGAAGTCGCATGGTGTTCAACTGTTTTTAATGTTTATTCAATATTTTTTTTTAAAGTATTAAATATAATTGTCAGCACAAGATATATGTACCCAGTTGACACATGGTTGAAATGAAATGGAATGATTGCAAAATATAAAATTAAATATTAAAAAAAAAATCTGTTCCATGTTAAGTAATATTCTGTGTCTCCTTTTTTGCCCCCACCTCCTGCCCGCAGTTAAAATAGCCACCAAGGCCAATCCTTGGGATGGCAAAACCTTGAAGGCCCAGAGCGTCCGCTCGCAGCTGGAAGAGTCGCTTCAACGTCTACGGCTGCCGAGCGTGGATCTCTTCTACCTCCACGCCCCGGACCACGAAACCCCCGTGGAAGAAACGCTGCGGGCCTGCAATGAGCTTCACAAAGAGGTGGGGGGGGTTGTTTTGGCGGGGTGGGGGTTGGGAAAACCTTGGGCGACTGGGCAGCCAGGCTGCCTGAGGGTGGAGGAGAGGGCGCCCCCTCTGCCAGGCTAGATGCCCCTCTCCTCAGTGCATGAGAGCGAGCTGGAGGGAATCCTCAGAGACCATCCAGCCTGACCCAGAGTGGCCGTGTTCCTGGCAGAATGCGGGGAGTGCACTCTTTTCTACACACATGTTGGGTTACAAGGCCCCACGTTCCACAGCCAGAGGACTCCGTGGATTTGATTCCGAGGGCAATAGAAAAGAGAAAGAGAGAATTGGGGAATAGGAAGAGAAATAGAGATAGAGAAAGAGAAGAGAAAGAGGAGAGGAGAGGAGAGGAGAGACAATAAAATGAAGAACAGAATAATGGAAATGGAAATAATGGAAAATTGGAATAGAATCATGGAAAATAGAATACAATTATGAAAAATAGAATAGCATAAAATAGAATACAGAGTTGGAAGGGTCATCTAGTCCAATCCCCTGCCCAAGTGGGAGACCCTATACCATTTCTGACAGATGGCAGTCCAGTCTCTTCTTGAAAGCCTCCAGGGATGAAGCTCCCACAACTTCTGAAGGCAACTTCTCTTCCATGGGTGGATTGTTCTCCCTGTCAGAAAGTTTCTCCTTGTTTCCAGGTTAAATCTCTCCTGGATTAGTTTCTATCCACTATTCCTTGTCTGGCCTTCAGGTGCCTTGGAGAATAGCTTGACCCCCTCCTCCTCTCTGGGGCAGCCCCTCAAATATTGGAAGATGCTCTCCTATCTCCCCTGGTCCTTTTCTTCCCTAGACTAGCCAGGCCCAGTTCCTGCAACTGTTCTTTATATATTTTAGCCTCCAGTCCCCTAATCCTCTTGTTTGATGGCATGTGTGCAGATCCTTACAAATCCGGCCTAAAATGACGGGATGATTGATTTATCACTCCACAGGGGAAGTTCAAAGCGCTTGGCTTGTCCAACTACGCCTCTTGGGAGGTGGCGGAAATCTGCACCCTTTGCAAAGCCCACCAATGGCTGCTGCCGACGGTGTACCAGGTGAGCGAGGTCTGGTTTTGCCTTTAGCCAGGGGGCCACTTTCAACCCGCGTCTGTGAAAAGCTCCGAGCGATCCACTTTGCTTGTGCTGCTTTTGGCGAAAGACTTTTGAGCGAAGTCTGAAAAGGCGTGTCAGCTTTCCAGCAAACCGCCATTCCAGCCAATAACTCCAAGACAGGGATCTTCCCAAAAGTTCCTTTTATTTGGATAGTAAACTGGCACAACTGGGGAATCCCGAATCTGAAAGTTCCAATAAGTAAAAAAACTACAAAATCCACTCACTGCACCCATAACCGCATCGCATGGCCCTCCGCCCCAACTTGAGACATCCTCTCACTTAGGTGCAACACGACATGACCTTGAATCAGAAAAAAAATGTTATGTCGAACTAGATATACTCCAATGAATTCCTACCCCCCCCCCTTTCCCAGGCTCAATTGTGGCAGCCTTGGATCTCAATATGGCTTCCCAAAGCTGACAAGGGGTTGTTGTTGTTGTTGTTTCCCTATTTGAACCCAGGGCATGTACAATGCGACCACAAGGCAGGTGGAGAAGGAGCTGTTTCCTTGCCTCAGGCACTTCGGAATGAGCTTCTACGCTTACAATCCACTGGCCGGTATGGAGTGGGAAGGAATTGTGGTTTTTTTTAAAAAAAGAAAACACAAAATTGCAAGGTGGGTGAAAGAATGATGGGAAATGAGTGACTTTGTGGACGATCCTAAGACTCTGATGTTCCTTGAACAGGTGGGCTCCTGACAGGGAAATACAAGTACGAAGACAAAGACTTAAGCCAACCACCGACCGGCAGGTTTTTTGGGAATGACTGGGCCAGAGTCTACCGGGACCGGTGAGTCTCCACGCAGCGGAAGGGACTGGCACCTTGAACCAGAAGAGAGGGAGTGAATGGAAATTGGCTCTTTGGTTGGAAAGGCTAATACAGATAGATTCGATCAAGGGTTCTTCAAACTTGGCAAGTTTAAGACTTTGTGGACTTCAACTCCCAGAATTCCTGAGCTAACATGACTGGAGGAGGAATTCTGGGAGTTGAAGTCCACAAAGTCTTAAAGCTGACCCCTGGATTAGATTAACAGAGTTGGAAGGGACCTTGTCGGTCATCTAGCCCAACCACCCAAGCAGGAGATCCTATACCATTTTTGACAGATGGGAGTCCAATCTCTTCTCAAAAGCCTCCAGGGATGAAGCTCCCACAACTTCCGAAGGAAACTTCTGTTCCATGGGTTGGTTGTTCTCACTGTCAGGAAATTCCTCCTTATTTCCAGGTTGAATCTCTCCTTGTCCAGTTTCCATCCATTATTCCTTGTCTGGCTTTCAGGTGCCTTGGAGAATAGCTTGACCCCTTCCTCCTCCTCTATGGGGCAGCCCCTCAAGTATTGGAAGACCGCTCTCCTGTCTCCCCTGGTTCTTCTCTTCCCTAGACTAGCCAGGCCCAGTTCCTGCAACCGTTCATGGTAGGTTTTAGCCTCCAGTCACTCCCTCTTGATCTTTCTTCCCTTTCTTTCTTTCTTTCTTTCTTTCTTTCTTTCTTTCTTTCTTTCTTTCTTTCTTTCTTTCTTTCTTTCTTTCTTTCTTTCTTTTTCTTCCTTCCTTCCTTTCTCATCCTTCACCCCCTTTTTTTTCTTTCTTTCCCTCTTTTTCTTTCTCTCCTTCCTTCCTTTCTCTCTTTTTCTTTCTCTCCCTCTCCCTTCAAATACTGGAAGGCTGCTCTCCTGTCTCCCCTGGTCCTTCTCTTCCCTAGACCAGCCAGGCCCGGTTCCTGCAACCGTTCATCGTATGTTTTAGCCTCCAGTCCCCTCATCATGGTCCTCGAATTACAGCCCCAATTGAGCCCAGAATTTCTGTTGCTAAGAAAGACAATTGCTAAGTGAATTTTGCTCCATTTTACGACCTTTCTCGCCACAGTGGTTAAGCAGACCCCTGTGGTTCTTAAGTGAGTCACAGAGCTGTTAAAGTGAATCTGGCTTCCCCATTGACTTCGCTTGTCACAAAATGGGAACACGTGACTCCAGGACACCGTGACTGTCATAAATATGAATCAGTTGCCAAGTGTCTGAATTTTAATCCCGTGATCCTGGGGAAGGCTGCCACTGTCGCAAGTATGAAAAATGCTCATAAAATATCTTTTTCCAGCGCCGCTGCAACCTCGGTCACTAAATGAACTTTTGTAACTCGAGGACAGCTTAGATACAGAAGTTTTGCATTGCTTGCCTTTCCGTTATTCTGTAAAGTATTACTGTAAGCGTTCCTGAAAATCTCCACTCCAACAAAAAAACTCCGAGACAGACATTGTCTCCAAAATTCTTTTTTATTTGAGTAGTAAACTGGCACAACTGGGGAGTCCCGAATCTGAAAGTTCTGTGCTTCCTTGCAATAAATAACAAAATTACAAATCCACCCCCTGCACCCATCATTGCATCACATGCCCCAATCGCCATCTGTCCAAACTTGAGACGTCCTCTCACCCAGGTGCAGAGATAACATGACCTTGACTTAGAAAAAGAATGTTATGTCTAACCACACGCGCTCCGAGAAATTCCCATCTCCTATTTTCCCAGTCTCAAGAATGTGGCAGTGTGTGGTGCTAATATGGCTTCCAAAGCTGACAGTTACTTCCTTCCTGCTAAATTGTTTTAGTTCTGCTTTTACTGCTTATTTAGGCCAGGCCGTTGGTTTTTTTTAAGTGGTAGGATATTAAGTGTTTTGTTTTGTTTTTAAATAACCGCTCCAGGTACTGGAAGCAGCACCATTTTGATGGAGTGTCCTTGATCCAAAGTGCCCTCCGTGAAGCATATGGTGCAAATCCTCCCACTTTGACCTCCGCTGCCCTGCGCTGGGTCTACCATCACTCAGAACTGCAGGTAAGGCCAAATACTGTTTTCCCCCCGCAAATAAGGCCGACTTATATATATTTTTTTTGCCACCAAAAAAGGCACCAGGTCTTATTTTCGGGAGACATCATCCATTGACTAAACCCGCTTGCGCATGTCACTCCCAGCCTCCTTTTCACTGCCAGAGGCCTTCAGGAACTTTTTCTGTGTCCAGCAAGGCTTTCATGAAGGCCTCTGCAGTGGATAACAGAGCTCAGGATCGATCCAGAGCTTTGTTCTCAGCTACAGAGGCCTTCAGGAAAGTCTTGCCAGCTGCAGAAGAAATGGGCCGGCAAGGCAGGTGTCGGGGTGTGTGAGGCCTGGCTACAACCGTCCAAAGGTAAGTAGTAGGGCAACTCCACCACCAAGCTTAATTTTTACCCATGCACTCTGGAGTGAGTGGGATATTAATTAGGGCTTATTTTAGGGATGGGGCTTATTTTGGGTGCATGTGTAAAATCAAGCTAGGACTTTCTTCCAGGATAGGTCATATTTTCGGGGAAACGGTATTATCCTGGAAATAATATTAAAAAATGGGCCTCTGCTGTTGGTTTATGGAGATTCTCAGCCATCCAGGTCATGGCTGTCCCTAAGGTGCTTTTTCCAGAGGCAACTGGACTTCCTGGTTTTTCTTTGAAACACGCTGCGAACAGCCAAGGACGAAGCGAAAACAAGCCCCCCCTTGAGGAGACGGCTGGAGAAGATGGGCTGAGCCTCACCGTCCTCCTTTCGCTCCCCCGGTGATGGACGGGCGATGAGGCCGCCCATGAACTTAGCTAGCCAGAGCAACAAGGCCAGTTCAGGCCAACTGCAACCAGAACAAGAGGTCCTTGGCTGTTGGCAACACGATTCAAAGAAAAAACAAGTAAGTTATAGTTGCCTCTTGAAAAACCATCTTTGGGACATCTCTGAAAGTTTTGAAGAGCAAGCTTTCGGCCTTCCTGGTTGCAAAATCCGTCGGTCTTTAGGGTTGGCTTAACTTTGAACTCTTCTCTGTGGGGTAACGAAAGGGATGCCTTCCGTTTTCAACCCCAATCCTTCTCCTGACATGACTTTACTCCTTTGATCTGGCTGTTGCTCGTGCAGTTTTATTCTTCCCTTCCCTTCCGCAGGATAAATATGGAGACGCTGTGATTATTGGCATGTCCAACATGGACCAGTTGCAGGAAAATCTCCGCTCCAGCGAGGAGGGGCCTCTCGTCCCGAGCGTGGTGGAGGCATTTGAGAAAGCTTGGCACCTCTCAGCGCATGACTGCCCCAACTACTTCCGCTGAAGGCCTGCTGGGGGGGCGGAGGTGGCTCTCAATTCTTAGGGAAAGGGGAATTAAACAGAGCTTGCTGCAAGACACCCATCCTAATGTTGAATTATTGGTTCTACAAAATTTAATCGGTTATAAAGACAACAAACATGCTGTAAGTTCTTTTATACATTTTTATAGACACATATATATATCTATATACACACATACCCCTTTAAAACGTCATATTATGACAGTATCTTTAAATTATTAGTTCAGCCCTCCATTAAGAGGAGAGCAGTTATGAAACTCATAAGAAAGTCAAGTCCATTGGTATCTCTTCTGCTCTAGTTTCCTTCATTGCTTGCATCTTCCTCCTCCTCCTCCTCCTCCTCCATCTCGCCTGAAGGGTCCCCTGTGGGGGCCTCCAGCTGTTCAAATTCTCCCGTCTCAGCATCCCACATGCTCCTGATCACCACATTAAACTCGGCCATTGCGTATCCAAAAAGTTTCTGAAATTAAAAGCATTGACGTCTCACACACGGCGCTCAGAACCGGAAAAATCAAATATGGGCGTGACAGTCGTAAGGCAAAAGGGTCTTCAAAGTTGGCGAGTGTGAAGACTTGTGGACTTCAACTCCCAGAATTCCTGAGGTAACACGACTGGAGGAAGAGGAATTCTGGCAGTTGAAGCCCACAGGTGTTAAAATGTTTAGTTTACTTTGTCATTGCATCTCGTACAATGAAATCGAACACCATTTTCAGTGCACTTCATGACCATGAAAATAAACACAAACACACATCCTTCACACTCCACACACTGAATTGAAAACCCGCAACACTGCACCAAAACTGCATTATATACAATAGAATTCAATAGAGCTCCTGCCCTGGGATAGAAGCTGTTTTTCAGCCTATTTGTCCTTGTTTTTATTATCCTGTACCGTCTGCCAGATGGTAATAGTTAAAAAAAAAAAGGGTTCCCAGGATGAGATGGATCTTTGAGAATGTTTTGAACTTTCTTAAGGCAGCGGGAGCTATAAAGCTCTTCCAAAGAGGGGAGAGGGCAACCCATTATCCTCTGGGCAATGACGTTAACCCTCTGGAGTGCCTTCCTATCTGCCACCGTGCAATTGGCAAACCATACAGAGGTGCAGTAAGTTAAGATACTCTCTATGGTGCAGCGGTAGAAGGTCACCGTAAGTTTTCAAGATTGCCAACCTTGAAGACCCCTGGTCCAAGGTACAGGAAAAAAATGGGAAAGCCTCTACATTTCAGTAGAAACCGCTCACTGTGGCTGTCAGGAAAACTAACTTAAGCTTCAGGATTGAAGAACAAGGGAGACAAACCTCTGTAATAAGGTGGAATAAATGTTCAGGGTCTTCTTTGCACGATTAAATTACAGAATTAGAAGAAAAAAGAAAACTCCCTGCGGTATTTAAATAACAGCTATCTTTTCATGCACGTTAATCAAAGTTTGCACTCGAGAGAGAGAGGTGTCAGTCTGGGAAAGTATTTTACAACTGTCTGTGAAGGAACGAAACGCGCCGGTAACTTAAATCTGGAAGAAACAGGAATGAAAAATTAGTTTGCGTTTCAGTTTCCAAGTTTCTGACGCAATTCTCAAGTATCGTGGCGCAATGGGGTTGCGCATATAGGGGAATCTAATCGTGGAAAATGAAGCTATGAAAGAAGGATCCTCTGCAGCCACTCACCAAGATGCGAGCTTGTTCTGGGGTGAGGATGTCCCCCTCTTTGCAAACCTCGTAATCAGAGAGAAGCGTCACTACACCTGGGAAAGGGAAGAAGAAAATATATGAAGGGAGGTTGCCAGAGGAAAGAACCCCGCCAGTGTTTTCTCAGGTTAGGGTCCCAACCTTTTTTTAGGGCGGTGGGCAATCCAAGCTGCCTCAGCTGAGGTTCCATGGAATGGGAAAACTGCTCCAGGGGTCCCATATCCAAATGGACTGTGAAGGTGGCCTTGTTTCCAGCCCGGGCAAAATCAGTCTCTCTGAATTGGGAAAACCAGCTGCAAAAGGAAAAGAGAGGTGCGGAGTGGAAATTCATAGGGACTAGCCACTCTGTTCTTCCATTCTCCCGTGGTATCACCTGGACAACCAGAGGTGAGGCGAGAAAGGTGAAGGAAGAAATACCTGTCATGCTCCCATCGGAGTCTGACTCCGAGGACCAAGACGAACAGCGGACGGAGTAGGAATGTGGCTCCGTTGGCTGTGGAGGAAACTGGGGAAGGGCAAAGTCAGGCTGGGCAGAGCAGGGGACAGGCAGAACAAGGGAGAGGGGTTTGGAAGAAGACCAAAGCCCACCCCCTCTTCATCCTAGGGCACGCAGGGAAGAATGGAGAAGAGAGTAACGTGGGTGTCATGACTTACGAGGGAGGAGAGGGTCCTGATTCCCTTAACAAGGCACACCTGGGAAAGGAGCTTAAAGGAGAGGTAGTTGCAAGCTGTGTTTTCCGAGAAGAAACGTTGAGTTTATCAAAATGGTGGCTGCTGTTATCTGCGTTCCTGGAATCCTCCCAAATGGTTTGATTTACTGCCATGTTACTTCACTTCTGCATTTATTGCTTTGGTGGATTTATAGGTTTTGGACTAGAATATTTGCAGCCAAAGGCTGTTGCAGGTTCCTGGGAGAGTTTTTCTCCAAACCAGAAGGTAGCTAATAAAGGGATCCCTACTTATTATCTGGCTGGGTTGTCTTTGTACCATGCCCTAGAGGTCATCACGCTACCATTTTTTCAGGAAGCGCTACAGGGATGGTGAATTCAGATGGCTGAAAACAGGATACAGGGCAACTGATTCTACAACTAACTAGCAATACCGTAAAGAGATGATTTTATTTTGCTTCTGAGAGCAGAAAAGGCACAGTAATTCAGACTGGAATTCTGTGATTTGCCCTATTTGTCTTGGGGCTTAAAAAACGGTTACAGGGCAGCCCACAGGCTGGTTAACAGGGCAAGGGGTGCCAGGACACAGCCCTTCTCAAAAAGCTTCCACTGAACGCTTCCACAATCCCCCCCCACTTAAAAATACAGGTTTTCCTACCTCCCCGAAAATACGCCCTACCTTCAAAGTAAGTCCTAGCTTGATTTTTACATCTGCATCCAATATAAACCCTATCCCTAAAATAAGCCCTAAATAAGATACCATCCACTCCAGAGTGGATGGGTAAAAATTAAGCAAGGGTGAGAATGGGGAGGAGTGGAGCTGCCCCACTAGATACCTTTGGACAGTTGTAGCCAGGCCTCGCACACTCTTGACACCTGCCTTGCTGGTCCATTTTTCCTGCAGCCGGCATGGCTGGCAAGGCTTTCTGAAGGCCTCTGGAGCCGATAACGAAGCTCTGGACAATCCAGAACTCAGTTATGGGCTCCAGAGGCCTTCAGGAAAGCCTTGCCGGCTGCAGAAGAGGAAATTCCCGAAGGTCTCTGACAGCAAAAAGGAAGCCAAGTGCAATGCGTGCAAGTGAGGTTAGTCAGCGGATGACGTCCACCGAAAATAAGACCTGGTGCCTTTTTGGTGGCAAAAATAAAAAATAAAGACAGGGTTTCATTTTGGGGAAACACAGTAGTTGAAATCTTCGGGTGTTCTTTTTGGGAAAAAACTTACTTTACAACTTCATCCTTCTTGCGATTTGTGAAAAGGAGTCCAACTTCTCCCCGCAGATGCTTGCTGACCTAAAAAAATGAAGGATGAGATGATTAAGTGACTTTTTCCAGGGTGGGGCTTCAGGATTCTGGGAGCCCAGGTCTGGGGGAAGGGCCTGCTTCCTAAGAGTAGGCCCCAGGCAGGCGAAGTGAGGTAGTTTTTAAAAGTCTGGTGCTTTACCTCATGCAAGTTATCTTTGTATTCATCCGAAGGGCTGTGACCCAGAGCCACAATCATCACTTTATTCTTCCCAAAAAATATCCTGGAATAAAAAGGAAAAGTAAACAAATTCCGGTGAAAATTCAAAAGCTCCACTATTCTTTCAAGGGAGCATCGGCCTTCAGTTTCTGCTTTTCCTATTTAAATAAATGGAAGCTTTCCAGGCAAGGATCCAAATGGCTATAAGGAAGTCACCTGCTGTGTTTCCAAGCACTGCGGATATCCTTCAGTTTGTTGTTTCTCATGTTGGCAACGGAGAAAATGAAGAGACGCTTGTAGGTGTCCACGCATTTTCGTAGCTAAAGACAAAAAAAAATAATAATTGGCAGTTGGTTTCATTTTTGTTTTTCGCACCCCGCCTTTTCTATCTTGAGGAAGTTTCACAGGTCCAAATGTCAGGATTTTCCCACAGAAGAGAAAACTTAGATGACACCGCTACATAGCTAATTACAGTTACGTTAATTTAATCCTTGTATTAGTGAAGTTAACAGTCACCCTGCAAAACGACCCTTTTAAGGAGCCTTTAAATGAAATGACTGCTCGACCGCTGGCTTACCTCTTCTATCAGCTTTTGCTTAACTTCCAAACCTTTCTTGGTGGTTTTGGTTAAGGAGACTGCAAGGAAGAAAGAGACGGGTTCAGTATTCAGTAGGGAATGCTGTGGATTGTGGTTTCATTTGGAAATTGTACTGCGGCACAAGGACAATGGAGCAGGCAGGGAACAGAAGGAAGGAAGGGGAGATGGTTTGGATGGATGGAAAGGAAGGAAGGAAGGAAAAATGGGAGGGAAGGAAGAAGAGATATAGATGGATGGGAAGGAAGGATGGAGAGATAGGAAGGAGCTATAAAAATTGAATAATTTTTCAGGGAATCCGCCTACTTGACTTTAAATATCTGCATTTCCCACCATGTTGTGAACTAGCAACTTCTATCAGCTCCAAAGTATTCTCTCTTTTAAAAAGTCTCCATTTTCAGGATAAGTTCCAGAGCAGCCAGCGGATGTCTTTCAGGAGGCCCACCGATCTCGACCCAGGACCGCAATGAAGGGTGGAATCAATCCATTAATCCATTACTACCCTCCTTTTGAGTTCATCCAGTCCACTCTCATGGCCCCAATGGAAATGGTGACTAGGAATTCAGCCATTTTTTTTAAAAAAAAATAGAGCTAGTTGAACCGCTGACACTTTGCAGTACTACAACCCCCCAGTATCTTCAGCCCACGAAAGAGATGGGAATTGGCACTACCTGTGCAACCAAAGGTTCCCCCCCCCCCCCACTCTTGGGGTAGAAAATGACTAGAAGAAAAAGGCTACCACCACCCCCACCCCATCAGCTCTCTCTTGGCGCTGGATGTTGTGTTGTGCAGCTTAGCCTACCTGGCAGGGTTGTTGTGCAAACAAATAGCAAGTGAAGTTGTTGTGCAAAAAGCAAAGAGCGTCCCCGGCTTTCCCTTGGCGGGGGTGTTTATGGGGGGGAGGAAGAGAAAGAGCGCGTGGGGGGAGAGGGAGAGAGAAGGAGAGAGAGGGAGAGCAGAGAGAGGGGGAGAGGGAGAAGAGAGGAGGGAGGGATGAAGGAGAAGGGGGAGATGGAGAGGGAGGGAAAGAGGAGGGAGGGGAGAAAGGGGGGAGAGGGAGAGAAAGAAGAGGGAGAGAGAAGGAGAGAGGGGAGAGGAAGAAGAGAGGGAGGGAGAGGATGAAGGAGAAAGGGGGAGATGGAGAGGGAGGGAAAGAGGAGGGAGAGGGAGGAGAGGGAGAAGAGAGGGAGAGCAGAGAGGGAGAGGGAGGGAGAGGATGAAGGAGAAAGGGAGGGAGAGGGAGAAAGGGGGAGAGGAGACCCCTGACCCCGGGGGGCTTATCCCCCCACTCACCCTCTTGTCCCTTGCTTGACTTGGGCATCGCGGCCACCCACGTGCAGCTCCTTCCGGCAGCGGCAGCGGTGGGCGGAGCCTCGCGGGCCGACGGAAAGGGTTGAGGTGTCCACGGCGGCGCCTGATTTCCCGAGCCAGGAAAAAAAAAACAAATAAAGTAAAAGCCTCACGGGGAAAAAAATTCTGCCTCGTTAAGCCTCTTTATAAGATATTTTTTTATTATTATTTCGGTCCGTTTTATTTGTTCCCCGTTTTATTTTATTTTTTTACACACACACCCCCATCGGGCAATATTCGCCGCTGCCTCTCAACTCCCCCTCATGAGGTCCTTCGGCGCTTAGGTTGCGGGCCTTTCGCGCGGTGCCTGGATGGGCGGGCAGCTGTAGATCTATGTATAGATTGATTTTCTCCGTTTTTAAAAAAAAAATTATTCCCGCCTCAGATATGACAAGCAAAGCCAGCTGAGGGATTACAGCGAGATTTGCTCTGTGGATTTTTCTTTTTCCCCGCCTTCAAGGTCACTCTACCACATTCATATCTCTATGTGCCGGAAGCCGGAAGTCTATCTCTTGCCTCTATGATCGCGCAGCGCCTGATGGGACAGCGGAGGCTTTCTTTTCCCTTCCGGCTCCTGTCTCCTTTGGGTCGTCATGGCGGCGCCCGTCCAGCCGCTGCTTATTTTGTCGCTCCTGCTCCTTTCTTGGCTTCCCCCGCCGGCGGGCGCCGTCTACGAGGACCAAGTGGGCAAGTTCGACTGGTGGGTGGCCGGCTGCCCTGCCTGCCTCGAAGGGCGGCGCCGTCAGGGTTGCCCCGTGGAACTGCCCGCCACTAGAAAGGGACGCGGGCGCTGCTGCTTGCTTTGCGGGCGAGAAGGAGGGCACTTCGTGGCGTTGATAAAAAAACATCCAGACGCGGCAAAAGCGGTCCTTAAATTAGGGCGCTTCTGGGGTGAAAGGCAGCTGCTTCTCTGAGCTTATTTGCCAGACCAATAAAGCAGAATATTTGCAGCTCAGGGTTGACATGAGGGGCCTTGAGCTGGGAGGTTTTCTTGCAGACGTTTCATGACCCAACTAGGTAACATCATCAGTGCTAGTACGGGAGGGAGGGGAGAGAGAGAGAGAGAGGGAGGGAGGGGAGAGAGAGAGAAAGAAAGAAAGAAGGAAGGAAAGAATAAATATTGGTAGTTCAGGGTTGACATGAGGGGCCTTGAGCTGGGAGGTTTTCTTGCAGATTTCATGACCCAACTAGATAACATCATCAGTGCTAGTATGGGAGGGAGGGAGAGAGAGAGAGAGAGAGGGAGGAGGGAGAGAGAGAGAAAGAAAGAAAGAAGGAAAGAAAGAATAAATATTGGTAGTTCAGGGTTGACATGAGGGGCCTTGAGCTGGGAGGTTTTCTTGCAGACCATGACCCAACTAGATAACATCATCAGTGCTAGTACGGGAGGGAGGGGGAGAGAGAGAGAGAGAGGGAGGAGGGGAGAGAGAGAGAAAGAAAGAAAGAAGGAAGGAAAGAATAAATATTGGTAGTTCAGGGTTGACATGAGGGGCCTTGAGCTGGGAGGTTTTTTTGCAGACGTTTCATGACCCAACTAGATAACATCATCAGTACTGGAAGGGAGTGGAGTTTGCAGGGAGGAGGCGAAAGAGAAAGCGAAGAGGGAGGGAGGAAGAAAGGACTATGGAGTCCTTCGTGCTCTCTGAGGAACTTGCTCATTTTCTTGCAGTTGTTTCATGACCCAACTAGGTAACCTTATCAGTGCTAGTACCAAAGAAGGGAAGGGGAAGGGAACATAGGATGAAAAATTGTTTTTATCCATGGGCCGTCGGACTAGTAAATGCAACGTAACACCACAATCAGTCTTAAGGTGACAGACTGACAGTGCCAGTGTATATACCAGTGTAATATGTGTGCGTATGTGTAATGTGTGCTAATTTATTACCTGGGGTTAGGGATTTCTTTTATTTATTGATTATTGAGACTGAGATGTATTCCGTGTTCTTGGGTGGGCTGCACCAAGGGAGGCTTGTTCAATCTCATTTTACGCATGTTGTGCATTGATAATAAAGGTTTGAACTGGAAGGGAAGGAAGGAAGAAGAAAATGAATTGGAAATATGGAAGGACAGATGAAGGAAAGAAGGAAGGAAGGAAATATTTGTAGCTCAGGGTTGACATGAGGGATCTCTGATGCTCACTGAGTGTCCCTGTTTTCTTGCAGATGTTTCATGACCCTAACTAGGTAACATCATCAGTGCTAGGAGGTTTGGGATGTGCAGGGGAGGAGGAGGAGACAATGACGGGGTCCTTGGTGCTCTCTGAGTTTGGTTGTTTTCTTGCATTACTCCAACTAGCTAATGTCATCAGTACTAGAAGGGAGTATGCAGAGAGGAGGAGGACAACTGTGGGGTCCTTGTAGCTCTCTGAGCTGGCTGGTTTTCTTGCAGACGTTTCATGACCCAGCTAAACACTGTAACATCATCAGTGCTAGGAGGAAGTGGGGAAGGAGGAAGAGAAGGCCCTAGGTGCTCTCTAAGGGAGGGGTATTTATAGTAGAGGAGGAAGAGAAGGATTGTGGGGTCCTTGGTGCTCTCGGAACTTGGATATTTTCTTGCAGATGTTTCATGGCCCAACTAGGTAACCTCATCAATGCTCATGTGATTTGCTATACACTAAATAAAACACTGAACTAATGCAATTTGCCCAGGGGAGCCTTGCGCTTTGTGGAGTGAAAAGGGTGTGTGATCTTACAGATATTTAAGATTTTGGGGTTGTAAGCCTCACAGTTATTCTGTAATAAGATGGGCAAGCCAAAACATTTTACAAATAAATAAATACATAGAAGGTGAGGAGGGGGTGGCTGGACTATCATGGCCATTGGGGAACAGATGAGAGTTGCGCCCCAGGACCCCTATTTTCCTTTCAGCGAAGAGAATATCTCTAACCCCTCCTGGTTGTTTCCATTTATGACTGCAGGAAGTGTGCGAAAACGTGTTTTTTCTTTGCATGCATTGCAGGAGGCAGCAGTACGTGGGCAAGCTCAAATTCGCCTTTTTGGAAGCCTCCCCCGCCTCCAAGAAGCTGATTGTGGCTACGGAGGAGAACGTGGTGGCTGCGCTGAACTCCCGCAGTGGTGAAATCCGTGAGTGTCTTTTGGGGGGTCCCTGCCTAGAGCGCCTCCCGGGGAGCGAAAGGGCCTCCCCCAAATGGGAAAGAGCGCAGCTTCTGCTGTGGGTGCCAGGCCTTCTTAAAAGGTTGATCTCGTTTTTTATTTCCGCCCCCCCAGTGTGGCGACATGTGGACAAAGGGACTCCTGAAGGGGCAGTGGATGCCATGCTGATCCATGGTCAAGGTGAGGAAGGGGACGCTCTCCTGGTAGCCATTTCTCAATTTACTCACTTTCTCCATGTGGGCAGTATAGTGATCCTCGACGTACAACCACAATTGAGCCCAGATTTTCTGTTGCTAAGTGAGACAAGTGAATTTAGCTCTACTTTACGACCTTTCTTTCCTCGGTTGTTGAATGAATCACTGCAGCTGTTAAGTTGTTAACCAGGTTGTCCCAAAGGTGCTTTTTTTAAAAGAGGCAACTGGACTTGCTGGTTTTTTTCTTTGAAGACGTTTCACTCCTCATCCCAGAAGCTTCTTCAGCTCTGACTGGATGATGGTGGGGAATAATGGAAGGATTCATATTCCTTGCAGACAGCTGGTCGTTTGCGTCCTTTCCAGAGAGCCGCTGAGGCCACTTGGAGGTTTGTCTGTGTCCTCAGGGTCACCTGAGTGGTGCAAATGGTTCCTATAGTCTCCAATTATTTTTTCAGAAACCCATTCATACTCCCACACCATTCGAAGGATGCTCGTCCCAAAGTGCATAACTAAAAGTCTATGGATATTCTCAGTCCTCCAGGTCGTGGTTGTCCCAAAGGTGCTTTTTCAGGAGGCCACTGGACTTCCATGTTTTCTTTGAAGATGTTTCGCTTCTCATCCCAGAAGCTTCTTCAGCTCTGACTGTTTGGTGGGGAAGGGAAGGATTTGATACTCTTTGCAGACAGCTGGTCATTTGCATCCTTTTTAGAGAGTCGTTGAGGCCACTTGGAGGTTTGTGTCCTCAGGGTCACAGTGGTGCAAACGAGTGCTGAGCCTTCTTGGAACTGCTGAAAGGACGGTGTTGTAAACTGGAGACAGATGATGTCGCATCCCTCCCCCTCTGTTGAGGGAGGGCTGTTCACTTTGGACATAGATGGCCTCTTTGAGCCCCTCTTTCAAACCAGGGTCCTCTCTGCCCCAACATGTGGGCTTTGCTGTCCTCAAAAGAGCGGCTTTTGTCTTTCAAATGCAAATGGACTGCTGAATCTGAGTCCTGATGGATTTGTTCTATGTTGTGTCGCGTGTTTATGAAGTGGCTGTTTTGTTTCCCCAAATGACCAGCTGGCTGCAAGGAGGATCAATCCTTTCCTTCCCCGCCACCATCCAGTCAGAGCTGAAGAAGCTTCCGGGATGAGAAGCGAAACGTCTTCAATGGAAAAAAAAAACTGTCAACCTTCAAGAATCCTTCTTCTGCTTGTCTTTCCGGCTGCCGTAGAAATGGGGGAGGGGGAGTGAAAATAAATTGGGCTTTGGGGGCCGGGTGGGGGAGAGTGCTGGAGGCTTGAGATGGTGAATTGTAAAACTTGGGAAAACTTTATCACTTGCTTATTGCGCGGCTGTAGCTTCTTATCTATCCGGGCCAAGGTCGACGGTCAGATGTCTGCATCACGACCTGAAGATGCCCCATAGGACATTATACACATGTCAGATTGGATGGCCAGTTTGAACTATCGTGGGTGGGAACGTTGCCATAACTTTGTATATGTGATTTTTTGCGCCTAATGCTTCAGATCTTGAATTCTTTTGATGCTACCACTTGATTTCCAGTAAAAGTCCTTTTCTCTATAACTGTGACGGCGAACCTATGGTAGGTGTGCCACAGGTGGCATGCAGAGCCATTTGTGCCGGCCCACGAGCTGCAGGTAAACATACCTCACTGTGCATGTGCGCGCTTCATAGCTGATTTTTGACCAGTTTGAGGCCTTTTTCAGCCTCCCAAAGGCTTGAGGAAGGCTTCTGCAGGCTTTGCAGGCTGAAAACTAGCCCCGTTTCGTCACTTCCTGTTTCTCCGAAAATACCGGAAGTGACGAAACGGGGCTAGTTTTTGGCCTGCAAAGCCTGCAGAAGCCTCCCTCAAGCCTTTGGGTGGCCGAAAAAGGCCTCAAATTGGCTGAAAATCAGCTGTGCAGGTAAGGGAGCTGGGTGGGTGGGGATTGCACATGCATGCGTAGGGGGCATGGGGGCGCGCGCGTTGCCTTCTGGGTGCTGGCACGTGAGCGCGCGCATGCAAGCGCTCACACCATTTTTGGCACAGGAGCCCAAAAAAGGTTAGCCACCACTGCTTTATAACAATGGGGTCTAAAGGTTTCTTTCTCGGATTTTGAATGGAGCCTCACTTTTGTCAGAACCAGAAAGTCCAGTTGCCTCTTGAAAAAGAAAAAAATAGCACCTTTGGGACAGCCATGACCTGGAGGACTTGAGAATCTCCCTAGACTTTTAGTAACAAGGTTGTTAAATGAAACTGGCCTCCCCGCTGACGATCCCATGACACTAACCGTCAAAAATATGAGTCAGCGTCCAAGCGGCCAAATTTTGGTCACTAAGTGAAAAATTGTCATAATTTTTCCCAGTGCCATTGTAACTTCAAATGGTCATTAAATGAATGTAAGTCAAGGATTGCCTGAAATGTTGTTTCTTGATTATTATTTTTTTTGGTTTTAGCCCACAAGTCGAAAAATGTCTCTGAAAAGAGCCGTCCGGAATTTGGAAAATCTGGAGGGGGGGGGGGCGGTTTGATGCGACCTGTGTTCTGATCAAGGCTTCCTGAGACACTGACAAACACACATAAAATTCAAAACCCTTTTTATTTTAGTTCAATGGCTGTGAATTGTCATCATTCACAGCCCGGAATGAGTCTTAACCGGTTATAATTAGTCCCAGGGACGTCTGCCGAAAATCTTCGGGAGAAATCTGATAATAACACACCTTTATTTGCCTTGAAGTGCTGCCAACGACTAAAGTCCCAATTAGTCTTTCCAAAATCAAACAGAGAACAAATTAATCATAGAACTTCAATGTTTAATCCGAACAGAGTGAACAACGTTGCTTCCTGCAAAGGTTTTCCTACCTTTGCACTGCCTTTATACCTTACGGGTGGGGCAGTCACCTCCCAGCCTTACTCCCGAGTCACCCCTTTTTGTCTTAGCTGCTCTTGCCTTCTAGCAGCTCTGTGCATACGCGCCCTGGGAACAGGCTCCCCCTGTTCCTCTGCCTCGCTGCTGCCAGACTCTAGAGTCTCTGGGGGCAGCACCCCATTCCCAGATGGTCCTGGCCCCACCTCTGCATCGGACGCAGGACCCTCGTCCGAGTCCTCCCCAGACTCCCGGACTGGCCCCTGTTCCTCCCCACTGTCCGACTCTGCTGCCAGCTCTGCAGGTTGCCGGCAAACACTGAAATTGTATGTTCTGCACCTGTTTTCTGTAGATGCCATCACGGTTTCCAACGGGGGTCGTATCCTGCGCTCTTGGGAAACAAACATTGGGGGCCTGAATTGGGAGGTTTTGATGGACGCTGGCAGGTAAGAGTCTTTTGGATTAGGATCAGTTTCAACAAGTGAGTAAAGAAGCCCATTTCTTAAACAAAAAATAAATTCTTAAATTAAGCTTTCAGATGGCTAGCTTGGTTGGAGTCCAAGATGCTGTGAAGTACGTGGCCATTTTGAAGAAGAGTTCCCTGCTCCTACATTATCTCTCCAACGGTTACCAAAAATGGACAGAACATTTGCCAGAAAGGTGGGTTGACTCTAGAAAATAGCCTCTAACCCTAACCCTACTCATTTTTATAAAGCAGAAATATTCTGTTGGGTTAGCATATTCCTGGCCGTTGTCAGGATTCCGGCGGTTACCCCAATCAAATCATGAGTCTCGAGCCAAACTTCCAAAACTTCAAAAGGATTTATTGGAGTTAACATGTCCGGCACTGCCTGGGTGCAGCCGACTCTGAGACACATCATTCACTTTCACCCTTGACCCTGGTTGTATCCCCACCCTCCCTAATTCATATCCTCCAATGGGACACCTTCATAGCCCAGAGTCATCAATCATGATCTCCAGTTAGAATTTTGCCCAGCAGAAACTTCAGTCACCTAGTTACTTCCTTTGAAAAACTATTTGTGGAATGCACTTTCGATTTCCAAGCTGCCGCACTGCTCCTCCAAACCCCTTTCCCCCCTTCCCTTTCTGTTGGCAACTCTAAAAAGACCGTAGGAATATTTTATGAGTTGACAGCAGTTAGGTTAAGTTTTTTCTTACTAACAGGCAATAGTGTCAAGTTTCCAGAAATTACCCGTTCCAATCAGTAGCTACGAGACAACCATAATCTCAAAGTGTTTTATTAAAACAGAAACTTGGCACGTCTGTGGAATTCCGAAACTAAAGTTTACTCCCAGACTTCCCACAAGACTCAACCTACACCCACCCCTTTTCTTTCACATCATAAATCACCGTGAACCAATCACCCTTCAGCTACAATTCTTGCTGTGCCATAGAGAACGACCTTGAAGGTTTTACACAGCTATTTTGTCGACTGAAAGCTACTCAAACAACAGCATCCCCCTTCCATCCTCCGCAGCTGGGTGGCAGCTTTCAATAAGGATTCCAAAGCTGACAAATAGATTACAGATCGTTCCTGTTTAGCAACTGCCTCATTTAGCAACTGTTCACAGTTGCAACAGTGATGGGAAAGTAACTTTAAAGCTTAACAAACGTTGCAGGGAAAGGAAAGCTGAGTTAAAAACATAAGCACAAGTTATCATTTCAGTTAGTGACTGCTTCTCTTGACACCTGGATTACCAGTCCCAAATGGTCACTAAACAAGGACTGCCTGTAATATGGATTGAAAATAAGCAACTTTTAAGGGTCTTCAGAGCTGCCTCTCATTCTGTGTATTTTATATCCGTCCTTAAAGGTATAAAATTTTGACCCGGAAAGTTCAGGAGTTCAGCTCCTCTGAGAAGGAAGGTAAGATGGCTTAAAACAGACAACCTGATCATATGCTAATTCGCACCTGCTTTTCTTTTATCAGCGAGATGGTCCAGTATCAGCTAGTCTATTCCCACGGAACAGGTGTGGTGCATGTTGTCGGAATTTCTCCACAAAGCCACCTCAGCATCCTGACCTTCAGCATCGAGGATGGCGAAATGACAAGACAGGTGAAGCGACCACTTGGCGTTCAGTGGGGTTTCCTTCGCCAGGTTGGCTGGGGGAAGAGAAGGGAGGGAAGACAGTAATCTCGCAAAAAGTCTTTTTCTTGCGGTAAAATTACGACCACGTCAAATATTTTGGGTGCACCTCTGCCTTTTAAGCAGGCAGTTAGTTTTCTGCCATGCGCCTTTGCTGGTTCATTCCCAGCTGGGATAAGGAGCGAGCGTCTCTCTTTGCTTTTCGCAGATCAGGGTGGCAGCTCCCTGGTTGAGGAACCTAGCGGGGGCTTGCAGCGTCGTAGAAGAAGTGACGCTCGTGTGTGTGAACCCAGCCACTCAGTCCCTTTACACCTTGTCCCTGGAGGCGGAGGAGGAGATGGAGGAGGTTCCGCTGCAGGTGAGGGGTCCAGAAATGAGCTGGTCTGTCCCATTGGGGCAAAGCTGAGAGGTACTTCTGAGTTCCTTGTTCCGTGACTCCCGTTAATCCCTTGTGGGGTGGAATCTGGGCAGAGTGATTACTGGCCAGATGCCTTTCCTGTCCCCAGTGCGGAGTTTTTGCAGCAGATGTATTCTCATTGTGCCCAGCCTCTACCTAGGATCGAACTGATAGCCTCCTGATTGTGAGGCGAGGGCTCCACCTCTAGGCCACCACATCACTCTGAGAGGTTTTTCGATCCTGGAACCGGGAAATGCATGTTCCTTTCAACTGCGGCCGGCGCGGTTACAATGCCCCAAAGCATCCAGGTGTTCACTTCCTGTGCAGCTCGCTTGGCTGATCGGCCTGCTCTCTTCCCCACCCCCCCCCCTCGCTTCCTGCAGTCTCTCGGCCTGGAATTTGCAGACCTTTCCGAAGCCGGCATCCTGTCCTCCCAGCCGAACCCAGCCAGAGCTCCCCGGCCTCAGTTCTACCTGCGTCTGTCGCCCACCCACTTCGCTCTCTTGCAATATCGGCACGGCGTCTTGAGCCTCCTTCGGAATTTCCCGCAGGTGAGGTGACCAGAAAGGGAGCTCGACCTGCCTCCCCGCCCGCCCCTTCAAGGAACACTCAGGCAGGTTGGGTGGAAATGCCCAGGACTCGAAATGCTGGCCGACCTCGGTGCTTTCATATCAGTGTTTCTCAACGCTGATCGCTTTTAAAATATGCGGACTTTGACTCCCAGGATTCTGGATTTTGTGAGTGTTGTGTGAAGTGATGCATGCGCTATCTTTTTTTTTCTCTGCTATCAAATTTATTTAGTGCTTAATAAACATCGTGTTGTCTGGGTTATTTTGTTTGATTATAATAATAAGGACACAAATTACATTCCTAATCTTGAAAGAAATATTTGAATCTGCAGACATGAATAGATTAACATTAGAAATTAAAGGGAAAAAAAGAATCTGAATATTACATGGTACGGGACTTGTTTTATAAATGGCTAGAAAATAAAATTGATTAAAAGGGATTTGACATAATTATAAAGCAATAAGAGAAAATAGTATAATAGACATATACATATGGGAATGTGATTATTATATGGTTATACTGTTAAGAAGAAGAATATTAGTAATTGTTAAGCACATGAAATATGTACCTAATCGGCCCACGATTGAAATGGAATGGATTTATTGTATGTTAAAAATAAAAAAAATAATCTGAAAAAACAACAAATTACATTCCTAAACTTTACCGCTTTTTTCCAGCCATCGATAAAATAAATTCCATGTTTGATAATAGTCTGTATCTGTTTAATCTTCAAAGTAAGCCTTTCCATTTCTGCCCAGTCCAATATCTTCTTAATTATCTCATCATCTAGCGCTAATTCTACATTTTTCCAATGCTGAGAAAATACAATCCTTTTTAATTCATGCAATATTAAATATACGCTTTGTTTATCATTTTTTTCTGATATTATACCAATAAAAAAAGTTCAGGTTTAACATCTACATGTTTTCCTAGCAGCTTTTCTAACCACGTGTGTGTTTTTGCCCAAAATCTTTTTATGATCCATGCACTATTGATCTCTCATTGTCTTTCTTCGCGTTGTGTTTACCCAGGCCAGCCTTGTGACTTTTGCGACTACCGGTGAGAAGACCGTGACAGCTGTCCTTGCCTGCAAGGGCGAAGGGGTAAATATACATCCCTGCATGAAGTGGGTGTGTGTTGTGGCCTGCTAGCGAAGCTGGTTGCGGATTCGGACAGTGAGGAGGTTGGGGAGGAACCTGGGCCAGCCCTGGAGTCTGGGGAAGGCTCTGACAAGGGCTCTGCATCGGAGGCAGAGATGGGGCCAGGGCCATCTGACATTTATTAGCTGCCTACAGAGTCGGAGATAAGTGGGGAAGAGGAACAGCTGGAGCCTGTTCCCGATGTGCGTATGTGCAGAGCTGCCAGGAGAAGGGAAAAGCTTAAGGAACAAGGGTCAACTCTGGAGCAAAGGCTCAAGTGGACGGTGAACGGCCCCTCCCATAGGGAATAAAGAGGAGCGAAAGGGGAGTGGTGTTTGCAGGAGACAACTAGTTCATTTAATTAGGGGGAAGATTTGTTCAGGACTTCTTGCCAAGTATTTTCTGCTACAGCAGTTGCACTTGGAAGCTATCGGCCTGGCAACTCTCCAAGCCTGAGGGACCTGGGAGGTCTTTTGTGTAGTCCAACTGCCTGCTCATGCAGGAAACCCTGTAACGTTTCAGACAAACGGTTGTCCAGTCTCTTCTTACAAGAGGTTTTAAGAGGCTGCTTGAAACGGCGGGTGCCTGTTTGAACCCCAAGTGCGTTGTTCAATCTTTCGCTTCTTCCCTGGGGGGTAACTTCCATCCTTGTGAGAGACTGAAGGCCGTTTCGCTCTGTTCATTCTCTCCCTCCAAGGAAGGCCCTTTCTGCCCTGCCCAGGCCTACACCATCAACTTGTACCTGGCTGAAACCGGGCAGAGGCTTCTGGACACTCTCATCACCTTCACTCTGGAGAAGAGTAGCATCAGGCCTGAGCAGGTAACGGTGCTTCCGATAAGCGGGGCGTGTTCCCAGCCTTGCAGCCATCGCTCGGCGAGAGTTTTTCCCTGGGATCACGCTGCATTTTTAAAAAAACCAACCACCCCTTGCCAAAGATTGTGCTTTGAGCACAGCAAATAGATCTAAAACCAGAATTATTCTGATTAGGTATATTACCGGGGAAATACAATAGAAGAACCACATATTTAATGTTACGTATAATAACAGCAGCTAGAATCACACATGCACAAAATTGGAAAAAACGAAAGCACACCTCCAGATGAAAAGGTAATAAAAAAAAACCACTAGAATGTGCCGAATTGGACAGGCTAATGATGGAACTTAAAAGATAAAGAGGAACCAATACTACTTAACATGGGATGCCTTGTACAAACAGTTAAATTACAGGTGTAGAGATTAGTAACTTAGTAACGAAAGAAGATTAATAAAATAGAAATAAGTACAGGTATATAGATATATGTAACAATATATACCGTAAACAATGTCGCTATTGGGCTGTACACAAATATAGATTAAAAGTAATAAATGTAATTAGAGTGTTACAGTACAACTATGAAAACAATAGTTATAATTGTGACGTACAATACTATGCATTTAAAAGGAACTACACTGTATGACTATGAGAATAATGGTTCTAACCAGGATGTATAAATACGATGTACATATAAAAAGGACTTGATACAGCCAGTACACTGCCATTGCAAAACTGGAAATGTGATGTATAATAAAGGAAAAATGTACAATACGAATATTTTTAAAAAGAGAGAGAGAGAAAACGCCCTTTTTCTATCGCTCATCCATTTCTTCCCTTTGTTGCAGCTCTTCATTCAGGTCTTTTTAAAGAAGGATGATTCCGTCGGGTACCGTGCCTTGGTGCAAACGGAGGATCACCTCCTCCTATTCCTGCAACAGCCAGGTACCCCTTTGAGCGCAGAGTGGTGTTGCACCCTTCATGGTACCCTCTGCTTGGGACCAGACCTGGGCCAGAGCTTCGTAGCTGTTGTGGCCCAGCGGCCAGCGGAACTGGCGGCAGACTCGGACAGGGAGGAGGTTGGGGAGGTACCTGGGCCAGTCCTGGAGTCTGGGGAAGGCTCTGACGAGGGCTCTGCATCGGAGACAGAGATGGGGCCAGGGCCGTCCGACAGTTATCAGCTGCCTTTGGAGTTGGAGATCAGTGGGGCAGAAGAAGAGCAGCCGGAGCCTGTTCCAATGTGCGCATGCACAGAGCTGCCAGGAGAAGGGAACAGTTAAGGAAGAAGGGTTGACTTGGGAGTAAAGGCTCAGGTGGACGGTGAATGGAATGAATAAAGAGGAGCGAAAGGGGAGGGGTGTGTTTGCAGGAGACAATAGTTCATCTAATTAGTGTGAAGATTTGTCCGTGACTCCTTGCCAAGTATTTTCTGCTACAGCTTTGCGCTTGGAAGCTATCGGCCTGGCAGCTCTCCAAGCCTGATAAGATCTGTGATTGTAAATCACCCTTGAAAGACTGTTTGCCGGGACTTTGCTGGATGCGAATGATAAGAATTTACATTAGCCTAAATAAAAAGGGGTTTTGCCAGGACGAGGAGATTTCGTGATTTCGGGAAGCCCAGGTAGCCCTTCTTCCTCCTCGCCTGCCCTGCCCCCTGGGAGATTCCATCCACGGCTAGAAAGGAAAGAACTTTTTTTCCCTTCTCGTCTTTGCTCACTTAATCTCACTCTTGGCAGGAAAGATTTGGTGGACCCGGGAAGAGTCTCTGGCTGAGGTGGTTAGTCTGGAGATGGTTGACCTGCCCTTGACGGGGGCCCAGGCAGAACTGGAGGGCGAATTCGGGAAGAAAGCTGGTAAGGAGCGATGGGGGGAGGAAGAGGAGGGGAGGGGATGGTTTTGGCCAAGATGGCCGACCCTGCAAAGTGAGCCTAGCGTCCATCGCTTGGTGCAGCGTTCTCCTAAAGAAGCTCAAAGGAGACCCGGGGATTTGGGCTGCTGCGTTCAGAGTTTTTGTTTGTGTTTGCTCGCTTGCTTGTTTCCCACTCCTCCAAAGACTAAATGTTGAATTGTTTCCTGGTTTGTGTTTCCTTTTTGCTGCCTGGAAATCAGCCATTCAAGGTAACCCGGAACGTCCCGTGTCCTGTTTTGCTTGAGTGTGTTATGTGTGACACGAGAGAGGGGGGGTACCCTGGGGCCATTTCTGATTTTGGAGCCAGGTCCCATGTGGTGGGCTGTGCACAGAAGCTGGGAAGTAAACCTTCCAGCTCACCTGTGGAAAGGTTATCTTTCCTTTCCTTTCCTTTCCTTTCCTTTCCTTTCCTTTCCTTTCCTTTCCTTTCCTTTCCTTCTCTCTCTCCTTCTTCTTCTGCCTCCTCCTCTTTCTCCTCCTCCTTCATTGTCTCCCTCTCCTCATTCCTCCCTTCTTTCTTTCTCCTCTTCCTCCCCCTCTTCTTATTCCTCCTCCTCCTCCTCCTTCATTGTCCCCCTCTCCTCTTCTTTCTTTCTTTTCCTCCTCTCCTCTCTCCTCCTCTCTCTTCCTCCTCCTCCTCTTCCTCCCTCCTCCTCCATTGTCTCCCTCTCCTCTTCCTCCTTTCTTTCTCCTCCCTCCTCCTCTTCCTCTCCTCCTCTTCCTCTCCTCTATTGTCTCCCTCTCCTCATTCCTCCCTCTCTTTCTCCTTTCTCCTCCTCCTCTTCCTCCTCCTCCTCCATTGTCTCCCTCTCCTTTCTTTCTCTTCCTCTTCTTCCTTCTTCCTCCTCCTCCTCCTCTTCTTTCTTCTTCTTCTTCCCCCCCTCCTCCTCCTCCTCCATTGTCTCCCTCTCCTTTTCCTCCTTTCTTTCTCCTCCTCCTCCTCTTCTTCCTCTTCTTCCTCCTCTTCCTCTCCTCCATTGTCTCCCTCTCTTCTTCTTCCTCCCTCCTTTCTTTCTCCTCCTCCTCTTCCTCCTCCTCCTCCATCGTCTCCCTCTCCTTTCTTTCTCTTCCTCCTCTTCTTCCTTCTTCCTCCTCCTCCTCCTCCTCCTCCTTCTTCCTTCCTTCTTCTTCTTCTTCCTCCTCCTCCTCTTCTTCCTTCTTCTTCTTCTTCCCCTCTCCTCCTCCTCCTCCTCCTCCATTGTCTCCCTCTCCTCATTCCTCCCTCCCTTCATCCTTTCTCCTCCTCCTTTTTTTTAAAAATGAGTTTCCAGGCCTTCCCACAAAACATCTTTCCAGTTGACCTTGAGATTTTACAGGAAGGAAGGAAGGATTTTGCTTGGGAGCCTTTCCTTAATCGTGGCTCTCCGTGGCTGCCGCCGCTCTTTTTCTTTTAACCTCCCCCCCCCAGACGGCCTCCTGGGCATGTTCTTCAAGCGCCTGTCCTCTCAGCTCATCCTGCTCCAGGCCTGGACCACTCACCTCTGGAAGATGTTCTACGACGCCCGGAAACCCCGGAGCCAAATGAAGAACGAGTTCAATGTCGATAACTTGGCCCGGGATGAGTTCAACCTGCAGAAGATGATCGTGATTGCCACGGCCTCTGGAAAGGTGAGTGGTGGGTGGGGGGGTGAGGGCTGCGGTTGCTCTCTGCACCCGACAGTTAGAGGTTGTGGAAGAGCCCCACCAGCCAGGGCGGCAATCCTCCCACTCGTCTTCAGAACCTGGTAGACTGCTCCTGCAGGGGCAGGTGCCATTCCTCACATCGAGAATGTAAGGAGAGTCCTGTTATCCCCATCCTTTTCTAACGACCCCCCGTAAATCCCTTGTGGGGAGGAGTCTGGGCCATCGAATGCAGCTGAGTGTTTTACTGGCCGGATGTGCTTCCTGTTGCCAGGCCGGAGTTCTATTCAGCAGATAGATTACCATGGTGCCCAGAGAAAGAGAAATATCCGCCTCCACCTAGGATTGAACTCACAGCATCCTGATTGTGCGGTGATTGTGACCTCTAGGGCCACCGCACCGCTCCTAAAGGAGCGTCCTGTCGTCTGAATTTAAAACGATGGGAGTCTTCGCTTTGTATCGAAATGGCCTCAAACCGGGTTGCCGGGAGCAGAAACCTTCAGCCCGTCAGGCAGAGTCCAACGCGAGGGTGTCTTCATCGTTCCCTCCTCTTTCCTCCTCATCCTCTTCCCTCCTGAGGCCAGACAAGACGCGTCCACTATCCAGAGTGTCTCCTAAGAACCGCTTAATTCGGAGATTTTTCCTCCCTCCTTCCCAGCTTTTCGGCATAGAGAGCAGCTCGGGCACCATCCTATGGAAGCAGTTCCTCCAGGACGTGCGTCCCGGCTCTTCCTTTAAGCTGATGGTCCAGAGGACGACGGCGCATTTCCCCCACCCGCCACAATGCACCCTGTTGGTCAAGGACAAGGTGGGTGCCTCCCCTCCCCCTCTTTTCTCCCGAGTAGAAGAAGAAACGAGCCACGGTGGCGCAGTGGTGAGAGTGCGGTATTGCAGGGCTTCTTCTGCCTGCCTGCCGGCGGCCTGCAATTTGGCAGTTCGATTCTCACCAGACTCTAGATTGACTTCAGCCTTCCATCCTTCCGAGGAGGGTCAAATGAGTTGTTGGGGGCAAGAGGCTGACTCCATAAAGCGCTTAGAGGGGGCTGAAAAAGCACTATAAAGCGGTATATAAGTCTAAGGGCTATTGCTATTGTTGAAGAGACAGGGCGGTAGAGGAAGGCCGAAGGTCCTCGGGGGGGAGGAACGCAAGGGGAGGAGCCTTCTTTGATCTAGGGCGGTGGTTCTCAACCTCGGGTCCCTAGGGCAGGAGTCAGCCACCTGCAGCTCTAGAGCCGCATGTGGCTCTTCCATCCCTCGGCTGCAGCTCCTTGTCACCGGTCGGCACCACGATTTTGAGAGGAGCTTCCAGTTTTTTGGGGGGGAGGGGGTAAACTTGCACAATGCACCAGGAGGAGATTCTAGGGCAGGGGGCAGGTTTTCCGCTCGGCTCCGCACTTGATAGGGCTTTTGGTTAGGCAGGTAGAGGAAAAACGGATGCGGTGCTAGGAGGAGACCCTACGGTGCACAAACCGGACTTCCGGTCGGCTCCAGAATTGAACAGGGGGACTTCCGGTTAGGACTTTTGTGGCTCCCAGGTTTTTTTTCTTTTTCCCTGTGGAAAACGGGTCCAAGTGGCTCTGAGTGTTTAGGGTTGCCGACCCCTGTCCTGGGTGGGTGGGTGGTCCATAAAAGCTTTGAAGAAAACCCCGTCAGGATTAAAATCTTGGGCCAGGTCTTGAGGGTCCCTGGGCCCAAAAGATATTTAAGGGCGGACAATGGGGGAAGGAAAGGTTGAGGACCACTGGCCCTACGGTGCTTTAGCGCCCACTCAACCCCTGCCTACTCTGTCTCTCCCCCCACCGTGTCCCCCCCAGGAGTCAGGCCTCAGCAAACTCTACGTCTTCAACCCCATCTTCGGCAAGTGGAGCCAGGTGACTCCTCCGGGGCTGAGCCGCCCCATCCTGCAATCCATCCTGCTTCCCATCATGGACCAGGATTACGCCAAAGTGCTGCTGCTGATCGACGACGAGTACAAGGTGCCCCGCCCCGCTTGCTGCACCTTTGGGATTCAAGTTTTGTTTTTCTTTTACTGCCGGTTCTGTGGGCGTGGCTTGGTGGGCGTGGCAGGGGAAGGATATACTGCGAAATCCCCCTTCCCTCCCCATAACCTGCTTTCCAGCTCCGTTCTCCTGGGCAGGGCAACCAAAGGAGACCCAGCCGATCAGCTGGGACTCGATGAGAGGCGGAGAAGAGATATGGGGTTGGCTGGGCCGGTCAGAAGCAGGATCAGCTGGTTCTCCGAACAACTCCAAACGTCCCCTACTGGTTCTCCAGAACCGGTCAGGACCGGCTGAAGCCACCTCTGGGAAGGGAGGAAACGGGGTGGGTGGGTAGAGTGGGTGTCGTGCTTGGCAGGATTCTTCCGGAGAGGCCTTTTGTAATTGCCCTCCCCACTTGACTTCCTCCGTCAGGTGACTGTCTTTCCGGCCACCAAGAACGTCCTGCGGCAGCTGGCAGAAATGGCCCCCTCCATCACTTTCTATCTGGCGGACGACAAACGCGGGAAGCTGATGGGACGGAGGCTGAGACGGGTACGGCTTCTGGAGTCCCAAGCGGGGGGGGGCCGGGGGGGCAGTAAGAGTTCTTTTTTTTAGATGAAGGGAAATTTTTTTCCTTTGTTCTGATTGGACTTTCAAGCATCCGTCCAGTCAGCCTGTTAGCTGTGTCTGTCTATCTCCATTTCTCTCACACACATCTATCCATCTATTCGACCACCTATCTATCATCTATCTGTCTAACTATCTATTATCTATAGTCTATCTATCATCTGTCTATCATCTATTCTACCACCTATCTATCATCTATCTGTCTAACTATCTATCTATTATCTATATCTATCATCTGTCTATCATCTATGTATCATCTATATCTATCTATAATCTATCTATCGTCTATCTATGTACTGTGTCATCAACCTATCTACCTACCTACCTACTTACCTACCTACTTATCATCTCTCACACACACAAATCTATTCGATTTGCCTGTCTATGTCATCTATGTCACACACACATCTAATTATCCATCCATTTATCATATCTATCCTATCCTTACCCCATCCTTATCCCACCCTTATGCTATCCTTATCCTATCCTATCCCTCTGTCCTATCCATCCTATCCATCTCTCGCACATGTATCTATTTGTCTGTCTATATCATTTATTACACACACATCTAATTATCCATCCAACTATCCATCCATCTAACATCTCTCTCAGACAGACATCTATTTAATTTGTTTGTCTCTATCATCTCTGTCATATACACATCTAATTATCCATCCATCCATCCATCCATCCATCCATCTATCCATCCATCCTAATTAGCTAGCACGTGGCTAGCATTTATTTATTTAAGCTGCTTAGCTGGCATATGGCATAAAATACATGGTAGTAAATGTGGAGCACATAATTTATTTTATTTTATTTAATTTACATTGCCGCCTGTTCGTCCAAGGCGACTCGAGGTGGCTTACACAATGTAAAACCATATTTAAAACAAAAAAATAAAATTAAAAATAATAGAAACTGACAATGAATCAAATCAATAAAGTACAATAGAACAAAATCTGGAAAAAAATAAATAAAAAATCACCCCCCGTCCCCCCCAATGACAGCAGATCACACGAGCCATTTCATGGGCTCCATCCCTCTCTGGGTTCCCCAGGTCTTCTTCTTCAGGGCCTTCCGGAAGAGAGCTGGAGTGGGGGCCGTTCTAATCTCTGCGGGGGGAGAGAGGGAGCCACCACGGAGGAGGCCCTGCTTCTGGGTCCCACCAGGTGTGTCTCCCTCGGGGATGGGACCCCCCAATGTTCCCTGCCTCCCTACTCTGATGGGTCGGGTGGAGGTGACCGGCAAGGAGACGGTCCCTCAGATCACCTGGTCCCAAGAGCCATGAAGGGCTTTAAAGGGGACAACCAGCACCTTGGATTGCACCCGGAAGCAAATCGGCAACTCAGGCAGCTCCTTCCGCGGGAGACGTGAGACGCTCCTTTCACATAGGGACCCCTGTGGTACAGGTATGAATGGAAATGTGTAGCCGATTTTGTAAAGCGTGAGGAATTCGAGACGTTACGGGTTACATTTGGATGAGGGTGGAATAACCAGCTCCCACGAATGCAGAGGCGAAGTTGGTGGGGGGGGCCACTGGCCGCCTTTCTGGGCCCCGCTTCTTTCAGGAGAGTTAAGAGGGGAGTGTTGCAAGTCGTGAACCAGCCTTTGACCCACTGGCTATTCCCCGTCCCCCCCCGTCCCCCCACCTCACAGGACCTGGCAACGGAAGAGACCTGGGACATCACCATCCCGCCTGATCTGCAGCGCATTGTGACGGTGAAAGGGAAGCGGGCCAACGAACATGTCCACTCTCAAGGCCGGGTGATGGGCGACCGCAGCGTCCTGTACAAGGTGAGGGGGCAGAAAGCAAGCTCTCCTCTCCGCTTCTCCTCCTCCTTCTCTCCTATCTCTACTCCTTCTCTACTCTTGTTTTCCTCACCCTATTCATTCTCTTCTTCTACTGCCCTCCTCCTCTTTTCCCCTTCCTCTTTTCTTCTACTCTCCTATCTCCTTCTCTACTCCTCCCTTCTTCTCCTTCCCCTACTCCCCCCTCCTTCCCTTCTTCTATTGCCCTTCTCCTCCCCTTCCTTTCTCCTCTCCTATCTTCTTCTCTCATCCTTCTCTCCTCTCCTCTTCTCCTGCCCCTTCTCATGCCATTTTCTTCTTCCTCTTCTCCTCTACTCCTCTTCTTCTCTTCTCCTCTCCTCTCCTTTTCTCCCTTTTCTCCTTCCTCTTTTCTTCTCCTCTCCTATCTCTTTCTCTCATCCTCCTCTCCTGCTGCCCCTTCTCCTGCCATTTTCTCCTTCTCCTCCTCCTCTATCTCCTTCTCTCTTTCTACTGTCTTTTCTTCCCCCTTTCTCCTTCCTCTTCTCCTTCTCCCTCCTCCTTTCTCATTCCTCTTTTCTTCTCCTCTCCTATCTCCTCCCCTCTTCCTCCTGCCCTTTCTCCTGCAATTTTCTCCTTCCTCTTCTCCTCTATCTGCTTTTCCTCTCCTTCTCTCCTTCTACTGCCCTTCTCCTCCCCTTTTCTCACTCCTGTTTTCTTCTCTCCTCCTCCTCTCCTTCTCCTGCCATTTTCTCCTTCTTCTCTATCTCTTTCTCCTCTCCTTCTCCTGCCCTTCTCCTCTCCTTTTCTCATTCCTCTTTTCTTCTCCTCTCCTATCTCCTTCTCTGTTCCTTCCCCTCTTCTCTTCTCCCTCTTTCGTTCTTCTTCCCTTCCCCACTCCGTGCAAAGACTTTTACCTAAGGAAGACTGACGGGCTTTGCATTCCTCCCCGCTCCCTTCTCGCAGTCGCTGAACCCCAACCTGCTGGCTGTGGTGACCGAGAGCACGGACACCCACCCGGAGCGCTCGTTCATTGGAATCTATCTGATCGACGGCGTCACCGGTCGGATCATCCATTCCTCGGTGCAGAAGAAGGCCGAGGGGCCGGTGCACATTGTCCATTCGGAAAACTGGGTGGTGGTAAGTGTTGGCCCCCTCCCAAAGCTGCAGGAGCTTGTAGGGCCAAGTCATGAGAGACAGAGGGAGAGGAAGAAAGAGGAAGAGAGAGGAAGGGAGAGAAGAAGGGAGAGAGAAGGAGGGAGAGAGAGGAAGAGAAGGAGGGAGAGAGGAAGAGAAAGAAAGAGAGAAAGAAAAAGGGAAAAAGAGGAGAGAGAAAGAAAAAAAGAAAGAGGGAGGGAGGGAGGAAGAGAAAGAAAAAGAAAGAGGGAGAGAAAAAGAAAAAAGAGGAAGAGGAAGAAAGAGGAAGAGAGAGGGAGGGAGAAAGGAGGGAGAGAGAAAGAGAAGGAGGAAGAGAGGAAGAGATAGAAAGAGAAAGAGAGAGAAAGAAAGAAAAAGGGAAAAAGGAGAGAGAAAGAAAAAAGAAAGAAAGAGGGAGGGAGGGAGAGAGGAAAGGGAGAGAGGAAGGCAGAAAAAGAGGGAGAGAAAAAGAGAAAAAAAAGAGGAAGAGGAAGAGAAAGAAAGAGGGAGAGAGAGAGAGACAGAGAGACCTCCATGGACTTGAGGAACGTGGCTTTATTGTTAGAGACCCTCCTTCTCTCCGCAGTACCTCTATTGGAACGCCAAGGCCCGTCGGAACGAGTTCACAGTGCTGGAGCTGTACGAGGGCACCACGCAATACAACGCCACGGCCTTCAGCTCCCTGGACCGGCCCTACTCGCCCCAGGTGCTGCAGCAGTCCTACATCTTCCCCTCCGCCATCAGCACCCTGGAAGCTACCATCACCGAACGGGGCGTCACGAGTCGCCATCTGCTGAGTTAAGGAAGGAAACCAGGAGGGAGAGGGAGGGAGGGAGGGAGGGAGGGAGGGCGGTCTGCCTTTCACACACACGTACCCCCACCCAGGAAATCTGAACCAAGGAAGCTGGCTGGCTCGCACTGAGGAGCCTCTTCAGAGGGGAAGGCCGGCGGGTCCACCGCGGAACAGATAAGGCCCTTGAGAGCTTCCTGTGGGAAGATCAGATTAGGCGGGTGTGCCGTCCCTTGTGCCCAATTTGGACCGGGCACCACGTTGCCCTCAGCTGACAACTTTTCCTGAACTGCCACTCGCTGTCCCTTGGTGAATTCATGCCTTCTCTTGGCCAAGGAACTTTCTCCTGATTGGAGTGTCAGGGTTCCAAGTAATACACCCATAACGAACAGAACTCCAAGGCAGGAAGATTCTCAAAGACTAGTGTCAGGATTCTGGCGATTGCCCTAATTAAATCATGAGCCTCGAGCCGAGCTTCAAAAGAGTCCCAAAGATTTATTAGGAGCAACATGTCCGGCATTAACCCGTATGAAGCCAACTCTGAGACACGTAATTTACTATCACCTATGATCCTGTTTCTCCCCACTCCGCTGGGTGTGTCATAAATCAGATTCTCCAATGAAACACATTCACGGGCTCGGTGTCATCAATCACATTCTCCAATGAAGGATTTTCATGGGCAGAAGACCTGGTAGCCTAGGCTACAATATCTACAAGATAAGCGTGGAATGTGCTTCAGGCCTTTTCCCCCACCCCCTCCTTATGGCAACTCGGAAACAGGCCTAGGAATGATTTACGAGTTGACAACTAGTTTATTTGGATGTATCAGATTGGCACAATCTGGTGAAAACCGGCTCTGAATGTTCTCGCGGTTTTCAGCTAATTAAAATTTTTCTCCCTTCCCCAAATTTATCAGTCACACGGTCCAGATTAACAGTGTTGGAAGAGACCTTTTAGGTCATCTAGTCCAACCTCCGCCCCGTGCCCCCGCCAAAGCAGGAGACCAATCGGGTTCCGTCTGGTTGCCTGGTAATTTCACTCCTCCTCTCTCTGGCCACTTGTGGGAATGTCCTTGGTTCCCAGGGGAAAGTATTTTGTTTTGGCTACAAAACCCCAGCTATCTCTATGCCCCCCCCACCCCCAAATCCCTCAACTCCAGTGTGGCAACACTGAAGCCTCAAAATGGCCCTGGTCAGGTCAGCCTCAGGGTTGACACAGGGAACCATTTGCCGGAAACGGGATAGGGCAGGGGCGTTCAAACTTGACAGCTTTTAAGACTTGTGGACTTCAACTCCCAGAATTCCTCATCCAGCCATGTTAGCACAGGAATGCTGGGAGCTGAAGTCCACAAGCCTTAAACTTGCCAAGTTTGAAGACCCTTGGGGTAGGGTTTCCTGCTCGAGCAGGGGCTGGACTAGAAGACCTCCAAGGTCCCTTCCATTCTTCTGTATTTCCTCATTAAAAAAAAAAAATACGTAAAAGATTAAAATGCAGAATCGAAAAGGAAGAAAAAAAAACCAGGCCAAACAAAACTAGACAAGAACATTAAAAATGTGAATTAAAAAAGAAAAAGATAAAAACACATATTATCCTCCCTGGCAAATCTATTGCGAGAATAATAGCTTCCCCGCTTTTTTCAAAGCTCTTCTCCATTTTTGTTTTGGGCACAGTCGGTCTTCCTCGGGGCCATTTTGTCCCTTCCCAAGGCTTTGCTGGATCCACGGCGGCCGGAAGTCCCCACAGAGCAAACGAGGTGAGGAATTGGGGGAGGGGGAGATCCATCCCGGGGGGTGGGCATTTAGGACTTTGCAGATAGGGGAAGCTGAAGTTGGGTGGTTTGGGGTTTCTCTCAGCCAGACCTTTCCAAGCGGTCTTTAAAATGCTACATGTCCACATCATGCTGCTAACAGCCGGAGTGGCTTGGCTCTAGCCCAGGGGTCTTCAAACTTGGAAAGTTTAAGACTTGTGGACTTCAACTCCCAGAATTCCTCCTCCAGTCATGTTATCTCAGGAATTCTGGGAGTTGAAGTCCACAAGTCTTAAATTTTCCAAGACCTTTGATCTAGCCCAGTGGTCAGGGAACAGGGGTAAATTACCCCAAATGGGGTAAAAGTGAAAATCTGGGGGTAATGAGGAGGTTGCGCTGGCCAATGGCGGAACTATCGGCATAGCAGCAGTTATTAAAACACCCTTGAGGCAAATTTATCCTCCACCCCACCCTTGTTTCCTGGGTCGGAAATGACTCCAGGCTAGATTCTGCAAGAGCCGCGCCGCCCGTTTTTTAGGGAAGCGAGCTTCTGGCATAGGGCAGAGCATTTTGGGAAAAGGACGCTTCCTCCACGCATGTGATGACCGCACGCTGCGCAGTTTGTGTCACCGTGGCTCCCAAATATCATCCTCCCTTCCCGCTTCCTCGCCCCAGGCCCTGCCTGCCTGCCAACCAGCCAGCCAGCCCAGCTCCTCCCCGAAGCCTCCATCACTGCCAGGCACACAGGAAGCGAAGAGGCACCTGCAACTGCCGCCTTGGCCCCGAGAAAATTCCCAGAAGCCCTCGGGAGCCTGGTGACATTTCATCCCTGAGTGAGCTATCCCGCCTTCTTCCCAGCCGCTGGGGCACCTCCTCCCGCCTCGACCTCCAAATTATGTGTCAGCAGCCTGAGGTGGCCGGGAGGGGAGAGGCCGGGAGGGGTAACGTCTGCGTTTATAAATTTTTTGGGGGTAAGGGGTAAAAAAGTTCCCTGACCCCTGATCTAGCCGAACCATGGAGGGTGGAGTAGGAGAAGGGTTTTGTCTCAGGGGTGGGATTCAAATTTCTTAACAACCGGTCCTGTGGGCATGGCCTAATTTGTGGGCGTGGCTTGGCGGTCATATGACTGGGTGTGCATGGTTTGTATGTAAATATTGTACATATTTATGTAAATACTAATTTTTTTTTATAAAAAAAGAACTTTTACCCAAAATCAGGAAAAGCAGGCAGGCAGATTGGGTTGCTCCCAGAATCACAGATTCACTCAGAGATCTATCTATCTGTAATCTGCTACCTGAGTCCGCACTGAAAAATAGAAGCTTCAGTCCTAAGGAAGGTTCAGCTCTGCTTTTCGATTAGCTAGAAAGCGAGAAATCCAAGGATTTCCTGCTTTCTAGCTAATCTAAATCACCGGGCACAGCCGATAGTTGGAACTGCGGATGGTCGGGGGTGGCGGAAGGAAAAATAGCAACTTACCTTAGGTGAAGGCACAATGCAGGCAAGTTGGATGGTGCGCACACCAGGTAAGGAGTGGGCGGGGCGGGGCCAGCCAGTGGCACGATTTGCCGGTTCTCTGAACTGCGCAGAATCGTAACAACTGGTTCCATAGAACCGGTCCGACAAGGTAGAATCCCACCCGTTTTGGCTGGCCTGGGTTGACCTTCCTAGTCAAATCTGGCCAGGATTTGTAAGGTCGCCTAAGAAGCATTACAAATGGCAAAGAGCAGTAGAGAAATAGCAAAAACAGAAATAAGCTAGGACAGAGCATTCCAGGCACATGCTAAATGGCTGAGGTGGGACCGAGATACTTTCCTGCTCATTTCAGGGAAGAAAACCTGATCCCTTATTCCCCGGATGTGCAAATCCACGCCGAGAGGTTCATCAACTACAATCAAACCATCTCCCGAATGAGGGGCATTTACACAGCCCCATCGGGCCTGGAGTCCACTTGTCTGGTGAGCCTTCATTAGACCAATGTTTCTTCAAGAGGGGTGGACTTCGACTCCCACGATTCTCCAGCCAGTTGCTCCCTGGGGAATTCTGGGGGTCGTAGTCCACTCTTCTTAAAAGTTCCGAAGGTTGAGAAATACCATAAATCGTTGTCCTGGCCCAGGGAATTCTGGGAATCGAAGTCCATTCCTCTTAAAAGTTCTGAAGGTTAAGAAATGCCATAGATCATTGTCTTGGCCCAGAGAATTCTGGGAATCGAAGTCCATTCCTCTTAAAAGTTCTGATGGTTGAGAAATACCATAGATCATTGTCTTGGCCCAGAGAATTCTGGGAATCGAAGTCCATTCCTCTTAAAAGTTCTGATGGTTGAGAAATACCATAGATCATTGTCTTGGCCCAGGGATTTCTGGGAATCGAAGTCCACTCCTCTTAAAGTTCTGATGGTTGAGAAACACCATAGATCATTGTCTTGGCCCAGGGATTTCTGGGAATTGAAGTCCACTCCTCTTAAAAGTTCTCCTTCATCTCTTACCAATACTTTACATATATTCTTTCGTTTTTATCAAATACTTTCCTCCAGCTTATTTTGTATATTTTATCGGTACATTGCTTAATCTTTTTCCTTAAAATTTAAGTAACTCTCATATCTTCATATTCCTTATGCTGTATGTTTTTCTCTGTCAGGTTTGCAATCTCATTGCATATACTTAATTCATCATTCCAAGAGTTCCATCTCATTTCAAACATTTCAAAAGAATTTCCCCTACTATTGCCAATTTGAGTGTGCCACCCCTTTTGCTTACATAACATGCAATTAACCCCCCTTTAAATCCCAATAATTATTTAACTTTTAATTATCACCTAAAAAAATAAATAACACTAATCTTCTTACAACTACTACATTACAGATATACTTTTCAAGTCAGAGTCCGCAAGTTTCCCCTTCAATTACATTAAAAATATTTATAATTTTAAAAAGAAAAATAAATCTATTCATCATTAAAAAAAACTGATAAACCCTCTTTTATTTCTTCTTCTCTCCTTCAGGTGGTGGCTTATGGGTTAGACCTCTACCAGACCAGAGTCTACCCCTCCAAACAGTTCGACGTCCTCAAAGACGATTATGATTATGTCTTGATCAGCAGCGTGTTGTTCGGGCTGGTCTTCGCCACCATGATCACCAAGAGGCTGGCCCAGGTGAAGCTGCTGAACCGGGCCTGGCGGTAACGGTAGAGAAGCACACAGGCCCACTTTTGACGGCGGAACGGCCGAGCCCTTGCGAGTGGGTTGCAGTCTCATTTGAAAGGGAGGGGTACTTGCCCCCTTTCCACCCACCCCGGAGGAAGAAAGAACTGCCCTGCCTGTTTGCCCAAACCCATCTCCGATTCACTGCGGAAAACGAGAAATTCCAGAAATGGGGAAGGTTCTGTGAAATTAAGCCGCTTTTTCCCCCCCGTCCTTCGACGCCAGCGCTGCGAAACTGCTTTGCTGCTTGAACTTTTTACGATGAACCTTTTTTCAGCTCCTGAAGCTGTGATAAAACATTGTCATCCTGTTTCTTCCCCCCTGAAATTTTAGCTCAGATTTCAGCCAGATTTCTCTATGGAGCCTGTTTCCGTTCTCTTCTCCCCCGCCACCCCCACAAAGGAAGAAAATGGCTGTGGAGAAAGAAAGAAAAAAACCCCCACCCCAGTCTTTTGAGAGAATGTGTGAAAATATCAGCTTGGAAAATGGATATAAATCAGGCAATAATGAACCTGTTCCATCTTCCATCTCGCAAGGAATTCAAAGGGAGACTTGGCTTGTCTTTTCCCTGCACTGAATTTTTAAACTTATTTTTTTTAATTGGCTCCTTTTGTTCTTAGATTGTTTTCCCCTCCTTTGTCTCATAGTTCCTAATTTATATTGACTTTTGTGGGGGGAATCTGTCCAGCTTTGGGTTATGGGAGTACTTGAAGCTCATTGAAAAAAAAAAAAAACAAGTTTTGACTTTCTGAATGAAAACATTTTCCTGAATTGTGTTTTTTGTTTTCTCTTTATGGCAAGTGAGTGGCTTGCTTTGTTGGTTTATTTATATTTATTTTGAGGAGGGTTTTGGGTTGCGGTGGGCAGAGTCTAAATCTGGAGTTTGCAGGGTAGAAATTTGCATTTTCTGTCGGGGGAAAAAATGTGAAGTCAGACCTATTTCCCCCTGTAATCCAGTTCAGGCACAGCAGAAATAAAAGAAATCACAGTGAATTTGCTTCTTGGTGGTGTGTTTAACTGGCAGGGTTCCCTGGAAATGCAGGCTTGCAATCCCTTGCCCAAGGAGCACCATTATTTTCATTAACTTTAAATTTAATCAATTTAAATTGAATACATTTAAAAATATAAGAGTATATAAATTAAGACAGATTTTAGATTGCAAGCTCTTTGGGCCAGATATTTTTTTTTTGAACTTTAAGCCATTCATATGTTAAAATGCTCCAGAAAATATTAATAATCTCCTGTGTTGGATGATTTCAAAATACAACCAAAGAGATCAGGCTTTTTAAAAATCCACTTTTGAAATCCGCCTTTGCTCATGGAAGCCCTAGACCTAGAGAACGAGGGCGCCTGCGCAGATGCGCACCCAAGAGAAAGTCGCTGAGTCACCTTTCTGCGCAAGCGCCTTTCCGCGCCGAGCCGGGAAAGGAAACTGATACTGCGTCCCCTGCGTTCCTTTGGCTTCCTTTCCATGCGGGGGCGGAAGAACGGTCGGAAATAGCCGTGGGGCGTTCTAGCCCTCCGTCCCGGAAATCTCTCTGCCTCGCTTCTGTGAGGCGAGCCTGCGGTTCCCTTTGAAGTCTCAGAAGGCCGCCAATTTTTTCCTCTGGACGTCGAGAGCCTGGATGTCGGTTGATAATAACGATAAAAGCGTCCAATTTATTATTTAGGCCGTTGTTTCCCTTCCTCAGGGAACAGACAGGTGTCGTTTGGGGGGGGAGCGGAGTTTCCACCGGAAGAAGTGGTTGGTCGACGTCATTTCCCCGCGACCCGGAAGCTCTTCCCCCGGCCTCTGGTGTCTTTGCCTCAGCAACTCTAACGCTACTAGAAGCAGAACTGAGGAGAGGCGGCGGCAAGATGGCGGCGTCGGGGGGCGGCGGCGGCGGGCCCGGGTCTTCGGAGCGGGATCCCGGCTGGGAGGTGGCGGTGCGGCCGCTGCTGTCGGCTTCCTACTCGGCCTTCGAGATGCGCGAGCTGCCGCAGCTGCTGGCCTCCGTCATTGAGAGGTGGGAGGGAGGAGGAGGGGGCGGGGCTCCACCCCCGCCGGGTTGGAAAGGGGGCGCAATGAGGGGAGGGGCTCCGGGGATGGGGGGTCCTGAAGGGGGAAGACCCCCCCCATTTTGCACTGCCCCCCCAACTTTCCCCTCTCCGCTTGACAGCTCCTAGTGGGCGGGGCAAAACGAAGCCACTCCCTCCCCTCGCAAAAACCTCCCTCCGCTGGGTGATGGGAGTTGTAGTCCTTACCCAGCTGGGAGCAGCCTGGCCGAGGGGGTTGAAGGGGAGAACCGCCCTCTGGGGATGATGGGAGTTGTAATTGGTCCACTGTGGGAGGGGAAGCCTCTTGGGAGAAGTGCCCAAAGGATGTGGGCGATGGGAGTTGTAGTCCTCACCCAGTTAGGAGCAGCCTGGCTGAGGGGAGAGAACCAGCCCTTTGGTGATGATGGGAGTTGTAGTTGGTCCAGTTTGGGAGGAGAAGCCTCTTGGAGAAAATGCCCAAGGGATGTGGGCGATGGGAGTTGTAGTCCTCACCCAGTTAGGAGCAACCTGGCTTAGGGGAGAGAACCAGCCCTTTGGAGATGCTGGGGGTTGTAGTTGGTCCACCTGGGAGGGGAAGCCTCTTGGGGAAAGTGCCCAAGGATGTGGGCGATGGGAGTTGTAGTGGTTACATGGTGGTTGAAAGGGCCCTGCAGCACCTTAAAGGCTGGTGTTGAGGTGGGGGGGTCTGAGGTGCACAAAAATTCTCAGGTTGTGAATATCTGTGACGGGCTCTTCGTCTTGCCAGGAAGTTGCCTTTGGTTGTCATTTGTCCGGGTGGACTTAAGGTAGCCATGCTGGTCTTTCAAAGACCCCTTTGATATAAAAGACATTTGGCCTTCCAGACACATCCAGAGGGGCAAAAAGAAATGTGTTTTAAAGCTGTTTTGAAAAGTTGCTCAGAGGTAGATCAGTTGGAGGCCTGGCTCTGCAGGATCCTCTCCTTTCCTCTCCTGTCCCAAAAGGCTTGGATGAAACGTTGTGTGTTTCCTCTCCGACTGATCAAATTGCTTCCATGATGGCTCAGTTCATTGGGGATCTGGGCCCCGTGGTTTTGTTTTCACTGTTTTTTTTGGGGGGGCTGCAGCTCCCTATTTTTTTTATGACCTGGAAATGTGTCCCTGAGTCTATTATTGAACCTAAGTAGTCCTGATTTCAGTGGTGGTAAGGACTTGCCTCTCCTCTCCCAGGTATCTTTGTTCTGTGTCCATTCGCTTTTTGGAAGTGTATGCACAGGGTTGTAGCTGCTCATTCTCTTGGGGCCGTCGCCGTCGGGGCCGTCCTCCTCCAACATAATGAGCAGGGCCAGCTACAGCCCTGTGCATACACTTCCAAAAAGCTAACCGGACCGGACAGGACAGTGGTACTCCATATCCCGTCCTGATGTACCTGAGACTTTAGTAGGGTTTGAATAGAGAATCATATACAGAGCCTTGTATTTTAAGGGTGGGCTGGAGCTCTTTAGTAGATATTTTGCACAGTTTCTGTTTTAGATAGCAGCTACATGTCGTGTCTTCTTTGAAGCAACATATCACTAGTTGATTTTGGACTGTGCGTTGCTTTCATTGCTGGTATATTTTAAGCTAGATCTTGGAGTCAAGAATTTCCCAGAGCAACTGACTGTTGTTCAGAGCTGAAGCTATTTAAAAACAATTCCTCCAAATAATATTTTAAAATGCAGCCTGGATTCATGCTGTTGGCAATCCGAATGTAAATTTTTCACCAAATGCTGTCTTTATCCCTTGTCACTTTAGGGTGTTTATCCAAAGTTCCTATTATGCAACAGCCTGCTTTGAAAAACTTCCCCTTTGCAAAGCTGTACAAACTCCTGTCTCTTTGCATTTCTGGGTGGGATTGTCAATTCTGTTTTCAGTGCATGCGAAGGCTACCAGCAGAATAAATCATAGGAATCTAGCCAAGGTTTGGCATAAAGGGGGCGGGGGGAAGCATGTGACTGCAAAGTATTGAAGGCGCTGCGCTCCTGTTTGCTCTTCCTTTCTGGGATACAACTCCTAAAGGTTTATTTGCAAAATCTCCTCGGGCATTTTGTGATCCTTGTCTTATTAAGTTGTGTGGAATCGTTTCAGGGCCTCAAAACAGTGCAAGTCCATGCCTGTTGCAGTCCCTTCACCGTTTCCGTGGCATGACTTAACTCGGATTTCAAAAGTTGCGTTGGTTGCTTTTGTTGGCTTATTCCGAGTTCACAATTCTGTCACGTTGCAGTCCCTCCTAACATTTAAACATTGCTGATGCTGAATCGAACTTCAGGCCTGAGTCGAGCGAGTAACTGGTCAGATAAACAGAGGGGAGGCCACTGCAGTTCCTCAGCAGCTGATACTGACAGATAGATCTCTCCGTGCTTACTGTTTGCTGCTTGGTGGAACAAGAAAAGGCTGGGCCAGGGGTCTGACAGCCCGTGACAGTTTCCTCATGTAAAACACATGGTTTCTACAGCAAAATGGCCAATTCGGAATATGACTCCAGCTGGCTGAGGAATTCTGGGAGTTGAAGTCCACAAGTCTTAAAATTGCCAAGTTTGGAGGCCTCTGAACTAGGATAAGCTTTCATGCATTCTCAGAGTCTCCTTGCAGTCCCTGCTGGCAGATGATCTGTGTGGTTTTAGGAACCAATGGGGCAGCTTTAACTTCGCTATATATCAGTAGCGAAACCCACCCAGAGACCAAATTTCGCCTCCATTCCGCCTTCGATGTTCAGAGCTTCCCCACGTTTAACTTTAAGGGCGCCCAGTTTTCTGAGTCTTGTGCTTCTTTCCTCCGCCGCAGCGAGTCGGAAATCCTGCACCACGACAAGCAATATGAGCCTTTCTACTCCTCTTTTGTTGCACTTGCAACGCACTACATCACCACGGTGTGTGGAGTGGGTGAGTGAGCGCATTGGGACATTTTGCACGGGCTGTGTTCGTTCGCCTAGCTTTTAATCACAGAATCCCCCTGGAATTCTGTTAGCAAAACTGGTTTAGAAGGTGGTTAGCAGAAGGGTTAGGAGGGACATGGCAGAAGGGAGGGGCATTTATGAACACCCAGAAAGGAGGAAGCAGAAAACGGTTTTTCAGATAGCAATAGCATTTAGACTTGTATACCACTTCACGGTGCTTTACAGCCCTCTCAAGTGGTTTACAGAGTCAGCATATTATTCCCCCAACAATCTGGGTCCTCATTTAACTGACCTTGGAAGGATGGAAGGCTGAGTTGGGCCTTGAGCAGGTCAGGTTCGAACTTCTGGCAGTGGGCAGAGTTAGTCTACAATACTGCATTCTAACCACTGGGCAGGAAGGAAGATAGCAATAGCCCTTAGACTTATATACCATTTCATAGTTGCTTTTCCAGCCTTCTCTAAGTGGTTTACAGGTCAGCCTCTTGCCCCCAACAATCTGGGTCCTTGTTTTACCCACCTCGGAAGGCTGAGTCAATCTTGAGTAGGTCAGGATTGAACACCTAGTAGTGGGCAGAGTTAGCCTGCAATACTGCATTCTAACCACTGGGAGGGAAGGAAGGAATAGCACTTAGATTAATAGACCGCTTCAGTGCTTTTACAGCCCTCTCTAAGCGGTTTACAGAGTCAGCCTCTTGCCCTCAACAATCTGGGTCCTCATTTTACTGACCTGGGAAGGACGGAAGGCTGAGTCAACCTTGAGCCTGGTGAGATTCGAACTGCCAAATTACAGTCAGCCAGCAGCCAGCAGAAGTAGCCCTGCAGTGCCGCACTCTCACCACTGCGCAACCATGGCTCATATATCTATAGTTTAGGGTAACTTTTGGTTCTGTTGCCTCCGATCCTGGCCCAAAAGCCTCTGAATGGACATAGGAATTAATTCTCCACCAGGAATTAAAGGATGGAGGGGAGAGCAGGCTCCATTTCAAGGGAGTGGGGATTCCTAGATCAGCTTATGCAGTCAGGCAGGACACGGCATTTGCTTAAAAACTCCTTTCAAGCTTGGTTGGGCTGACGTAATCCCGTTGCCTTTTCAGTACCTCGGAACCAGCTGCAGTCTGTAGCAGCTGCCTGCAAAGTACTGATTGAGTTCTCCCTGTTGCGACTTGAAAACCCAGACGAGGCCTGCGCTGTCTCACAGGTGAGAAGAGGGGGAGAGAGCGCCCCCTTCTGCCCCGCTGGGGAATTTCTGCGTCGTTGGCATGGAAGGCCCTTGGTTGAAGCTGACCCTGGAAGCTCTGGGGTCTTGCTTGAAAGACATGAGGTTCTCATACCCTGGAATTGACAGCAGAGGCCATGCTGGGTGGGGTGGGGTGGGGGGAAATCTGGGAATTGGTGCCTGCCCACCTGGGGTCTGCTTAGGTTTGGGAAAGGTGGCCTGAACCTTGCGCCGCTCACCTTTTCCAAAATGCTGCCGTAGAAACACCTGATCCTGCTGATCAAGGGACTGTGCACCGGCTGCAGCCGCCTGGACCGGACGGAGATCATCACTTTCACAGCGATGATGAAGTCGGCCAAGCTGCCCCAGACCGTGAAGACCCTCTCGGACGGTAAGGGCTCCCTCCCCATGACATTTTCTGCCCCGGGATGTGCCAGCAAGGGCTGCTCCACCCCCACTTCTACCCCAGCCCCCCCCGCCCCCCGGCCTGACCCTCCGCTCCCGTTCCTCTTTTCCAGTGGAGGATCAGAAAGAGCTGGCTTCTCCAGTCAGGCCTGAACTGCGCCAGAAGGAGGTTCAGATGAACTTCCTCAATCAGCTGACCTCTGTCTTCAATCCCAAGATGGCCCTGTCGCCCATGACGACGCTGCAGGCTCAGGTGGATTGTGGAAGGTTGCCCGAGAAGGCTCAGGTTCCCTGGGGAAAAGGGCTGCCCATCCTGCTTAGCAAGGGGTGACCAGAGGGCCCCAAGGCTCCAGGGAGCCTGTGAACCTCTGATGGCAGGAGATCGTAACTGTTGGGACCTGGCTCCCAAACCCGACAAACCCCCTGTAGTTAAATCAGTGATTCCTTTAATTAGGAGTGTCAGCAGCCCTGGCAAAGCTTCTCTCTCATTGCAGGCTAACAAGTCTGTCCGGCAGGGAGATGAATAGTTTTCTGCCACAATCTATTCATCTCCGCCCCCTGCCTTTTATCCCCAGAGCTAGGGTGGGGCTTCGCTAGCAGCAGTGGCTCTTCCGTCCCAAGGACCGGCCCATAGATTTCCACTGCTCTCCTCTCCTCTGCCTTCCGTGTATCTGCACGTCAGGCACTGGACCCCGCTGTTTCTCATCAGCCACCTCCAGACCTGGGGTCCATCTGAGGGCTGACAAACGGCCCAGGCTCTGCCTCCCCCCCTCCCCTCTCTCTCTCTTAACATTTGGCTCTGCTTCTAGGGGGAAGGGGAAGGGGAAGAACAGACCGTCACGGACCAATCCTCCACAGCCAAAACCAAGAGTATATTTGTTGCCCAGAACGTGGCCAGCTTACAAGAACTCGGTAAGGAAAGACGTGTGTGTGTGTGTGTGTGTGTGTGTGTGTGTGTGTGTTGTCTTGCTTGTCTAACAGAGCTGCCCCATTTCCTGAAGGGATCGTCTGGAGAGTGGACGGGTGGGGGTGGGGGTGTCTGCTGGGGCTGCTCCCTTGCCATGACTGTGTTCTCAGGCCCAGCCGTCCGCAACGCGAGTTAGAACCACAATTCCTTTGAGGCGATGGAAGTGCAGATAGCCCCTGACTTAACAGTGGTTCATTTACTGACCGTTCAAAGTTAACAACAGCCCTGGGGGAGAAAAAGCGGCCAATTTTCCCACTGTTGCGGCATCCTCCTCCATGGCCACATGATCAACATTCTGCCCCTTGGCAACTGATTCACATTTATGACAAGTTGCAGTGTCCCGGAATCATGCAGTCCCCCTTTTGCAACCTTCAGACAAGCAAATAGAATGCTGCATTCGGTTCTGGTCACCACACTATAAAAAAGAGGTTGAGACTCTGGAAAGAGTGCAGAGAAGAGCAACCAGGATGATGAGGGAACTGGAGGCTCATAGGATGAACGGTTGCAGGAACTGGGCCTGGCTAATGTAGGGAAGAGAAGGGCCAGGGGAGACAGGAGAGCAGCCTTCCAATATATGAAGGAAGAGGGAGAGAAAGAATAGGAAAGAAAAGAGAAAAGAAAGGAAGAACCAAAAGGGAGAGAAAGAGAGGGGAGGAGAGAGAGAAAAAGGAAGGAAAGAGAGAAAGAAAGAAAGAGGGAGGGAGAGAAAGGGAGAGAGGGCAAGAGGGAGTGACTGGAGGCTAAAACCTACCATGAACAGTTGCAGCAACTGGACCTGACTAGTCTGGGGAAGAGAAGGACCAGAGGAGACAGGAGAGCAGGCTTCCAATATTTGAGGGGCTGCCCCAGAGAGGAGGGGGGGGTGTCAATCTATTTTCCAAGGCACCCGAAGGCCAGAAAGGAACAATGGATGGAAACTGATCAGGGAGAGATTCAACCTGGAAATAAGGAGGAATTTTCTGATGGTGAGAACCATCAACCAATGGAACAGAAGTTGCCCTCGGAAGTTGTGGGAGCTTCATCACTGGAGACTTTCAAGAAGACATTGGACTGCCATTTGTCAGGAATGGTGTAGAGTCTTCTGCTTTGGGGGTGGTGGACTAGATGATCTACAAGGGTCCCTTCCAACTCTGATAATCTGTATTAATCTGTATTAAATTCTATGAGGAAGCCAGATTCACTTAACAGCCAGGTTACTAATTCAAATGCAAACGTGGCGAGAAAAGTCGTAAAAGGGGAGCAAAACTCAATGAATTTCTCCCTTTTGCAACACCAACGCCGGGCTCAGTTGTGGTCGTTAAGTGGAGGACTTCCTGCAGTTTCATGCCTCTGGCCTCCCCAAGAGTCTCAAGAGGCCGGTCCTCATCTTTTTGGTCCCTTCACCCTCCTTCGCCTTTTTCAATGCAGGCGGTTCTGAAAAGCTGCTGCGCGTCTGCTTGAACCTCCCGTATTTCCTGCGCTACATTAACCGCTTCCAGGATGCCGTGTCGGCCAATTCCTTCTTCATCATGCCGGCTACTGTCGCCGACGCCACAGCAGTTCGTAACGGGTAAGCGCTCATCCTCTTTCTTTCCATATTTTTTGGACTATAAGACGCGCTCAAGAAAAAAGAGGGTGGAAATATCCGTGTGTCTTATAGAGCAGGGTGTCACCAAACTTTCGGGCCTCAGGGACCACTAAATCCATAATTTTAAATCCCGCAGGCCACCAATACGATTGCCCAATGACCGGCTGGGTGGGTGTGGCTAGGTGGCCATGGGACAGGGTGGGCGTGGCCAACTCGAGGTCACTTGCATCGAGGGGCACCTCGCCGGCCTCTACTCTCCCTCTTCCTCTCCCAGCCACTCTTCTCCTGCCGGGGCTCCTTAAGGGCCCCAACAGGAAGCTGGATCTGGCTGAGAAGGAGGCTCAGCAGAAGCACCTCACTGAGGACTAGGAGCACAGGCTTTCCAAGCAGAGGGAAGACCTGCGGGGGTGCAAGGCCAGGTACCGGCACCTGGAGGCACACCGGCTCTTCGCCACCAGTGGCCCTTCCCTCCAGCCCTTACCCAAAGCCTCGCACCAGGAGGCTGAAGCAGACCCCCAATGGGAATTTCTGCCCCCCTCCGACCCGCACAAAAAGACGCCGAAGGGGGAGACTCTTTGCAGCAACACAAGCGTTCATTGCACGTATCCGGCCCAGGAGCACCCATGGTTGGACGACCTCTGATTTTAATGCAATATTTTAAAAATGCAAATAATATTTCTGCGGGCCACCAAAGTTTTCTCACGTATCATCAGTGGTCCACAGACCACCAGTTGGGGACCGCTGGTAGAGCGAAGACAGTCCCAGTTTTGGGCCTCCCAAACCCTCCGTGCGTCTCGTTTTCGGGAGGGCAAACAGACCAACTGAGGCTTCCGGGGGCCAAAAATGGACCTGTTTTTGGCCTGCAGCTTCTGGATGCCGGAGAGGACAAAAACGGGACGTACAGAGGCAAAAAAACCCCCTATTTTTTGCCCTTGTTTTCCTCCTCTAAACCTAGGTGCATCTTACGGTTTGGAAAAAAAATACGGTATATCCCGGTTTTTCTCCCACAGGTTCTGAGCCGAACTCGATCTCTTTGTTCCCTTCCTTGCCAACTTTTTTTACACCAACCTTCCGTCTCCCCTCCCACCTGTGCAGGTTCCATTCCCTGGTGATTGACGTCACCATGGCCCTGGACACGCTCTCCCTCCCTGTCCTGGAACCTCTGACACCGGCCCGCCTACAGGACGTGACCGTCCTGGCCCTCAGCTGCCTCTACGCAGGTGAGTCTGTGCGGTGCAGGAGCCCTGCCAAAACCCCTGGGGGAGGCTGTGCGGTGGTGGGTTCCTAAGGAGCCTAAAACTACACACGAAGGAGGAGAAGGAGCTTCGTTCGTTGCAGCAAAAGGGCTGCGCAGGGAGAGAACGATCTTCTTCTTTTTCAGCTCCTCTGTTCCCTCTGTTTCTCCCATGCTCCGTTTCCCACTCGGAGATCTTTGGGAAAGAGATTTTAATCTCTGAACAGAAAAAGAATCCCAAAGTCACTTTGCTTTTAATAACAATAGCGCTCAGACTTACATACCGCTTCACAGCCCTCTCTAAGAGTCAGCCTGTCACCCTCAAACAATCTGGGTCCTCATTTTACCCACCTCGAAAGAAGGAAAGGCTGAGTCAGGCTTGAATCAGTCAGGCTTGAACTGCTGGCAGTTGGCAGAGTGAGCCTGCAATCCTGCATTCTAACCACGTGGAACGAAGGGGAAGAGAGGGAAGGAAGGAAGGAATAGCTCTTGGACATATACCACTTTACGGTGCTTCACAGCCCCCTCTAAGTGGTTTATACTCAGCCCATCGCCCCCCAACAATCTGGGTCCTCGTTTTATCCACCTCGGAAGGATGGAAGGCTGAATCAACTTTGAGCCTGTCAGGATCGAACTCCTGGCGGTGGGCAGAGTTAGCCTGCCATACCGCATTCTAACCATTGGGAAGGAAGGAAAATAGCAATAGCCCTTGGACTTATATACCGCTTCACAGTGCTTCACAGCCCCCTCTAAGCGGTTTACAGAGTCAGCCTCTTGTCCCCAACAATCTGGGTCCTCATTTGACCCACCGCGGAAAGGCTGAAATGAGTGGGGGGAGGCCTCTTGCTCCTCGTTCCCCCATCACAGGTTGAGACTCAGGGCCTTGAGTTGGTCCCCGTTGCTCTGGCTGACCCCAGGATCCTTCCTCTCCCCCAGGGGTGAGTGTGGCCACCTGCATGGCCATCCTACATGTGGGCACCACCCAGCAAGTCCGCACGGGCTCCACGAGCTCCAAAGAAGAGGACTACGAAAACGATGCCGCCATCATTGTGCAGAAATGCGTGAGTCGGGCACGCACGGGACGGGGGGAAGGGCCTGCAAGGAAAACGGGGAGTTTGCAGCCGCAAAATTCTCGAGGGCGTTGGGGTGGCATCGGCTGGCCTTTCGTCTCTTACGTGACACCTTGTTTTTTTAAAAAAACAAACAAACCCATCTCTCTCCACAGTTGGAAATCTACGACATGATCGGCCAAGCCATCAGCAGTTCCCGCCGTGCAGGTGGGGAGGTAAGAGCGAAAAGGAGCAAAAAAAAATTACCTGGTGTCAATTAGATGTTCCAGGGTGTGACATGAAAGCAACACAACACACAGAATAAGCCTAACTCTCCTTTTTTGCTCCAACTGTGCCCCCAAATGTCCCCACGTTCACTGCAAGTCCTGGAGCACACGCACCTTCAGAAGCCTCTGGCTGCAAGCAATCCAGTAAGCCAGGTTAGCTACACCAAGGCCAGCAGTCCAGTAAGCCAGGTTAGCCACACCAGGGCCAGCAGTCCAGTAAGCCAGGTTAGCCACACCAGGGCCAGCAGTCCAGTAAGCCAGGTTAGCCACACCAGGGCCAGCAATCCAGTAAGCCAGGCTAGCCACACCAGGGCCAGCAGTCCAGTAAGCCAGGCTAGCCACACCAGGGCCAGCAGTCCAGTAAGCCAGGCTAGCCACACCAGGGCCAGCAGTCCAGTAAGCCAGGCTAGCCGCACCAGGGCCAGCAGTCCAGTAAGCCAGGCTAGCCACACCAGGGCCAGCAGTCCAGTAAGCCAGGTTAGCCAACCAATAACCAGAGCAAGAAGTTCAGCGAAGCAGGCAAGCCCCACAAGACAGAGCACTGCAATCTCCGGGCGTCGGTAATTGCACATGAGACTCCACTGATTCAAAACTTGTTCCCGACAAATGCCCCTCCCACCAGCAGATTACATCTCAATCCCCAGGTCTGCCTTGTGGAGGAGGGGGGTGGGGCACTCTCCTTCCTCATAGCCAGCTCAATCTGTGTTGGTCTCGCCTTCTTTCTTCTCTCCGTGCTCTTGGATCAGGAGGGGGTGGTGCTTGCTCTTTGCCTGAGCTCTCTCACTCCTGCTCCTCCCTGTCTAATTCAGTAAATCCTTGCCTGGACTGAGCCTGCCCTTCCCCAGTTTCCTCTCAAGGTCCACGGAGCCGCTCTCTCGATCCCTGTCAGCTCTTGTTCCAGCTCATCTTCCCCCATAGATTCAGACTCCCAACAGTGGCATGACGGTCGCCCTTTGGAGCGGCAATCAGAATGCGGTTGCGTGTGTGTGTGATATGTACAATTATACCTGTGAAAATATAGAACAACGGTAACGCCATTTTTAACCTCTCTGCGAACCTCAGATAATTTACTGGAATATTATGTAAGAATTCTCTGTTGTTTTGTATAAAGGTTATATATTTGGTGGGTCGTGCTGTCCAGTGTCACGTTAATGATGGAGATTACTGGAAATGGAAACGGGTAAACAGGTTAGGGAAACAGGTGGTATGCTGCAATAATAGGGGTGTTGCATAGGGAGATACGTAGCTGGATAGATGGCGAACCCGGAAAGGGGCAGAGACTGTATATTTGAAACGGTATATAAACCCCAACCCTCCTGGGGGAAACGTCTTCTGTGGCCATGAGCGCAGAATTCCCTTTCGCGAAAGCTCCATAATAAAGCTCCTGTTTATTGTTCACGTGTCTCCAGTTGTCTGAGTACTTGGAATGGTTGATTTTTTTTAATCACGGTGCCTGTGTATCTTTTTCGTTTCTTTTCTTTTTCCGGGACTGCAGCACTACCAGAACTTCCAGCTGCTCGGAGCCTGGTGTCTGCTGAACAGCTTGTTCCTCATCTTGAACCTCAGCCCGACCACCCTGGCCGACAAAGGGAAAGAGAAGGACCCCCTGGCAGCCCTTCGGGTCCGGGATATCATTGTGCGGTCCAAAGAGGGCGTCGGGTCTCCCAAACTCGGACCTGGCAAAGGGTAGGTGTGGCCCTGAGCAGGGCAAGTCCTGGTAGGGATGGGTGAGGAATGGGGCTTTCCTTTGCTGTCTCTTCTGCCTTTGAATTTAATTCTTTAATTGTCATTGTATGTTCTGCATATACACAGTGTACGTACAATGAAATTCACACAACACAACAGAGACCAGACCCAACACGCACACACACACACCAATCCCCAAACACCCCCCTCACCCGCCAAAATTCCCCGCCCCCTAAAAACACAAAAGCATCCAAACAATAGACCAGGTAGTGCTGTCCAACAACTCGCGGATGGTGGGTCCTTAAGTTCATTGTTAAGTGCAACTATAGCTCTGGGATAAAAACTGCTCAGAAAAACGTTTGGTCCGAGTTTTAATTGTTCTGTACCTTCTGCCAGAAGGCAACAGTTCGCAGAGATTGTGAGCAGGATGGGAAGAGTCTCTGAGAAAGTTATGCGACTTCCTCAAACAGTGAGATGCGAAGATGTCGTCCAGGGCTGGTAGCTGGAGCCCGATAATATTCTGAGCAGTTTTTAATGATTCTCTGTAGAGCCTTTTTTGTCCGCTACAGAGCTGCTCCCATACCATGCAAGGACGCCGTATGTCAGGACACTCTCAATGGTGCTGCGGTAGTAGGACAGAAGTAGAGACTGAGATAGATTTATCCTCCTGGGCAGTCTCAGGAAATACAGCCTCTTCTGTGCCGCCTTCACAAGCATGTTAGCATTCATAGTCCATAAGAGGGCCTCCGAGATAGAAGTGCCCAGAAATTTAAAACTACCAACCCGCTCCAGCTCCTCGCCAGAATATTATTGAGCTCCAGCTACCAGCCCTGGACGACATCTTCGCATCTCACTGTTTGAGGAAGTCGCACAACGTTCTCAGAGACTCTAGGTGCCTAGAGATAGTTTTTATGCCAGAGCTATAACGGCACTTAACAATGAACTTAAGGACCACCTTCAGTGAGCTTGTGTGTTTTTAGGAGGCGGGGAATTTTGGCAGAGGGGGGTGTTTGGGGATTGTTATGCGTGAGGCCATGTTGAGTCTGGTCTCTGCATGTTACGTGAATTTCATTGTGTGTATACTGTGTATATACGCACAATGACAATAATTCAGTGTCCAATATTTATGTACAATGATAAACGTGCGTCTCTCTCTTCCTCCTGAAGTCAATTATAAGTTCTTTCCTTGGCGCTGGATGTTAAAAGCCGGCTTGGAGAGAGCAGTTTCTTCCTGAGTGGATGCCTGCTCTCTCTCCTTTCCTCACCTGGGTTCCCCCTTCTGCAGGCATCAGGGATTTGGCATCCTCTCCGTGGTCCTGGCCAACCACGCCATTAAGCTCCTCACCCTGCTCTTTCAAGACCTCCACGTGGAGGCCCTCCACAAGGTGAGAGCTTGACGAAGGGCTGGGCGTGGTCCTCAGACTTGGGGGGAAGGGGTTCCAGGTGTCGATTTCTGACTTCCTCTCCTACCCTCCCCGGGTCGGCGGGGGGGCGTTTGTCATCCTTCAGGGCTGGGACACCGACGGCCCTCCGGCCGCCTTGAATATCATGGCCCAGAGCACATCCATCCAGAGGATTCAGCGCTTGATCGAGTCGGTGCCGCTCGCCAACCTGCTGCTAACCTTGCTCTCTACGGCTTATCGGAAGGTGGGCGAGGGCCCCAAGGGGGAAAACGACCCTCCCCTTGGTTCTCCCATCGAGAGAAAAGAGAGGCGCCACGGTGGGGCTTGAAGGGGGAAGACATCAAGTGGGTTTTCCTGGCTTGTTCTCCTCGGTGGTGTGAATCTGCCCTGGGCTGCAGGAATGGGCCTTATCACTTGGGCCTGGGACGAACCCCACCCAGGGGAGAAGCAGGGTGGCTGTCCTAGATTAGCAAGGAGGGAGGTTGTTTTTAGGCTCTGCTTTTCTAAGCAGGGGGGGAGGGGAACGTTAAGCCTTGTTCGCCCTCAGGTCTGAGATTTGGGAGCGGCAGGAAGGTTTGGGGGAAGAGGCTCACTGGCCGGGCTTTTGTAACCGCTCCCCCGCCAAACTCCGCTTCCAGGCTTGCGTCCTGCAGAGACAGCGCAAGGGGTCCCTGAGCAGCAACGTCAGCGCCTCCACGGACTCCAACACCTACTACGAAGACGACTTCAGCAGCACGGAAGACAGCAGCCAAGGTTGGGTGGGGGCAGAGGAGGCTTCGGCGGGGAAGTGACAGGGGGTCTGCACTGGAGAGAGGGAGGTGCTCAGGGTGGGTGGGTGGGGGAAGGCCCCGAGCCCCGTTCCTGGCCCTTCAACCCTCTGACTTGCCCCTTTCTCAGACGATGACAGCGAGCCCATCCTTGGCCAGTGGTTTGAAGAGACCATCTCCCCCAGCAAGGAGAAGGTGGCCCCTCCTCCCCCTCCTCCCCCACCCCCTCTGGAGAGCTCCCCCCGGGTGAAGAGCCCCAACAAGCAGTCGGCAGGAGAAAACGGGAACATCCTGGCCAGTCGCAAAGACCCGGAACTGGTGAGCTCTACCCTGGACTCAAATTCTGTCTGCCTTCCTGCTTTTCTTTCTTTCTTTCTTTCTTTCTTTCTTTCTTTCTTTCTTTCTTTCTTTCTTTCTTTCTTTCTTTCTTTCTTTCTTTCTTTCTTTCTTTCTTTCTTCTCTTCCTTCCTTCCTTCCTTCCTTCCTTCCTTCTTCCTTTCTTTCTTTCTTTCTTTCTTTCTTTCTTTCTTTCTTCTTTCTTTCTCTCTCTCCTTCCTTCCTTCCTTCTTCCTTCCTTCCTTCCTTCCTTCCTTCCTTCCTTCCTTCCTTTCATCGAGGCCTTTGGCTTTCTCGTTTCTTTCAGTTCTTAAATCTGGCCTCCAACATCCTCAACTTCCTCACTTCCTCCATGCTGGACTCAAAGAACAATTTCATTCGCAACTACCTGAGCGTCTCTCTGACGGAGCAGCATATGGCCACCCTGGCCAGCATCATCAAAGAAGTGGACAAGGATGGCCTTAAAGGTCAGGAAGGCGGGAGGGGTTGTTCTGACCTGAGACCATAATTATGCTTATTCCAAACAAGTCTTGTTTTATTTCAACACTGGGAATTATGTTCATTCCCAGCTGGTAATGAGACCCAAACAGTCCCTCGAGATAAGCACCCCCCTTTCTCTCCTTTGAATGGCTGCCAACAACTAAAGTGACAAATGAACTGTAAAAAACCAACCAAAGTACAAAGTCCACACACAGCTTCTTGGTTGAATCCGAATTAAATGAAAGACTTTGCTTCCTGCAAAGGTTTCTCTACCTTTGCCTGTCCTTTATACCTTAGGGAAGGGGCAGTCACCTCCAAGCCTTATTCCCGAGTCGCTCCTGTTGTCTTGGCTGCTCTTGCCATCTGGCAGCTCTGCACACACGCACCCTGAGAACAGGCTCCCCTTGTTCCTCTGCCTCGCTGCTGCCTAACTCCGAAGGCTCCGGAAGCAGCGCACAACTCCCAGATGGTCCTGGCCCCATCTCTTCATCAGGCACAGGACCTTGTCCGAATCCTCCCCAGACTCCCAGGCTGGTCCCCATTCTTCCCCACTGTCCGATTCCGCTGCCGTCTGCACAGGCTGCCGGCGAACCACCATAGGGGTCTCCCTCGCCCCCAACCTGCAGATTGAGCCCTCAGAGATGTGGGGACTGAGTAACTCGGGAAAATCCACTTGGGGCAAGTCAAGCCCAGCTCTGGGGCCCCCATTCTGGCTCTCCAGCCTAGATAATCGATTCCTGCCACGTTTCCCTGAAAGAGAAATATAAGACCCTGTCTTATAATTTGGGGGGGCTATCGAAAAAAGGCACCAGGTCTTATTTTCAGGGAGGATGTCATCCACTGACTCATCTCACTTGCACGCGCTGCCCTCCTTTTCACTGCCTTCAGGAACTACTTCTGCAGCCGGCAAGGCCAGCAAGCCTTGATCCGGAGCTGTGTTCTCGGCTCCAGAGGCCTTCAGGAAAGCCTTGCCGGCTGCAGAAGAAATGGGCCAAGGTATACGAGGCCTGGCTGCAACTGTAGTAGGGCACCTCCACCCTAGCTTCATTTTAACCCGTGCATTCTGGGGCGGGTGGGGGGGGGTCTTAATTAGGGCTTATTCCGGGGGTAGGGCTTATATTGGGCATAAAGGTAAAAGTCAAGCTAGGACTTACTTTCAGAGTAGGTCATATTTTCGGGGGGTATTTAGTGTTGGAAGGCTTTCGAAATCCGACAGGTCATCTAGTCCAGGGGTCTCCAGCCTTGGCAACTTTTAAGACCTGTGGACTTCAATTCTGGGAGTTGAAGTCCACAAGCCTTAAAGTTGCTAACGTTGGAGACAATACCTGTCAGAGCCAGGGTTTTGTCAGGTTAGAGGACAGCTCAATGGCTGAGGCATCTAAGGCAAGTTTCCACCTCCCGGAGTTTGGCAGTTGTGAACTGGATGGAAAACTAAACCCTGGAGGTGGAACTGGGAGGCCAGTGGTGGTCGGGGAGGTAGCCTCCCTCACTGGGCCTCCTCCTCGCCCTAGAAGGGACACGTGGAAAGATCCTGCCCTGCCCTGGAGTTTTTGGGATGGGGGTGGGGTCAGGAGGCCCTGGCCTCACCTGGTGACCCTGTGCTCCTGCAGGGACCTCCGAAGAGGAAGAGTTTGCGGCTGCGCTGTACCATTTCAACCACTCCTTGGTGACCTCTGACCTCCAGTCTCCAACCTTGCAGGTGAGTCTGGCTTTCTGGCCAGGGAGGAGCTGCTGGTTCAATGGCAAATTGTTAGGAGCAATAATGAGGAAATCTCCCATCGCGTTCTCATGTCGAGAACAAGCTTCTCCGTGTCTGTGTTCAAAGTCCAGGAGTGTCTGGGCATTTCCCTGTATTTGAACTGGGCCAGCAATCCAGCGTTAAGTCTTGTGTCGTTAAGCCAGGGGTCCCTGGTGCTCTCGGTAGTTTTCTGGCTGACGTTTCGTGACCCAAACTAGGTAACGTCATCAGTGTTAGAAGGAAGTGGGGTTTGCACAGAGGAGGATGGGGAGAAGGAGGAGGAGGAGGAGGACTGTGGAGTCCTTGGTGCCCTCTGAACTTGGCGGTTTTCTGGCAGACATTTCATGACCCAAACCAGGCATCAAGTGCTAGAAAAGACAATATATAAACGGCCAATTGCATTCTTTCTTAACACTGATGACGTTACCTAGTTGAGTCATGAAACGTCTGCAAGGAAACAGACCAAGCTCAGGGGGCACCAAGAACCCCTCATTTCGACCCATTTCAGTATCCTCCCTTATGGTAGTTGAACAAGGGTGTGGTGCGGTGGCCTAGAGGTGGAGCTCTCGCCTCACAATCAGGAGGCTGTGAGTTCGATCCTAGGTAGAGAGGCAGATATTTCTCCCGGTACATATATATTCTATATCCGCTGAACAAAACTCCTCACTGGAGACAGGAAGGGCATCCGGCCATTAAAAAACGCTGCTAGCTCCATTCAGTTGCCCAGACTCCACCCTGCAAGAGTGATGATGATGATTGTAGTTAAATAAGGTTCAAATAGTTATAGGCGGCTGCCCTTTTTATTTTTTTAAAAAAAGAAGTGTATCGCTTGCAACTGACAAGAGCTGCTCCCCTTCAACACACGCGGTGGTTGTCTTTTGCCAGAACATTCTCCTGCAGCAGCTGGGGGTGTCTCCTTTTTCTGAAGGGCCGTGGCCTCTCTACATCCACCCCCAGAGCTTGTCGGTGCTCTCCCGTTTCCTCCTCATCTGGCAGCATAAAGCCAGCACCCAGATGGACCCGGATGTCCCGGAGTGTCTGAATGTCTGGGAGAGGTAGGAGAGAGTCCTGGGGAGGCGCTGGAGTCGCGGCTTTGGCCCGGTGCACCAAGTTCAGAAGGTTTTCAGTCCGGTGGCGATGTGTAATGGTTGCACCGTTATATGTAAAATGGTATCCCCATTGCCCAGATGGGTACACGAAGGTGTGAGGGCTGCCTTTTACTGAATGTTTCTTTCCTTCCTTCCTTCCTTCCTTCCTTCCTTCCTTCCTTCCTTCCTTCCTTCCTTCCTTCCCTCCCTCCCTCCCTCCCCCTCATTCCTCCCTTCTTCCCTCCCTCCTCCCTTCTTCTCATTTCTTCCTTTCTCTCTCCCCTTCTTTTCCTTCCTTCTTCTCACTCCTCCTTCCTTCTCCCTTTTTTCATTCCTTCCTCCCTCCCCCTTCTTCTCATTTCTTCCTTTCTCTCTCCCCTTCTTTTCCTTCCTTCCTTCTCATTCTTCCCTCCCTCTCCCTTTTTTCATTCCTCCCTCCCTCTCCCCTTTGCTCCTTCTTGCCTTCCTCCCTTCCTGAATTTCTCTGTCTCCTCCCTCCCTACTGCTTCTTCTCATTCCTCCCTCCCTCTCCTTTTTCTCATTTCTTCCTTTTCCCTCTCTCTCCTTCCTTCCTTCCTTCCTTCCTTCCTTCTTTTCTCCTTCCCTCCCTCCCTCCCTCCCTCCCAGGTTTGTGGGCACTCTGAAGCAAAACGCCCTGCAGGGGATTCTCCCCGGCGACGCAGAGGACCTCAACGTGGAGCACCTCCAGCTCCTGCTGCTCATATTCCACAGCTTCTCCGAAAAAGGCCGGCGGACCATCCTGACCCTCTGTGTCCAGACCATCCTGGACATTACAGCCAACCTGGACTCCCAGCTCCGATGCGTCCCGCTCCTGCTAGCCCGCCTTCTCTTGGTCTTCGACTACCTGCTTCACCAATACTCAAAGGCCCCCATGTATTTGTTTGAGCAGGTGGGTTGCAAAGGCAGGCGAGGAGGGGGAGGCGCCTGACTCAGGCATCGGCTTGTCAGTCAAAGATTTTCTTTTGGGGGGCGACGGGGGGGGTGTCAGTCCATCCTTTGAATGCTCTCTTAGGTGCCTAGAGACGTCTTGAGCAGCGAAATAATCCCCGCAGGCCCCGAAGATCGGACTGAAAAATGTGGTTTATTGGCTTGTCCCTGTTTTACTTTTATCCTCGGCTGTGCCTCCCTCCTTTCAGACCCAAATCCTATGAAGAAAACAGGTCCCAAAGCGAGCCAATGTTACAAAAACTGTCTTGCTTTTCTTTCTCTCTCTCCCTCTCTTGTTCTCTTTTTCTCTTCCTCCCCCTCCCTCTCTTTCTCTTTTTCTCTCTTTCTCTTTCTCTTTCTTTCCCTCCCTTTCTCTTTCTCTCTTTCTTTTCCTCTCTCTTTCTCCCTCTCTTTCCCTTTCTCTTTCTCTCCCTCCCTCTCTCTTTTTCTTTCTCTCTTTCTCTCTTTTTTTCCCTCCCTTTCTCTCTCTCTCTCTCTTTCCCTCTCTCTTTCTTCCTCTCTTTCTTTTCCTCTCTCTTTCTCCCTCTCTTTCCCTTTCTCTTTCTCTCTTTCTCATTTTCTTTCTCTCTTTCCCTCCCTTTCTCTTTCTCTCTCTCTCTTTCTTTTCCTCTCTCTTTCTCTCTCCATCACTCACCCCCTCCCTCCTTCCCTCTCTCCCTCTCTCTTTGTCTTCCTCTCTCTTCCTCTCCCTTTCTTTCTCTTTTTCTTCTTCTCTCCCTCTCATTCTCTTTCTCTTTCTCTTATTCTTTCTCCTTCTCTTTCCCTCTTTCTCTTTCTTTCTTTCTCCTCCCTCTCTTCCTCTCTCTTTCTCTCCCCCCCTCTTTTTGGACAAGGAGCTGTTCAGATGAACCACAGTCAGTTTAGAAAAGCCAAGTTTTCTTTTTTCTTCTGACCCTCATAGCAGAAGCAGATTCTTCTGGTGCCCCGTATTTCACTGTCTGTCGCCTCTTTGTGTTCTCTAGGTCCAGTACAACCTCTTAACCCCTCCCATCGTTTGGGCCAGCGCGAGCCAGGAGGGCAGCCGGCCGGCCTGTTCTCCACTTTATCACGGCTTCAAGGAAGTGGAAGAAAACTGGGCCAAGCACTCTCCCTCTGGTAGGGAAGGGGGAAAACCTTAGGATTAGGCCCCTGAATCACCTTGGAGGTCTCTCTCCCCAGAGCCTGAAGGGCCTGAAGGGCAGGCAGGCAGCCGGGTCCTTGGGATGCCCTCCCTTCCTTGAGACTCCTGGAGAACTCGGGGGTAGGATTTAGCTCCCACCTAGCCCTTTGGCAGGGTGGAGTTCCTTGCCCAAGGTATCCAGGAAGGAGCAGTCTGGGCAGGTGTGTGTGTGTGTGTGTGTGTGTGCACACATTCCTTTTGGAAATTTAAAGCCTCTTTAACGCGGCTTCCTCTTTCTCAGACACTGCCCCCCAGCCGCGCTTCTACTGCATCCTCTCCCCGGAAGCATCGGAAGACGACTTGAACCGCCTCGATAGCACGGTAACAGGACTCTTCCTTTAAAACTCTCGCTTTCCTCTCTTCTAGTCACACACACACAAATACACACACGCCCCATGCATTCTCCGGGAAAGGTTGGTCCCTGGAAAGGCTGCAAGGAGGTTGGCTAGTTCCAGAGGTGGGTCTTCAGCCGGTTCTGACCTGTTCTGGAGAACCGGTAGCCGGAAATTTTGAGTCGTTTGGAGAACCGGCCAATCCCGCCTCTGACTGGCCCCGCCAACCCCATATCTCTTCTCTGCCTCCCATCGAGTCCCAGCTGATTGGCTGGGTCTCCTTGGGTTGCCCTGCGCAGGAGAACAGAGCTGGAAAGCAGGTTAGTGGGGTGGGGAGGGAAGGGGGATTTTGCAGTATATCCTCCCCTGCCATGCCCACCAAGCCACGCCTACCAAACTGAGCCAAGCCCACCAAGCCACGCCCACAGAACCAGTAGTACAAAAAATTTGAATACTACAACTGGCTGGTCCACACTGAGGATCTTCTTCGGGGAAAAGGGCGGTGGGTCCATCGCAGAGCAGATCGCACTCTCTAGAGCAGGGGTCACCAAACCCCTGTCTGTGGACCAGCACCGGGCCACGGCATGTCAGAAACCGATCCGCGCAAGCAAGCGAAGTCTCATCCGTGGGATGCAGACAGCACGTGAAACCACGCCCAGCCTCCTCCGGCCTGTGGAAAAACGTCTGTCCACGGAACTGGTCCCTGGCGCCCAAAAGGCTGGGGGGGGCGCAGCTCTAGCGTTTCCTAGGGGGAGATCAGATTAGGGAGGTGTGGGCAGTCCCTTGTGGTGCCAAATTTGGACCAGGTACCATGCGCTCGGCTGGGAAATTTTCCTGGACTGCCGCTCGAATTCATGCCTTTGCCTTCTCCTTCTCCTCCAGAATTCGGGCCTTTGATAACTGACATGTATTTATAATCGTCCCAGCCTTCTAGGGTCACCTGATCACAATTTGTAACCTTTCCAGCCAGCATTCAATCATCAAAGTCAATAGGGGAAGCTGGATTTGTTTAATAACCACACAATTCACTTAACAACCGCAGTGATTCTCTTAACAACTGGGGCCCAAAAGAACAACAACCTCTCAACAGCTACCTTTCTTAACAGTGGGAATTTTGGGCTCCGTTAGGTTTGTAAGCCGAGGTTGTTCAGCGCTTGCCACACGGCCACAGTTTAATCCACGATATCTCTGCTTCCAGAGAGAGCAGTGCGGTGGCCTAGAGGTGGATCTCTCGCCTCACAATCAGAAGGCTGTGGGTTTGATCCTAGGTAGAGGCAGATATTTCTCTCTCTGGGCACAGTGAGAATATATCTGCTGGACAAAACTCCACGCTGGGGACAGGAAAGGCATCCGGCCATTAAAACACTCTTCTAGCTCCATTCAATTGCCCAGACTCCCCCCTGAAGGAATTATGGGATGGTTAAAAGATGATGATGATGATCTCTGCTTCCAGAGGCCCCCACCTCCCCACCTCCACCCCAAGCTAGAGCTCTGTGTTTCTCTGGCAAGCTGCCTTTCCTTTTCTCCTCCCGGGACAGTCTGGTTTGTTCAGAGTTGAACGGAACCTGGGTCAGCAAAGGGGAAGAACAATGCCTGAGCAGCTCAGGAGGCGGCGCTTTCCTTTCAGGTGTGCGAGGTCTTGTTCTCCAAGGCCATGAAATACGACGAGCTCTACTCTGCCCTGGCCTCGCTGCTGGCTGCTGGCTCCCAGTTTGACACCCTCCGCCGGAAGGAGAACAAAAATGTCACCGCCTTGGTGAGGACGACAACTCCATTGGGGGCCTCCTTGTGGGGCAGGGGAGCATCTCTAGCCTCGGGGCCCCAGTGTCGGAAGGACCGGCTGACCAGGTGGCTTGGCTTTGTCTCTGTCGAGCAGGAGGCCTGCGCGCTTCAGTACTACTTCCTGATCCTCTGGCGGGTCCTCGGCCTCCTTCCCCCGTCCAAGAGCTACATGAACCAGCTGGCCATGAACAGCCCGGAGATGCGGGAATGTGACATCCTCCACACCCTGCGCTGGTCGTCCCGCCTCCACATCCCCTCCTACGTCAACTGGATCAAGGTAAGTATTCCTCTGGGTGGGGCGGGGCGCGAAAATACTTGTGGTTCAGCCTATGCAAACGGCAGCGGAATCGGCCAGTGGGGAAGAAGAGGGACTAGTCCGGGAGTTTGGGGAGGATTCGGACAAGGGTCCTGCGTCGGATGCAGAGGTGGGGCCAGGACCATCTGGGAGTTGTGTGCTGATTCTAGAGCCTTCAGAGTCTGGCAGCAGCGAGGCAGAGGAGCAAAGGGAGCCTGTTCCCAGCGTGCATGTGCACAGAGCTGCTAGAAGGCAAGAACAGCTGAGACAAAAGGGGCGACTCGGGAGTAAGGCTGGGAGGTGATTGGCCCTCCCATAAGGTATAAAGGAAAGGAAGATGTGAAGAAACCTTTGCAGGAAGTTATTCGCTTGGTTGGTTTTTTATAGTTCATTTGTCATCCTAGTTGTTGGCAGCAATTCAAAGGAGAGAAAGGTGGGTGCTTATCTTGAGGGATTGTTTGGGACTCATTACCGGCTGGGAATGTACATAATTCCCAGCGTTGAAATAAAACAAGTTATTTGGACTAAGCGTGTGCTTAATTACAGTCTTAGCAAGCCTTGATCAGAACAATACCAGTAGTTTTTGACTTTACAACAGTTCGTTTAATGAAAAGGGACCCAGAGCCATTTTTCACCCTTATGACCATTGCCGCATCCCCACAGTCACGAGATTTACATGCTTTGGATGTGCTTCTCCACCAACTCACATTTACGACAGTGTCGTCTCCTTTTGCGACTGTCTTGACGAGCCAAGCCAACGTGGAAGGCAGATTCACTTCACAACCGCGCTTCTAATTTAGCAACCGCGGCAGTTCGCTTGACGAACGCTGCGAGCAAAGTTTCTACAAGTGGGGCAGGACTCGCTTAACAAATTTCTCCCTCGGCAACATGTAAATTCTGGGCTCAGTCGTGGTCCTAAGTCGAGGACTATCTGTATGTCCAGGTGTGGTAAAAAGGCTATATTGGTAAATCAAGTGACAGGCTGGGTTGAGATGATTTTTCTCCAGGTGGGACTCCCAGAGTGAGTTTTACCAGAACGTGGTTCCTGGCACCCCACCATTCTTCTTCCTTTCGGCCCATCTTCTCTTTTCATTTAAATCAGGGGTCGCCAACCTTTTGGACCTCAGGGACCACCAAACTCATCATTTTAAATCCCGCGGACCAGAGACCCTGGGGACACCCCCCCCCCCAAAAAAAAAAGTCTGCAAGAAAATTTCCCACCCTGTTTTCTTACCGATTGATCATTCTTTATTTGGGATCGCAGGATATTGTCTCCAGATCCGTTCTCAGGGAGACAGAGACAGAGAGAGACTTTTAGCTTCATGCAAGGAAAGCAGCAGAAGCCGCAGAAGTCTTTCTCTTCCCCAAACTCTGTCAGAAATGAGTCTGTGTGAGACTTGTCGTGCCGGCGCAGCCTCTTGGAGCAGGAGGCCTGGTCCCAGACTCATTTCTTTGGAGGGGAGAGAAAGAAAGACTTTGGCTGCTTTCTGCGTGCAGCCAAAAGCAGAAGAAGAAAGAAAAGAAGCAGCCCAGTGGCCAGGTGAGGTGTGTGGGCAAGTCCCGCCCCCATTTCCCCCTCTCTTCACTACCTCCTGTTGTTCGCGGTGCAAGCAACGTAAGCCTTGTGTTCCCACGCAGCCTAGATTAATTGCTTTGGGGGAGACATTTCTCTGCGGACCACCAAAATTTTCTCATAGACCACCAGTGGTCCCTGGCCCATCAGTTGGTGAACACTGATTT